>NC_046246.1:6862848-7174098 GCF_009819885.2 Catharus ustulatus
TGGGGACAGCCCTGAGTCTGGCCCAGAGGGATGGGGACAGCCCTGAGCCTGGGACAGGGGACAGGGGAAAGCTCTGAGTCTGGCCTAGAGGGATGGGGACAGCCCTGAGCCTGGCCCAGGGGGCTGGAGGAGCCCCTGGCACAGAGCACAGGAGGGATGGTGTGTGCAGGGTGTTCCCAGGGCTGAGAGGGAAGGGAGGGTGGTTCAGTGTCACTGTGTCCTCATGCAGGACATCACCCTTGGACTAACCCTGGTTGGAAGGGGAGAATCTGGTTAGCAAGAATTCTCTTAGATTTAGGTTAATCAGGGGGTGGAGTGTCTTTCCAAGGGGGAAAGTTTACAGAATTTTTTACTGGGAGTGTTACACACAGCTTTGATGTGTCTGATCAGGCTGAAGGGGTCTTGTTCTGGCCCTGTGTTTCAAGGAATGATGAAGGATTCCATCCTTCCTGGATGCCCAATTCCAGAAGGCATGGATACTGGAGATGCTCCTGAGCCAGGGCATCTGTTCCAGCCTTTCACCCTCTTCACTGTGTGACATGAGAAGCTATTTAAGCTCCCCTCTCTTGCCCAGTTTAGGTTCATCATTCCAGGTGCCTGGTGACAGCTTTTCCCTGCTCTCAGTGCAGTGCAGGGTCCCAGCTATGGCTCCTCTCTCCTTTCAGGATCCACGCTGAATTCCAGCTGAACGAGCCACCCAACTTCCCCTTCTGGTTTTCCCCGGGGCAGTTCACAGGTTACATTGTGCTGTCCAAGGACTCTTCCCACGTCAGGGACTTCAGGCTCTTCGTCCCCAACAACAGGTACAGCTCCTTCCCTCCCATCTCCTGGAAATCTGAGCTCTGCAGGTGCCTGTAAATGCATTTCTGGGGATCCCATCAGTGCCCAGGAGCTGTGCCTGAGGATCCCATCAGTGCCAGGGGCTGTGCCTGAGGATCCCATCAGTGCCAGGGGCTGTGCCTGAGGATCCCATCAGTGCCCAGGGGCTGTGCCTGAGGATCCCATCAGTGCCAGGAGCTGTGCCTGAGGATCCCATCAGTGCCAGGGGCTGTGCCTGAGGATCCCATCAGTGCCAGGAGCTGTGCCTGAGGATCCCATCAGTGCCAGGAGCTGTGCCTGAGGATCCCATCAGTGCCAGGAGCTGTGCCTGAGGATCCCATCAGTGCCAGGAGCTGTGCCTGAGGATCCCATCAGTGCCAGGAGCTGTGCCTGAGGATCCCATCAGTGCCAGGAGCTGTGCCTGAGGATCCCATCAGTGCCAGGGGCTGTGCCTGAGGATCCCATCAGTGCCAGGGGCTGTGCCTGAGGATCCCATCAGTGCCCAGGGGCTGTGCCTGAGGATCCCATCAGTGCCCAGGAGCTGTGCCTGAGGATCCCATCAGTGCCAGGGGCTGTGCCTGAGGATCCCATCAGTGCCCAGGGGCTGTGCCTGAGGATCCCATCAGTGCCCAGGAGCTGTCCCGTGGTGCTGGGAGGGTGGGCAGGGACGGGCAGGGTGTGACAGCCCCAGGGACATTCAGCAGGGCCTCATGCTCCTCCTCCCACAGATTTTTTTGCCTGAAGTCTCAGAGGTTAAGGATTTGTGTGCAGAGCTTTGCAGCAGCTTGTTCTGCTCTCTGGCAAGGAGCTGGAATTGTTCAGAGGGAAGAAGCTCCAAATCTCTGCCCATGACAGGAATGAAAATTCTATTACAGCGTTACCCCGGCGACTCAACCCCGGTGGCTCTGTCAGCACATTTCTTCCAGCCAGCAGACACTCTGGGCTCTGCCAGCAGCCTTTTGCTTCCAAAAAACCACTTCTAAAAGTTCAGCAGGATCAGAATGTGCGAGTGCAGTGCTGGGGAGGAAGAGGGAGCGAAGACATCTCTGTGTGCTGCCGTTTGACAGAGCTCAGAGCTGCTGAGTGCTCAGTGGGGGCTGGGCCCTGCTCCAGCAGGGATCTGGGCTGTGCTGGGAGCACAGAGCTCTCCAGAGGCACGAGGGTGTTCCCATTTGTTGGGGTTTGCTGCAGCCCTGGCTGATCTGGGCTCCCCTGCAGGTCCCTGAACGTGGACATGGAGTGGCTGTACGGGGCGAGCGAGAGCAGCAGCATGGAGGTGGACATTGGATACCTGCCCCAGGTCTGTGCCTCTCCCCCTGCTCCTCACCTGGCCAGCTCCTCCTCTGGGGTTTGTGCTGCCACAGCTCTGAGCTGTGGAACCTCTGTGACCCCCGTTCCTCAGGGCTTTCTGATCATTTCAGTACAGCAGGAGAATTGCCATTCAGCTGTGTCTGTCCCCTGCTCTCCTGGTATTTTCCTTTTTCCCTCAGTGTGGGTTGAATCCTCAGCTCTTGGAGACTTTTTTCTTTTTTAAAACATTGCCTGACAGGCAGGAGGGAAGGTGAGGAGCTGAACCCAGGCCCTGAGCCCAGAGCAGAGTATGAACAGTGGATCTGGATTTAGAAACTGCACAAGGTTTGTGGTAATCCCAGCTCTTGGGACAGCAAACCTAAGTCAGAATTCTGAATGCCCATTTTCCCCTAAAATAGAGTTGTGTGTTTATTTTTAATTGGCAAAAGTCAGGAAAGCAGATTTAGCAGAATCATTTCAGAACCACAGGGAAGCTCCTGGGCAGCTTTTCCTGCTGCTCCCTCTCGTGGCTTCCCAGGGCTGAGCTGGTGACAGCAGCAAGAGCTTCCAGTTAGCCCTGCAGGTGGTGATGATTGAAAGGATCTGTGTCCCACACTCAGTAACTTCCATTGGGAAGGTGGGAACGTGGATTCTGCACTTCCAGTGAGCACTGAGGGAAATGAAATTCCTCCCTGCTGTGTCACTGGTGAATGCAGCTCCAGGAGGTGGGAGATGAGGCTGTGCCTTCACCAGGAGCTGCCCTGTGTTCTGTTGGATCTGGGTGCTGTGCTGGAGCCCAGGAGCAGCAGGAGAGCTCCAAGGCTCCTGTTCCCTGCAGATGGAGCTGGAATCCACAGGGCCCTCAGTGCCCAGCGTGATCCACGACGAGAACGGGAACGTCCTGGACAGCAGGGACCCCTCAGGGGAGCCCATCCAGTTTGTGTTTGAGGAGATCAGCTGGCAGCAGGAGATCCCCTGGCAGGAGGCAGCCCACAGGCTGGAGGTGGCCATGTACCCATTTAAGAAGGTGAGGAAGGGGCTGGGCTCTCCTTGGCACATGGATTGATTGTCCTGCAGGGCCAGCAGAGGCAGAGGGCACAGGCTGAGCAGCACCCAGGGCACTGGCAGGGTCTGGGGGTGTCCCAGGGGGTCTGGGGGTGTCCCAGGGAGTCTGGGGGTGTCCCAGGGAGTCTGGGGGTGTCCCAGGGGGTTTGGGGTCACAGCCTCCATGTCAGGATTACCCTGGGGCTGTGGGCTCATCCTTCTGCCTCTTGTCAGTGCCTGCTGCAGTGATTTGGGAGCAGGCAGGTAATGGTGCTGCTCACAAGTGTTTTTTCCTCTGGCATTGCTTCTGCAGCAGCCAGGTGCCTCTGGGCCAAGCTTTCCTTATCAGCAGAGAGCACAGCATGTGCCTGTGCCTCTGCAGCCTGCAGCCAGACACAGATTTATGGCTCTGGGTCACCCAGACTATTGAACATGCCAGCAGGCTGTGCAGCAGATGGCCACTGCCTGTCACTGCTTCCTTGGCTGAAGGGACACGTTTTGGTGGCTGCCTCCTTGTGCCTGAGCTTACAAATGTCCCTTCAGGCTGCCAAGATGTTCATTCCAGTTCCTGTCACTTGAGTGATTGCAGCAGGCTCCCTCACTGCCACTTCTCAGGCTGGTCAGGTTTTGGAATCAATATCTCCAGGCCAGGTTTCCCAGCAGCTGAGGGGGGGCTGCAGCCAGGCTGGCAGTGTGTGACACCAGGGCTCTGCAGGTGCAGGGACAGGGCCACAGCCTCCCTGGGGACACCACCACAGTTTGAATCTGCAGGTCCTGCTGCAGGCTGAGCTCTGTGTGTCACCCCTGGGCCTGGTTCCTTCTGCTGTTGGGGCTGTTCTGTGGCTGCTCCTCAGCCTGTCCCTCTGCCCCCAGATCTCCTACCTGCCCTTCACAGAGGCCTTTGAGAGAGCACAAGCAGAGAAGAAGCTGGTGCACTCCATCCTGCTCTGGGGTGCCCTGGATGACCAGTCCTGCTGAGGTGAGGAATTGCCAGCGTGGCTGGAGGGGTCAGGAGGGGAGCTGGGGGTCAGGAGCCAGCAGGGAGCCTGGTGTCACTTGTTCTGGCTCTGCAGGGGCTGAGCAGACAGAGGCTGGGAGGGGGGAGTTACTGATGGGAGCTGGGAATGGGGAATTACTGGTGGGAATGGAGAGTTACTGGTGGGAATGGGGAGTTACTGGTGGGAATGGGGAGTTACTGGTGGGAATGGGGAGTTACTGGTGGGAATGGGGAGTTACTGGGGGGAGCTGGGAATGGGGAATTACTGGTGGGAACTGGGAATGGGGAGTTACTGGTGGGAGCTGGGAATTACTGGTGGGAGCTGGGAATGAGGAGTTACTGGGGGGAGCTGGGAATTACTGGTGGGAGCTGGGAGTGGGGAATTCCTGATGGGAACTGGGAATGGGGAGTTACTGGTGGGAGCTGGGAATTCCTGATGGGAGCTGGGAATGGGGAGTTACTGGTGGGAGCTGGGAATTACTGGTGGGAGCTGGGAGTGGGGAATTCCTGATGGGAGCTGGGAGTGGGGAATTCCTGATGGGAGCTGAGACAATCATGAGTCAGTCACCTTTGTTGAGGTGGAGGCTTGGCTCTGGTCCTTCCCTTCCCCTTTCCTGCTGGGGGAGAGGCAGCAGGGCAGGGAAAGGGGCTCTGCTGTCCCTGCCTTGGGGCTGTCCTGGTGTGCAGCTTTTCCCCCTCAATGCCTGAGAGTTTCTGTGCCAGGGGAGCAGGAGGGGTGGGTGGAAGGGAAGGGTCTGTGCCCTCCTGTGTGCCCTGCAGAGCCCTCAGCACTGGGCTGTGCTGGGCATGGACAGCAAGTGGCACCTGGGGTGGTTCCTTGGCTTCTCCTGGGCTCTGCTGAGCTCTCTGTAGGGAACAAAAGCCATGGAAAATTGCAAAAGGGCAGTGGGGAGGGCAGGGGGAGCCAGAGTCAGCTGGCACTGAGCATGGTGACAGTGAGCTCAGGAAACAACATCCAAGCCTCCTGTGCCCCCTCCTGCCCCAGGTTCGGGGCGAACTCTCCGGGAAACCGTCCTGGAAAGTTCGCCCATCCTCGCCCTGCTCAACCAGAGCTTCGTCAGCACCTGGTCCCTGGTGAAGGAGCTGGAGGAGCTGCAGGTGAGGCTGCCAGGGCTGGGGGTGCCAGGGGGTGCCAGGGCTGGGGGAGCTCCCTCCTGGGCCGGGGGTTTGTTCCTGGGCCGGGCACACAGCAGAGGGAGGCAGGCTCAGAGTGCACAGGGACCCCCTTGGCTCTGTCCTGTGCCAGCTTTAAAGCTGAACCAGCTGCTTCCCTGTGAGACAGCCCTGCCCAAGGCCTCTGGTGCCATCAGCTGAGTCCCCTGCAGCCCAGGGGACAGCCAGAGGACCAAAGAACTGTGTGAACCCTGAGGCTCCTGACTGAGCCTCCCCCCCTTGTGAGCCTGTGCTGTCAGCTGGGATCAGTCACTGAGCTGGAGACTGAAAGGCTGGGATCAGGCTTGGTGTGCCTGTGATCAGGTGATTTTATTGTCTGGGGAGAAAATCTGCAGCTGAAATGAGAGAGGGAGCCTGAAAGGGAATGGGAAAGCAGCTTGAGAAAAGGTCCCAGCTACCAACAGTGCCAGGCTCTCTGCTCCCTCCCTCCCTCCTGTGGGTCCCCCTGTGCCATCCTGCCACTTCTGGGCTGTTCAGATCTGTGTTTTTGGGGTCTCCCTGCAGAGCAACAGAGAGAATGAGTTCTACAGCAAGCTGGCCAAGCTGCACCTGGAGAAATACAACTTCCCTGTGGAGATGATCCTCTGCCTCCCCAACGGCACCGTGGTAGGGCTGGGCTGTCCCCGTGCAATTCCCTGCAGGGTGGGCACACCTGGGGCTGTCCCTCCACCCAGAAATCTGAGACAAATGGGTTTTTATTCAGAGAGAACAGCAGCAGCTCTGCAGGGCCAGAGCAGGCTTGAGCCAAGTGTGATTCCTCTCTGTCCCTGAGCTTTGGGAAGCCCCTGTAGGTTTTTTTTTTTTGCTGTCTGTGCCAGGCCCCAGCTGGTCACACCTGCAGGGTCCCCATGAGGCTGAGGGCTGTGACAGACCCCAGCAGCCACAGAGGCTCAGTGTCCCCTTTCCCAGCTCTGTGGGAAGTGTTGGAAGCTCAGGTTCTGCAGCCCCCCAGGCTCACAGACATGAGCTGAGCCTCCACAATTCATCTTCTTCTTAACCTAAGCCAAGGTCAGCACCCCTGGGGGAAGATCACACATTTTTTTTCTCTTGACTGTGAAATTCAGAGCTGAATTCTGGTTCCTGAATTAGCATTTGTAAAGAATGAAATATTCTGTGCCTTGTCACCTCTGTCCTGGCTGCAGGCCAAGGCAGCAGGTGGGGAATTGTTGTGACCTTTACAAGTCTCCTCTCATCTCTTTCCTTTGCCAGGTTCACCACATCAATGCCAACTATTTCCTGGACATTACATCCATGAAGCCTGAAGATGTTGAAAGCAGCATCTTCAGTTTCTCAACCAATTTTGAAGACCCTTCAACAGCAACTTACCTCCAGTTCCTGAAGGAAGGGCTGCAGAGAGCAGAGCCATACCTGCAGCCCTAAAAGCAGGCACCTGGATGCCCCAGTGAGATGGCCAAAGATTTCAGAGATCTATTTTGGTTACAGCAAACTCCTCCTCACCTCCCTGGCACACGTTGGGGTTGAACTGCAGGTGGTTCCAGGCTGGGGCTGAGCTCCAGGTGGTTCCAGTTTACACAACCTGTCCTTTTTCAGTTCAGGCACGTTGTCACAGGAGTGAAACCACTTGAATCCATTCCCAGGGCTGTGCCACCCATCCCCATTTCTCTGCAGCTCCTGCTCAGACTGGTGGAACTCAGCAGTGAGCAGCGTTGCCATTCAGACCAAACACTCGTGTGAGGACAGAGCCAGCAGCCCTGGGCAGCTCCTGCTCCCTGCTGGGCCAGCCTGGGGTCCTGGGGCAGCTCTGGGCAGTGACAGTGACAGTGTGTGTGACAGGGCTGTGGTGAGCTCTGAGCAGTGCCCTGTGTCACCTCAGGCTTGGTGACAATCCTGGCTGTGCCCCTCAGGGTGGCACAGGGACACCAGGAGGGGCCACCAGGGTTTGGTGCAGCTCGGTCTGATCCCCCCAGTGTCCCCCACCCCTCCATCCCTCCCCAGAGCTCCTCAGAGCTGCTGCTCTGCCCCTTTTTTGCTTTGAGCTTCCAGGTCCTGCTGGCTGAGGAACCACCAGGTTCCCTTTGGGAACTGCCCTGAACAGAACTGGGCAGTTCTGAAAGCCAGAAGTACAAAGATATTTTCAGGAATTTTTTTCCAAAGAGGTTGTTCAGACATGAAGCCATTTTCCCTTCCCTGCAGCCACCCTGAGCAGCTGCTCCTGCTCTGGCCAGAGTGAGCATCCCTTTGTAATCTGGAGAAGGAAAGGTTCCATGGAACGGGTTTGAAGGCAAATTCCTGCAGCCATGGCAGGACACAAATCATCTTCAGTAGCTGCCTGCAGCCAGCCCTGCCTGGTGATGCTTTTTCTGCTCTCTGAAGCACAATTTTGTTGGACCAAATTAAGGGAAAAGCCTTTTTTTTTTTTTTTTTGTTTTTTTGACCAGGTATTTTCACTGCTGGGCTCCAGGTCCTGGGGGTGGCAATGGCCCTGTCCCCAGCCTGAGCCTGGAGCCTGAGCTCAGCTGCTCCTCTGGGCCAAACCAGTGTCACTTCATTAATTACTCTGCTGAGATTAATGAAGGGCCCCGGGGTGGTTCTGTGTTGGCTTTGTAACTATGCAGCAGCTCTGCACTTTGTCGGGGTCTGGCCGTGCCAGAGCCCCCGGGCAGCGCTGGGCACAGTCCCTGGCATCCCCTGGGGAAAGGAAAACCCTGGGGGTCCCACCGAGTTAATTCCGTTAATTCATGAGCTCCTGGGAGCGCCCAGGAGGGGCTGAGTGTGCACAGGGAGCCCGGAGCGCAGGGCAGGGGAGCAGCGGGGGGGGCCCTGCCCGTGTCCGTCTGTCCCTCTGTGCCCCTCTGTCCCTGTGTGCCCGTTCCTATGTTCCCGTGCCCGGGGCTGCAGCGCTGCGGCCCGAGCGGCCCCGCTGGCTCCGGGAGCGGCTCCTCCCGCGCCTTGTGACGCCCTGGCCCCAAAGCCGCGGCGGGCCCGGGCCGATGTCGGCCGGGAGGGGCGGCGGAGCGGCCCCGGTAAAAACAAACATCCGGTAAAAACAAACATCCGGTAAAAACATCCGTGCATCCTCCAGCTCGGCCTCCGCTCTCCTTCCTGCGCCGGGGGCTGCGGGTGGGCGGGGGGCGCTGCCGTGCACCGGGACACCACCACTGTCCCCCCGCCATTGTCCCTCCTGCACCGGGACACCGCCACTGTCCCCCCGCCATTGTCCCCCTGCACCGGGACACCGCCATTGTCCCCCCGCCATTGTCCCCCCGCCATTGTCCCCCTGCACCGGGACACCGCCACTGTCCCCCCGCCACTGTCCCCCCTGCACCGGGACACCGCCGGCGGGGCGGGGCCGCGGGACGTCGGCGCGGTGACGTAACGGGGGCGCAGCCAAATGGCGCCGTGTGGTGACGTAACCGAGGGGCGGGGCCACGGGGCGAAGGCATGGGGCTATGGCCGGGGGGCGGAGCCACGCGGCGGTGGCAGGGAGTGCCGTAAAGCGCGGAAGTGTAGGAAAACGGTTGCTACGGAGCACCGTAAAGCGCGGAAGTGACGTAAAAGCCGTTGCCAAGGAGCGCCGTAAAGCGCGGAAGTATCGTAAAAGCCGTTGCTAGGGAGCGCCGTAAAGCGCGGAAGTGTCGTAAAAGCCGTTGCTATGGAGCACCGTAAAGCGCGGAAGTGTCGTAAAAGCCGTTGCTAGGGAGCGCCGTAAAGCGCGGAAGTGTCGTAAAAGCCGTTGCTAGGGAGCGCCGTAAAGCGCGGAAGTGTCGTAAAAGCCGTTGCTATGGAGCGCCGTAAAGCGCGGAAGTGTCGTAAAAGCCGTTGCTAGGGAGCGCCGTAAAGCGCGGAAGTGTCGTAAAAGCCGTTGCTAGGGAGCGCCGTAAAGCGCGGAAGTGTCGTAAAAGCCGTTGCTAGGGAGCGCCGTAAAGCGCGGAAGTGTCGTAAAAACCGTTGCTAGGGAGCGCCGTAAAGCGCGGAAGTGTCGTAAAAGCCGTTGCCATGAAGTGCCGTAAAAGCGCGGGAGTGTCGCAAAAGGCTGTTGCTAGGGAGCGCCGTAAAGCGCGGAAGTGTCGTAAAAGCCGTTTCTATGAAGCTCCGTGAAGCGCGGAATTGTCGTAAAGCCGTTGCTGGGACGCCGTAAAGCGCGGAAGTGTCGTTAAACTGTTGCCTGGGAGTGCCGTAAAGCACGGGGCTGGTCACGTCACCGGGCCGTCACGTGGCTCCGTCCCTTCGGCAACGTCACCATGCTGACGTCACGTGGCCCCGCCCCCCGACCACCTATCGATGTGGCCGGTGTCCCCGCACCGGGGTGTCCCCAATGTGTCCTGTGCTCAGTGTCCCCTCTCCTCTCGCGACTGTCCCCACTCTCCGCTCGCTGTCCCCACGCTCCCCTCGCTGTCCCCTCGCTGTCCCCTCGCTGTCCCCACTCTCCGCTCGCTGTCCCCGTCCCCGCCCGCTCTGCGCATGCGCTGCGCCCCGGAAGTGCTCGGGGCGGTTCCGGATCATGGCGGCGGAGAGGCCGCGTTCGGCGCTGGCAGCGGGGCCGAGCGGCGCCGCCGGCCCGCAGGTACCGGGGGGACCCGGGGGTCGGGGCCGGGGCAGCGGGGCCGAGCTGCAGCCGCAGCCACTCCTTGTGTTTGCAGTGAGCGAGACCCGGCGGAGCGGCGGCGATGAGCGGGCGGCGCTGAGCCAGCCGAGATGGACGCGGAGGCCGTAAGTGACACCGCGCCGCGACACCGCACCCCCGCACCCTGCCGCTGTCCCCTGCCCCGCACCGCCCCCGAACCTTCCCCGACACCTCTCCCCGGCCGGGATCTGCCCCTCACTGCCATGACCGGAGGGTTACGGTGCTCTTCAGCAATGTCAGCAGTGTCAGCGCGGAGCGGGGCTCGGGCACAGCTCGGAGCGGGCTCCAGCAGTCAGTCAGTGCAGGAAATCAGTGCAGTAAATCAGTGCAGGAAATCAGTGCAGTAAATCAGTGCAGGAAATCAGTGCAGGAAATCAGTGCAGTAAATCAGCGCAGTAAATCAGTGCAGGAAATCAGCGCAGTCAATCAGTGTTGGCTGTGCTGTGGGTGCCAGTGTCACTGGTGTTCCGTTGTGCTGCCTCCTGCCACAGGAGCCTGCGGGTGTCACACGGGCAGAGCACTTCGCCTTTTGGCCGCAGAGAGCTCTAAAACAGCTCAGAAATTTCTGAGAATGCTCTCAGGGCTGTTCCCCGTGGCCCTGGGCTGGGACAGGCCTTCGGTAGATTTGTCACTGTCACACCCAAGGAATGTTCAGCGTTATCCCAGAATGGCTCAGGAGGGGAGGGAGCTCAGAGCTCAGAGCAGCGTCCTGTGCAGTGAATATCTGCACGGAAGGAGCCTCCCAGCTGCTCTGGGATGTTTGGCAGTGCTTGTACCAAAGATGGTGTGAAAGCAGCAGTGTCCCTTGAACGACCCTTCCTTTTGATGTCATTTTCCTCCTTTTGCCAAGTTTTCCTTCGTGAAAACGCCTGTTGACAGTGCCTGTTGCTGAGTGCTTTTGGTTTTCGGTCCTGAAGAGTCTCCCCGTGTTCAGAATGCCCCTGCACCTGCCTGGTCACCTGTGCTCAGCTGGCCAGAGCTGTGGGAAGTGGGGACCTCAGTTATCCCCTCAGTGATCCCCTCAGTTATCCCCTCAGTTATCATCCCCTCAGTGATCCCCTCAGTTATCCCCTCAGTTATCATCCCCTCAGTTATCATCCCCTCAGTGATCCCCTCAGTTATTCCCTCAGTTATCCCCTCAGTGATCCCCTCAGTGATCCCCTCAGTTATCCCCTCAGTTATCATCCCCTCAGTTATCCCCTCAGTTATCATCCCCTCAGTGATCCCCTCAGTGATCCCCTCAGTGATCCCCTCAGTTATCATCACCTCAGTTATCATCACCTCAGTCATCCCCTCAGTCATCCCCTCAGTGATCCCCTCAGTTATCATCCCCTCAGTTATCCCCTCAGTGATCATCCCCTCAGTGATCCCCTCAGTTATCATCTCAGTGATCCCCTCAGTTATCACCAGGTTCTCAGTTAAAGTGCACAGATACAAAGTCAGAGATCAGCCTGCACAGCTGAGGAGCGTTCCCAGTGTGATGAATTCAGCAGGCCCTGACTGGGGGTGCTGACTGGTGCTGGGGGTGCTGACCTTGTGCTGGGGGTTCTGACCTTGTGCTGGGGGTTCTGACTGTGTGCTGGGGGTGCTGACTCTGTGCTGGGGGTTCTGACTGTGTGCTGGGGGTTCTAACTGTGTGCTGGGGGTGCTGACTGTGTGCTGGGGGTGCTGACTGACTGTGTGCTGGGGGTTCTTGCAGACCATCCCCATCTGGCAGAACAAGCCCCATGGCTCAGCCCGCAGCGTGGTCAGGATGATCGGCTCCAACCTCCCCCTGAAGCCCTGTCCCAGGGCCACCTTCGAGGTGAGTGACCCTGCCCTTGGGGGGCTGCAGGAGCTGGGGCAGGGCAGGGCACTGCCACCACGTGCTGGTTTGTCCTCTCACATCTGCAGAGTTGTAACTGCTACAGTCAGCTTTAAGGATTTTTAATTATTATTATTTCTTTTTCCTTTAATTCTTGTTGTTGTAAAGTGCTCCCTGCTCAGGCAGTGTCTGAGCTGCAGGAGATGGAAAGGTGGAGCTGCTGACCCAGGGCTGTGCTGTGTGACCTCCAAGGAGCCTCTGGGTCTGTTCCAGGGATTGGGGAGTCCCTGATGTCACCTTCGAGCTCAGGGCTGGCAGTGGCAGCGTGGCCTTGGCAGCGCCTGGCCTGGGTCAGGTGTCCCCTCCTGCCTCACTCACAGCAGGAAGGAGAGGAGCTGGAGCTGGCCCAGGAGAGCACAGCAGTGCCCAGACCCAGAGGATTTTATCTCCCAGCAGTGCCCAAACCCAGAGGATTTTATCTCCCAGCTCTAAAACTTCCCCAGTTGTGCAAAGCAGAGGAAACCTGCTGGAGTTTGGGCTCTGACAGCACAGCTGGGGCCTCTCAGGACAGCAAACAGCCTCTCCTCAGCAGTGTTTCCTTGCTGCCAGGTGCTGCCCAGTGTGTCAGATCTGTATTTGGGTGAGGTGCCCCCCGTGCCCACCTTGGCTGACATCGTGTGGATTGCGGCGGACGATGAGGAGACCTACGCCAGGGTCAGGTCAGTTTTCAGCCCCTGGATCTGTCACAGAGCTCAGCCAGACACTGCTCAGCTCCCCACAACTTCCAGTCCTTCTGTGGTGCCTCTTAAAGAGGTTTTTCCCAAGAGAAGGGGAAAAAAAGACAAAGTACCTGGAGAGGAATTCCTGTAGGAAGCGCCAGCAGCCTGAGCCTGTCCTGTGTCACTCCCTGCTCTGGGCAGGGTAACCCTGGGCTCTTTGCTGTCCCCCTGCTCTGGGCTCTTTCCTGTCCCCCTGCTCTGGGCTGATTTCTGTCCCCCTGCTCTGGGCTCTTTCCTGTCCCCCTGCTCTGGAGTTTTCTCCTCAGGAACTGGAAGGGTTGAGTTCTCCCAGGACTGGAATTCCCTCTCCAGCCTGGCCTTGGACACTGCCAGGGATCCAGGACAGCCCCTTGCTGTGTTCCTTGTGCTGCAGAGAGCACATCTGCCCCTCTGGTGCTGCTCAGAGGTTTTGTTTGTTTTGTTGTTCATGGAGTGGCTGACAGGATTTTGTCCCCAGAAGTGACACTCGCCCGCTGAAGCACAAGTGGAAGCCCAGTCCCTTCACAGTGATCCAGAGAAACGCCTCAGTGCCCAACCTGAGGAGGCAGGAGGAGAAGCTGCTGGCCCTGAAGAAGCCTGGTTTGCCAGCCCTGAGCAGGACCACGGAGCTGCAGGATGAGCTGAGTCACCTGCGCAGCCAGATCGCCAAGATCGTGGCTGCAGAGTCAGGTGAGCCCTCCCTGCTGCTGGGCTGAGCTCTGTGTGCCCTCCCTGCTGCTCTGTGAGCCCTCCCTGCTGCTGGGCTGAGCTCTGTGTGCTGGGCTGAGCTCTGTGAGCCCTCCCTGCTGCTCTGTGTGCCCTCCCTGCTGCTGGGCCGAGCTCTGTGTGCTGGGCTGAGCTCTGTGTGCCCTCCCTGCTGCTGGGCTGAGCTCTGTGTGCTGGGCTGAGCTCTGTGTGCTGAGCTGAGCTCTGTGTGCCCTCCCTGCTGCTGGGCCGAGCTCTGTGAGCTGGGCTGAGCTCTGTGTGCCCTCCCTGCTGCTGGGCTGAGCTCTGTGTGCTGGGCTGAGCTCTGTGAGCCCTCCCTGCTGCTGGGCCGAGCTCTGTGTGCTGGGCTGAGCTCTGTGTGCCCTCCCTGCTGCTGGGCTGAGCTCTGTGAGCCCTCCCTGCTGCTGGGCCGAGCTCTGTGTGCTGGGCTGAGCTCTGTGTGCCCTCCCTGCTGCTGGGCTGAGCTCTGTGTGCCCTCCCTGCTGCTGGGCTGAGCTCTGTGTGCTGGGCCGAGCTCTGTGTGCTGGGCTGAGCTCTGTGTGCTGGGCTGAGCTCTGTGAGCCCTCCCTGCTGCTCTGTGTGCCCTCCCTGCTGCTGGGCTGAGCTCTGTGTGCTGGGCCGAGCTCTGTGTGCTGGGCCGAGCTCTGTGTGCTGGGCTGAGCTCTGTGTGCTGGGCTGAGCTCTGTGAGCCCTCCCTGCTGCTGGGCCGAGCTCTGTGTGCTGGGCTGAGCTCTGTGTGCCCTCCCTGCTGCTGGGCCGAGCTCTGTGTGCTGGGCTGAGCTCTGTGTGCCCTCCCTGCTGCTGGGCCGAGCTCTGTGTGCCGGGCTGAGCTCTGTGTGCTGGGCTGAGCTCTGTGTGCTGGGCTGAGCTCTGTGTGCTGGGCCGAGCTCTGTGTGCTGGGCTGAGCTCTGTGTGCTGGGCTGAGCTCTGTGTGCCCTCCCTGCTGCTGGGCCGAGCTCTGTGAGCCCTCCCTGCTGCTCTGTGAGCCCTCCCCGCTGCTGGGCCGAGCTCTGTGAGCCCTCCCTGCTGCTGGGCTGAGCTCTGTGTGCTGGGCCGAGCTCTGTGAGCCCTCCCTGCTGCTGGGCCGAGCTCTGTGTGCTGGGCCGAGCTCTGTGTGCTGGGCTGAGCTCTGTGTGCTGGGCTGAGCTCTGTGTGCCCTCCCTGCTGCTCTGTGAGCCCTCCCTGCTGCTGGGCTGAGCTCTGTGTGCTGGGCTGAGCTCTGTGTGCTGGGCTGAGCTCTGTGTGCTGGGCTGAGCTCTGTGTGCTGGGCTGAGCTCTGTGAGCCCTCCCCGCTGCTGGGCCGAGCTCTGTGAGCCCTCCAGGCTCAGCCAGGGCTGTTCTCCTGTGGGATGTGGGCTCTGGGGGCAGCTCAGAGGCTGGGCTCAGGTTTTTATCTGGATTTCCACTCTGTGTTTTGCTGTAAGCTCACCCTCCCACCTCTCGTTCCCTCCGGCAGCCTCTGCCCAGCTGAGCCCGGAGCTGCTGTCCCCGGGGAGCTCCAACGCCTCCTCCCCCGTGCACTGCTTCGGGCCCTCCTTCCAGTCCACCACGTCCTTTGTCATCAGCGACATCACGGAGGAGGAGGCGGAGCTGGAGAGCCCCGAGCTGCCCTCGGTGGCCGAGCTCTGCTCCGCCCCGGAGAGCTGCCGGCCCGAGCCCAAGGAGCCCGAGGAGGAGGATTCCGTGTCCCTTTCCAAGGCCAGCAGCTTTGCTGACATGATGGGAATTCTCAAAGACATTCACAGGATGAAGCAGAGCAAGGATCTGTGAGTGCTCCCTGAACTTGTCTCTTTATTTTGGTGTGGAGTCTGTGCAGAGCCTGGACACAGCCCTGGCTGCTGGGGCTGCTGTTCTTCATTCCTGGGGAAATGGGAACTTGGGAATTCATTCCTGGGGGAAATGAGAATTTGGGAACTCAATCCTGGGGAAAATGAGAACTTGGGAACTCATTCCTGGGGAAATGAGAACTTAGGAAATCATTCTTGGGGAAATGGGAACTTGGGAACTCATTCCTGGGGGGAAATGGGAACTTGGGAACTCATTCCTGGGGAAATGAGAACTTGGGAACTCATTCCTGGGGGAAATGAGAACTTGGGAACTCATTCCTGGGGGAAATGAGAACTTGGGAACTCATTCCTGGGGGAAATGAGAACTTGGGAACTCATTCCTGGGGAAATGGGAACTTGGGAACTCATTCCTGAGCTTTTTTGCCTTTCTGGGATAGGAAATAATGGAGAATTTTCATGAGGGAAATACCTCCTTGGAGCAGAACTTGTTAACACATTCCTGGTTTGGGTTTTTTTTGTTTTTTTTTTTTTTTCCTGGTTTGGTTTTCTTTTTTTTTTTCCCTGGATAGGAAAGTGGAGGGGAATTTAAACTGCTCACCCAGTGTTTGGCTGCTGCAGCTCGTTCACCTGACAGAAAGCTGTGTTTGCCCAAAGCAGCCCTGTGTGTGTTGGCAGCTTTCAGGGTGAGGGAGGTGCTGCTCTTAGCCCAGCTCACATCGTTGGGAACTTTGGGAAGCTCAGCAGCTTTTCCAGCATGGAATATTCAGGGATTTAACACATGGAGCTTCTCAGCTTCTGTGGTTCTTCATCTGGCCCAGCTCTGGGCGTGGGCAGGGTGAGGCTGCACTTGTCTGAGGAGGATCTGACAGGTTCTGATCACGAGAACAGGAACTGCTCCATGTGCAGGATCTGACAGGTTCTGATCAGAACTGAAGCTGCTCCATTGCAGGATCTGACAGGTTCTGATCACGAGAACAGAAACTGCTCCATGACCAGGAGAACAGAAACTGCTCCAGGACAGGATTTGACAGGTTCTGATCAGAACTGAAGCTGCTCCATGAAGGATCTGACAGGTTCTGATCAGAACTGAAGCTGCTCCATTGCAGGATCCTGCCCAGCTGAGCAGGGCTGGCTCTGCCCCCTGCCTTTCACAGCTCAGCTCTCAGTGCTGCAGCTCAGTCTCCACACTTTTCCTTCTGTTGTGTGTGAGATTCTTGGCCAAAAATATCACTCTGGGTGGTGGCTGTGCACAATTGCTGCTTCCTAATTTGGTTTGGAAGGAATCAGATTCTCAGCACTGAAAAAAAATCGAGTCAGAGGAGAGGAAAAGGCTCAGCTTCCACACCCAGAGCACCTGGGGGTGTCACACCTCCCTCCCAAAATTCCCCCTTTGAGGGCTGCTGCTGTGTGGGACTCAGTGCTTGAACTCAGCCTTGGTGTTTAAACTCAGCCTTTGTGTTTAAATTCAGCCTTGGAAGCTTCAGGAATAAGTGAGGAACTTGCAGAGATCTGCTTGGTTCAGCAGATGTGAGCTAAAGCCTGTTCCAGTGTGTGGTGGAAATATTCCAGAGGATTTTTTTTGTCTTTTAGGAATGTTTAAAACTCCCATCATGTTTTCTGAGCGAGGGAGGGCTTCAGCTATGAAATAAATAAAGTTCTGAGGTTATTATCACAGGTTGTAAACAAAACCATGAGGGAAAAGAACTGAGGTTTGAACTCCTGTGAAAGAATTTCTAAAAGGAGCTGTCTGTGTGAAAGTGGTGAAGGAGAGATTGCCCTGAGAGCAGCAGAATTGTTGCACTGGAAGGAAATCTGCACCAGCCCTGGAATTTCCCATATTGAAATGGGGGAGCAGAAATTCATAGTGCAAATTGAATATTTAAATAAATATTTAACTTATTAATTTATTTATTTAATTTTTATAAATAAAAAAAATAATGAAGAATCAGACACTTCCAGGATTTCCCCCAAACCCCTCACTGAGGGTTGATTTGTATGGAGGGGACCTGGGCTGTGAATAATTAATGAAGCTTTGGGTTGATTGCTGGTTATTAGCACAGTGCAATCAGAATTTCCCAGAGCTTTGAGGAGATTTCCAGGCTCCCCCTGGGGGCACAAACCCAGCTCCAGGTGAGCTCCTGAAAAGGCAGAATTTCCCCTTTTTGTTCTTTTTGTGGTGGTTTTCTTGCACCTCCTACACTTGTGACAGAACCTTGTGATAGAAACTGCAGGAGAGCTCTGCTCTGTCCCCACCGGAGCTGTCCCCTGTGCTGATGTCCCTGCTCTGTCCCCACAGGAGCTGTCCCTCTGTGCTGATGTCCCTGCTCTGTCTGTCCCCTGGGTTGATGTCCCTGCTCTGTCCCCACAGGAGCTCTCTCTGTGCTGATGTCCCTGCTGTGTCCCCACAGGAGCTCTCTCTGTGCTGATGTCCCTGCTCTGTCTGTCCCCTGTGCTGATGTCCCTGCTCTGTCCCCACAGGATCTGTCCCTCTCTGTGCTGATGTCCCTGCTCTGTCCCCACAGGAGCTCTCTGTGCTGATGTCCCTGCTCTGTCCCCACAGGAGCTGTCCCCTGTGCTGATGTCACTGCTCTGTCTGTCCCCTGTGCTGATGTCCCTGCTCTGTCCCCACAGGAGCCGTCCCTCTCTCAAGGAGCAGGACCCTGCCGTGCTCA
Organism: Catharus ustulatus; assembly: GCF_009819885.2. Taxonomy (NCBI): domain Eukaryota; kingdom Metazoa; phylum Chordata; class Aves; order Passeriformes; family Turdidae; genus Catharus; species Catharus ustulatus. The sequence continues at coordinate 6,880,525 of NC_046246.1, forward strand.
TCGCCGAGGTGCTCCGGAGGAAATTCGCCCTCAAGGACGAAGACCTGGCCCTGAAGGAGAAGTGATGCTGCTGCCATCAGCTCTGTAAGCACCAGAAAATGCTCCCCAAAGCTCTGCACAGTAGCTGCCTTGTCCCCAGGATTGCTGAGCTGCTCTGTGAGGGAGCAGCCGTGCTTTGAGCAGGACTCTCGGGCAGGAAAGGCCCTTTGGCTTCGGTGTGTTTTCCATGTGTTGTTCTATTTAAGAAAAACCTTTTTCAGAAGATGGAAGCTCTTTTCCACCTGTGTTTTGGTGTTGGTGAGGATCTCCTGGAGGAAGTTTTCTACCTGCACTTTTCCTTAGGTTGCAGTTAAGCACTGAGCTGTGAGGATAAAACCAGTCCCTGTGCAGGGTGAGCAGGACAAACCCTGCACTCCTCCATCCTGCTCAGGAGTGCTTCCAGCTCTCCAGGCCTTTGGGGGATGTTGGAAAATATTTTTATTTTTCCCCCAAACCCCCCTGGCTTTGTTCTGAGGGATCCCCTGAGCCCTGGGTGTTTTTTCTCTCACAGATCAGCCCCCACAGTTGCATGACAGAATGGCCTTAATTTCTTGCCAGTAATTTAATGTTCCATTACCAGTCCCTGTGTTTTATTTCACCCCCCAAAGGTCTCTTGATTGACCTTGCACCAGTGCAAAGGGCCAAGCAGCCCAGGGGAGGGAGAGCTTGGCCTTGGCTGTGGCTGCAGTTCCCCCTCACCCAGAGCTCTCCCCCAGCTCCACGTTCCCTGCACTGCCCCTCATGGCTGTATTTAAAATATGATTTTTTTTTTTCCTTTCTATAAAATGGAGCCTTAATAAGACACTGATGGTGTGTGGGGTCATTGATGGGGTTGGGGGGGTGGAATCCCAGATACTCAGGGGCTTCCTAAATCCACCTTGATTTCCTTGAAAAATTAAATCATCATCCCCACTTTGAAAACAAGAGACTTTTGTGGCAGAGGGAAGGGAGGTGGAAAAGTTGCCAGTTTAGAGAGAGCTGCTCCCCTCCTGGATGCCCCCCAGAGCCCCTGGTGCTGTGATCACTGTCCCTGTCCCCACAAGGCTCCTCTGCAGCATTTGCTGGATTTTTGGGGCCTGCCAGCAGAGCCCCTGCTCTGGGAATGTTCTCCCTGACTGAAACAGCCACACCCTTAGGAACAAAGGTTTTATTTGGGTTAAAGCAATGGCTCAGAGAGCACAGAGGGGCTGCACCACTGGGTTCATGTGCAGCCCCCCCAGCCCACTCAGTGTTTGATGACCCTGTTCCCCTCGGAGTCCTGTGTGAACAGGGGCTCAGAGCCCGGCTCCTGCTGCTGCCTGGGGCTGGGGGAGCTGGCCCTGCCCCTGTGGGCAATCACCCTGCTCCCCTGGGACTCCTGGCACCAGAGCTGCCTGCAGGCTCCCCCCAGGGCCTGGCCCAGCTCCCTGAGGGGCTGAGCTCTCCCTGGGCTCTGGGGAGAGCAGCAAACCCTGCTGGGAGCAGCCCCTGGGCCAGGATTTGTGTTCTCAGTCCCAGCCAAAGCCAGCCCAGAGCTCACTGTGCCCCAGGGCTGTGCTGTCCTGCTCCCTGAGGCCCTTTCTGCAGGAAATAACTGGGATTTGTTCCTGGGAGTGATGATCCTGCTGTGCTCTGAGCCCTGGCAGAAGCTGCAGCACCAGGAATCCTCCCCAGCCCCACAGCAGGATTTGCTCTGGCTCTGAGACTCCCCTTGCAGCTCCAGGGCAGCCTGAGGTGTTTTCCATGAGCCCTGCACGCCCTGCTGGGCTCCAGGGGGCTCTTCCTGGGCTCTCTCCAGCCGTGGCAGTGCCAGGATCTTCACAGGACAGGCAGCCAGAGGAGCCCCAGAGGCCTCACAGTCTTTATTTGGGGTGCAGGGAGCAGGCCTGGAGTTTTCTTTGTCTCTGTCATCTGGAAACAACAGGGAATCAGTGCAAGCAGACTGATTTCCCAGGGCTAATCACCCCCCCAGCATCACTGCTGTCCCCTGGGTGTCCCATGGGACTGTCCCCAAACAGCCCAGCCCTGCCACCACCCCACAGGGATCCCCTGCTGCTGCCCTGGGGCAGCACCCAGAGCTCTGGGCAGCTTCACAGCCAGTGAGGCACCTGCAGCTGCTCAAAGTGACCAAAAAATCCTCTGAGAGCTGCCCAGGACACTGCCCTGCCTGACAGAGGCATCGAGTCCCACATTTGAAACCATTTCATGTAAAATCCAAGTTCCCAATACCAGCCAGCTCCTCCTTCCTGGGAGTGCAAACCTGCACCCTCTGCACCCAAAAATGAACTTTTCAGCCCAGCAAAGGAGATGGGAGATGGGTTTGTCACCCCTGTACCTGTGTGGGGGCTGAAGAAGGTGGGGATGGTGCTTTGCCTGGTGCCAGGCCGTGGCAGCTTCCTCTGGGCAGTTCGGGTGGGTGCTTTGGGCTTGGCACTGAGGGGCTGCGGGAAGAAAAGGTGAAAAATATTAAAATAATAATAATATTTTAAAAAATTAAATATCAAATAACATATAAATAATAATAAATATATAAATAATGATAAATAAAATCTCAAACCAACTCTACCAGCACAGTGGCACAGCTCCTGGTGCCATTATACAGCATCAGAGTCATTTGGGGTTGGAAATCCCAGAATAATTGGGGTTGGAAGGGACCCCCTGAGATGTCCCAGTGCCACCCCCTGCCCAGGCAGGGTCACACCTGGGGCAGGTGACACAGGAGCAGCTGCAGGTGGCTTTGGGATGTCCCCACAGAGGGAGACTCAGCTGTTCCAGGGCTCTGCCCCCCTCATGGAAAGAAGTTCTGCCTCTGTTGAGCTGGAACTCGTGGTTTATTTTATGGCCATTGCTCTCGGCCTGTCCCTGAGCAGAGTCTGGCCCCATCCTCTGACACCCCTTGCAGATATTTTATGGATTTATGGGATCCCCTCTCAGCCGTCCCTTCTCCAGCCTGACCAGGCCCCGCTCCCCTCATGAGGGCGATGACCCCAAACGAGCCCCGGTCCATGGAATTACAGCGATTCAACGGAGCCAAACGCCTCAGCTCCCCCACGAAAGGGCCCAGGGAGAGCCCCGGGGCTGGGCCGGCCCCGCCGCGGCCCCTCCGGTACCCCCGGGCCCCTCCGGTACCCCCGGGCCGCCCTCAGCTCCGCCCGGGCCTCACCCGCGCCGGGCCCCGCTTCAGCTCGGCCGTGTCCAGCCACACCCCGCAGGGCTCGGCCGGGGCCGCGCCGCCGCCGCGCCGCCGCCTCATCCCGGGGCTCCGCTCCCCGCTCCCGATCCCGGTTAGTCCCGGTCCTGTTCCCAGTTTGTCCTAGTCCCGGTTCCGGGTTTTCCCGGTCCCCGGTCCCGGTTTGTCCCGGTCCTGTTCCCGGTTTGTTGCGGTCCCGGTTCCGGGTTTTCCCGCTCCCCGCTCCCGGTTTCCCGCTCGCGCCGGCCCCAGGCACCGCGCACGCGCCTCTCGCAGGGCCGGGCCAATGGGAGCTGAGGGGAGGGGTCACGAGTGGGAGGAGGACACGCCCACGCGGGCCCTGCCCTATATAAGGGACGGCGGCGCCATGGTCCCCTCAGAGCAGTGGGAGCGGTGCTGTGATCGGCCCCAGTGGCGGGCTCGCCTTTGCCCCTGTACCCGCATTGGGGTGAGAGCTGCCGCAGCTACAGCTGTTTCCAGCCCTGACCCACTGCCGGGGTTCCCCATCGCATCAACCCCGCCGCTCCCCGCGCTTTCAGGGCAGGGCTGTTCCCATCCTGCGCCCTGAGGGTGAAGGAAGGGCCCTGCCCCTGCATGGACACTCTGAACAACTCCCTCAGCCCTATAGGAGGGCCCTGAAATTATGATAAATTAATTTGTCACCTTAGTGGTTTGAACAGCCTCACCTTGGTCTGTTTCCATGGTTTAGAGTCTAACGGGCCAGATGGCCTCTCCTTATCTCACGCTGGGAGACCTGGCAGCTTCCCCGAGCCTTCCCCAGCCCATCAGGGCACACAAAACACTTCGTTCCAACTGTTTATTCAGAGGTGAACTGAACCCGTGCACCATTCTATGAGCAAGCTGGAACTTAGGCTGGATTATAAAAGCATTAAAAGCATCTCTCACTCCCTAGAGAAAGCACTTGCTGAGTAACAGCTCATGAAGCAGCATCTGGACGCTTGGGGCTGGATTTGGGCTGAGCTTCTTTACTCTTCCTTGAGGCCCAGCTTGTTCTTCACCCTCCGGGCCATGTAGGCGGCCGTGAGGACAGAGCAGGCGACGGTGAGGAGGAACAGGGCGGAGAAGTCGTGAGCCAGCTGCCCCTGGAGGGAGGAGTAGATCTCCCTCCTGGACTCGTAGTCCAGCACCACGGCCTCGATCTGCGCCAGCGTGCACAGCACCAGGAACACGTGGAAGATCTGGTGGCTCTGCCCGAAGAAGTGGCACCTCCCGGGGAACCACTTCTCGGGGTAGGGGTGGGAGAAGAAGAAGGCACCGATGAGGAAGAAGAGCACCTGGCACTTGTGGTAGAGCAGGGCGGGGTCGGGGCGCGCGGCGGTGCAGATGCGGTGCAGCACGGGGCTGATGTCCAGCAGGTAGGCCAGGCCCGAGGGCAGCTCCTGGCACAGGCGGCCGGGCAGCGGGCAGCGGGGGTGGAAACGGAACTTGGCGTAGCAGGAGCCGGCGCAGGACAGCCAGGCCAGCGCCGCCGCCAGCGGCAGGAAGAAGCCGCGGACGCGGCGGTGCCAGCCCGGCTCGATGGCGTAGTAGAAGTGAGCCAGGGCGCTGCCGTACTGGTACACGGCCACCCCCACGTAGTCCATGAAGAAGAAGCTGTAGTGCCAGAACTCGGACTTGGCCTGCAGCAGGTGGGCGAGGCTGCTGAAGCTCAGGTAGGTGATGGAGGCGGCCAGGATGATGAGCAGGGGCCGGGCGTGCTCGTCCTGCCCGAAGTCCACGCGCTGCCAGAGCTGCCGGAAGCGCAGCAGCAGCGCCAGCGCGGCCGCCAGGTGCGACCACACGTTGATGGCCTCGTTGTGCTGCCGGAAGAGCGTGGAGAAGTAATAGCGCCAGGTCTGGCGCACGGGCCGGTAGCCGCCGTGGATGTAGGGCTTCCAGAACACCGGCGGCACCTCGGCGCTGCTCACCGTGCCCGGCGCCGGCGGCCCCAGCAGCTGAGGGAGCTGCCTGATGTTGATGAAGAGCTGGCTCAGCTTCTCCGGCACCACCGTGGCCATGCTGAGGTCCTGGATGTGCAGAGGTACCTTTGGGAAGGGCAGGGAGTTTTGCTGTGGGGTTTAATAAGGGTTTTAACATTAAAATCGACAAAAAGAAATGCTGTGCTTGGGGTTTCCCCCCTAGAATCCCAAACTACAGGGATAGGAAGGAGGCTGAAGGGGGATTTAAGAGGCCTGAGGTGTCTCTGCCGTGTGGGGAGCCCTGAGGACAGGAATCTGGGGTTAAATGACAAAAAGGAACACACCAGGACACATCAGTGCCTGGCTCAGCCCCTTCCCTGTGCTTTGGGAACTGCCAAACAAAGCAAGCATCCTAAACAAACCTCCCACTCTGGATTCCCCTCCTGTAAACAGTTTGCAATGTCTGTCCTCACAAATACCATCAAGTAACCCAGGCTGCAACTCCTTGTTTGGAGTTTTACCTCCTTTTTTCAGCTCCTGATTTTCCAAGCAGCTTGCCACAACCGAGGTCATGCTGTTGCACCACCGAGGTCCAGCTCATCTTTGTGAGCAGGAATTGCATATTTACATTTTGGGAGCTGCTGTCCTTACCCAGATAAAGGCAGCCCTGCCAGTTTGCTCAGCCTTTTTAGAAAAACTTAGTGAACAGAACATACCCAAAGTGAGATTCTCCCCCCACTTTACCTGCTCTTGCTCAGACAAGTCCTGAAGAAAACCTGATTCACGTCCAGCTCCGGTGCTGTCCTGTGCCTCACCCCCTGGCAAGTGCCCTCATTTCAGGGACAGGAAAAATTCTTCAGAGTTTGGGAACAGGAGGAGGTGGGGATGGGACTGTTTGTTTTAAAACATCAAAGTCAGGCCGTAACCCATTCCTGCCTGAATCCAAGGGGCACAGATGCAGAAAAAAAAACCAAACCCAGGCTCTTTGCTGCTCGAATTCCCTCCCAATGCCCTTTGCCCACCTTGAGAGGCCCCACATCCCAAACTGGCACCTCACAGAGGGCGATCCCAACCCTGCCCTGGCCCCCCTAAATCCCCGAAAAAGACTTCCTCGGGCTGCCAGGGGAAAAAATTCACCCCTGAACCTCTTCCTGCTCTGAGAGCTGCCACAGACGGGGGGCTAAAGCAGAACCTCCGAGCTGAGCTGTTCGGAGCGGGGCAGCTCGGAGCCAACACTGCCAGAACTTGCCTCCAGGTGCCTCCAGGTGTTCCAGGTGCCTCCAGGTGCTCCAGGTGCCTCCAGGTGCCTCCAGGTGTTCCAGGTGCCTCCAGGTGCTCCAGGTGCCTCCAGGTGCCTCCAGGTGCCTCCAGGTGCCTCCAGGTGCCTCCAGGTGCTCCGGCCCGTCCCGAGCCGCTCCTGCGGGAATTGCTGCGGGATTTTCCTCCTGCCCCAGCGGTTCTCGGGGAGATGCCGCGGCCGGAGCAGCGGGGAGCAGCCAAACACGAGGCAGGAAAGGGAGCGGTGTTTACTTCAGCTCCTCCAGAACTTGTCGGAGCAGGATTTAATTTGCCGAGCTCTTCGCAGCTACCGAGCCTTGAGCAACGCTCCGTTATGAAGGGAGCGCATCCTGGGAATCCCTGCGTGGCTCGTACTCCAAATAGCAGCGGCACCTCCCCACGGTGTCGGTAACGCTGCCCCAGCGTTTCCTCCGCAGCGTTTCCTTTGCCCAGCAGCATCCACCCCTCCCGCTGAATTTTTCTGTGATGATAAAGACTCGCCCCCGGCTGTTTACATCCCCGTTTGCTGCCGCCACACAGCGGCACCCAGCCTGCCCAGGGCACACGCAGCTTTTATTTTCAAACCGCACGGGTTTCCTGCAGCTCCGAGCAGCAGCTCCAGCCCTGCCGAAGCCTCTGGGCGGCCCGGGATGGTTCTCCCTCCTCCCCTGGTGTGAGCAGGGTTTTTGTCCGGTTCCCCTCGCGGTGTCCCCCAGGCAGACCGGGCCGGAGCCGCTCCCTCCGCCCGGGGGTCCCGGGGCTGCCCCGAGCTGCTCCTCCCTGCCCGGCTCCTCATCCCTCCCTCCCTCCCTCGCTGCCTACGCAGGTGGAAGAAGTTGGGGAGGTATTTTTGTTGTTTTTAAGGATCCTGTTTGCAGCTCAGCTTTCCCCTGTTGTTTTCCTGATGGCTGCCCCTCCCCTCCCAGTGCTGTCCTCTCCCTGCTCACACCCCTCAAATCCCCCAGGAGAGCTCAGAGAGCCCCGGCTCAGCACAGGCACGGCACACACCGAAGCAGAAGGAAGAGAAGAGAACAGAAGGCCCCGCGCCGAGCTCTGACAGCTCTGGCAAGCCCAAACCTCGCATTTAGCGTCGATTTGTGCTCCAGCACCATTTGGGGTTTGGCAGAGCTGCCATTCTCCTCCCCCACGTTTGGAGAGAGGAGAAGAAGCCCCACATGGCATTGGGACGCTCTTTCCTCAGCAGGTAACACATCACGATGAGGTTCGGGGGGTTTGGTTGTGTTTGGGCCTCATTTTGTACTCGGGAGCTGCTCCAGGGCTCCCTCCAGCCTCCATTACACCGTGCCAGGTGTTCAGCCTTGCTCCTCTCACTCAGTTTGAGCTGTGGCTCAAAGTTCAGGCCGGGTTTCCTGGGCTGACCCTGCTGGGCAGACCCTGACCCCAGCCCCAGACAGGGCCTGACCCCAGAGCCGGGCAGATCCTGACCCCAGAGCCCAGACAGAGCCTGACCCCAAACCCGTGCCCTCTGTTGGGCAATGTCCAGAGGAGCCTCCCAGACCCCAAAGCCACCCCCTCTGTCCCCAGCAGGGAGCAGCACGGGCGCTCTGGTCCCTCGAGCTGTGGAGCATCCAAAGCTCTCGGGACTCCCTCAGGGGAGGGAGCTCTGCAGCGCTCCAGGGCTGTGTCCCAGTGCTGCTCCGGGGCTGTGTCCCTGTGCTGCTCCGGGGCTGTGTCCCAGTGCTGCTCCGGGGCCGTGTCCCTGTGCTGCTCCAGGGCTGTGTCCCTGTGCTGCTCCGGGGCTGTGTCCCAGTGCTGCTCCGGGGCTGTGTCCCTGTGCTGCTCCAGGGCTGTGTCCCAGTGCTGCTCCGGGGCCGTGTCCCTGTGCTGCTCCGGGGTGGGAACAGCTCGGCCAGGCCCGCTGGGACACGGGAAAAGCTTCCCCAAGGGAGGCTCCTTCTCCCTCATCCCACAGGACTCCGTGAGTCCCATAAAAACCCCCAATTCCCTACAGCTTTCCCATCCACAGGTGCTCTGCATGTGGAGTTAAACTTAAAACAAAGCTGGGAGCCAAGCCAGGCTCAAGGACAGAGGAAGGACTGAGAGCAGCAGCCCCCAGGAGCGCTGCAGGGTGGTTTTTGGGAGGTTGGTGGTACCTGTTCACAGCCCAAGGAGCTGTGGGTGTGCTCAGGGGAAGGGTTGGGGTTCCAATCCACCCAAAATCCTCCTCCCTCAGAGCCCCAGCCCACAGGGACCAAAGAGCCGGGGCTGTTCTTGTGTCAGGGTGACACAAACACAAAACCAACTCCTGTCCCACCCTCCCTCCCTGAGCAGGGCCCTGCTGTCCCCCTGTGCCACCCAGGTGTCCCCAGGGCCGTGCCAGGCAGGCCCCCCCCACCCTGAGGAACAAGGGCCGTTTGTTGGGATGTCCATGCAGCACAGGGACACAAACAGCCCCCAGCTGCCACCGCCGAGGTGCCCCACAAAGCTCTGATTGTCACAGCCAGGGGACAATGCCGGGCTCTGGGGCTCTGCTCCAGCCCTGTCCCTGCACCCAGCCCTGGGTTCTGAGCAAGCAAGGCAGGAGAACAGCACTGTGCAGCTTTATTGAGTCACTCGGTTACAGCAGTATTTTAGCAGACTGGACAGTCAGAGAGTTTTGTTTGAAGTGTAACAGATATTCAGCATGGAACAGTTACTACAGATTCCTTGCACAAAGGTCTTACAGAGCTGGTACAGTACTTGCCATCAACCCAGGAGCGAGTGCACTGGCGTAGAAAAGGATGCAACAAGAAGAAAAAGCTACACTGGAAAGACAACACTTTAGAAAAGTGACACATGGAAGGTCTCCCCTCTAGCCCCCAAAGCAAGTGTACAGTTTGGATCTAATTTTACAGTTCTACATCAGTTTCTAAGAAACTTAAAAAAAAAAAATATATATAACCGAACGAAAACCAAAGATAAAACCACTGGCCAGTACAGTCTTTGGATATTTGGAGGAGGGGGAGAGTCAGATTCCAGAGCCGAGTCAGTCGGTCTCGGCCTCGCCGGGGTCTTTCCCTTCTTTGTTCTTTCGAACCTCTTCCACATGCTTGTCCTGAAAAACAGCACCAGGGAGATGGGAGAGGGAGAGAAAGAGGGAAAGAGAGAGGGAAAGAGAGAGGGAAAGGTTTCCCACTCCAGAGTGGGGCACAGCTGGAGCTGCAGGGAGAGGCTGCTCCAGCTCTGTCCCTCTCACAGCTGCAGCTCTGCAAAGCCTCCTGCAGACTCTGTGACACCAGCACAGCCCTGCCCAGCTGTGTGGGGCACCCTCGTGGATGTTTTTTGGGTTCACCTCCCTCCCCCAGCAGGGAGCAGGGCCAGCTCCCCCACCCACCTTCTCCCGCAAGCGCTCCAGCTTGGCAGCCATTTGTGCCTCACGGTTCTCTTTGTTGGCTTCCATTTTGTGGGTCAGCTTCTCCTCTGCCATTTTGCTGAAGTTGTTGTTCTCCTCGATGGCTTTCTGCAGCACCTCCTTCTCGTGCTCCCGCTTCTCTGCCAGCTGCTTCAGCACTTCTGCCTCGTGGGACTGGCAGAGGGGGCAGGCAGTGAGGGCACAGCTCCCCAGAGCATTTTGTGCCCCTCTGTGCTGCCCCTCCCACCCACAGAGCTGCACCTCACCCCCACACCACACAAAGCTCAGTTGTCATTACCTGCAGATTCTGTTAAATGGGATCTTTCTGGACAGGGAACATGGATTTTTTATTTTTTAGTGTTAATATTGATGGAGCTTCCCTTGAAGATCCTCCCTTCCCAGAGTGGTGAATCCCTGATTCAGGTCAGGCTCACTTCAGTCCCAGCCTCGCCCCCCTCAGGGGCTCCAGGCTGCTCCCCCAGCCACAGCTTTCATCACTCAGACAATTTATTCCCCAGCTTCTCATTACTGCTGCGTTCTCTAGGAGAAAATTCATCTGTCCTGGTGTTAAAAGACAAGAAAAACAGCCTCTTCCTGACAGAGCTGCCCCTCTCAGCTACGTTTCCTCTCAGTTTTGCTCCAAAATCTCTTTGGAATTAAAACTATGACCATAAAGCTTCATGAGAGCCCCGGGGATTGCATTAATATTCAATTTACCATTAAATACCACACTTATCCTAAGGAACAAATAAAAACCAGCCCCAAACCCCCCCAAACCAGCGGAGCAGAGCTCACTTCAGCTGCTCCAGACTCACCTTGCGTCTCTCCTCTGCCGCTTCCAACTTCTTCTGGATCTCTTCCAACGACACATCCTTCTTCTTTGGGGGAGACAGAGGGAACTCTGGCACGGCTTCTTTCGAGCGGGGGCTGAGGATCAGCTCAAAGGCCTGCCCAGAGGCTCGCTTCTCCAGCTCCTTCACTTGGATATCTGGGAATGCAGGGGGAAAAGCCAGGAAAAAACAGAATTTGTGCAGGAGCTGGCTCAGGTGACATCAAACACCTTCCAGAATTCAGCACCACAGAGGGAGGGCATCCAAGGCAGGAGTTTTGTTCTCAGCACAGCAATACTGCTCAAAAATGTGCAAATTTCCTTTGCAATCCTTCCTCAACCTGGCACCACCCAAGCACCCCACGTTTTAATTCAGCTTTCAACATCCCAAGTTGTGACAACGAGTCCGTTAGTCCAAATCAAAAATTGTTCTCCCTCCAGTCACAAACCTGAGGATGAATTCCCAGGTGTTTGTGTGGAACATCAGAGAGCCCAGAATTACAAATTTGTTTTTTAGAGCAGTGTGCAGCAGGGCTCTGTGCCCCAGCCCTGCCCGGTGTCAGCTGCGCCCGCGTGGTCCCCGGGATGTGTTGGTGACAGCCAGCTCTGCCGAGGGAGCAGATGGCTGCAGGGAGCTGATCCCATCTGCTGCCAGACTCCTCTTTTGGGGTGTTTTCACAACCACCCAGCCTCACCCAAGATGAGGGAAAAGCCTGCTGACAGCAGCTTATTGCACTAGATTTTTAAATTATTACTGAGAAAATTAGGATGCAACAACAACAACAAAAAAGGCACAAGAGCATTTAGCACAGAATTTTACCTACCAGAAGTAGCCATGGCCAAGAAAATAAGAGTCCAGAAGCCAAGTCTGGGAGAAGGTCAGTCAGGTGGGTTCCTAGGTAACAAAGAGATGTGCATTCAACAGCCAGCACAGGGATCCTGCTCCTAATCAAAACTAAACACAATTAGAGCTGCTGAACAAAAGGCGGGCAAGGCAGGTCACTGCAGGCAGCGATTCCAGGCGTTTTGTGCAGCTGATGGAATACTGGAGAGGTTATGGAAATACTGGCGCTGCAGGTGTGATGTTCGAGCATCTTCAATCTGTTTTATTCCGCCTTAAGGTACTCGAACAAAGAGCCGCGTTTAGCACGGCGCGATGGGGATTTCGGCGCACTCACACATAAAAGAGCTCGCCGAGTAAAAAAATGACGCACCACAGGACAGCACAGCCAGGATTCCTGCCACTCCCGAAGGATCTGAAATGTGCGCAATCGAGCTCATTTAAAATTCGCTTTTAATTGCGCAGCTCAAGTCAGATGCTTCACACCGCGGCAGACAGCGAGGGCGCACACCGCCCAGCATACCTCGTGAAAAGGGGGCGTCGTGAAAAAAAAAAAAAAAAGCCAGGAAAGAGTCCAGAAACCGTGAAGAGGGGGAAAAAAAAATAAAAAAGGTGGTTTTTTTTGGGGGGGTCCGAGGGGCGCCGCTGCGGGCTCCGGGCGGGGCCGGTGCGGAACGGGCAGCGCGCGCCGCGCCCCCGCCCCCGCCCCCCGCGCGGCCCCAGCCAATCAGCGCCCAGGCGGCAGCGCAGGCCCCGCCCCCGGCCCGCCCCCGCCCCTCCAACCGCACCGAATTCAAACCGCCGGGGAGAGCGCGCGCGCGCCCGCGCGAGGGGGCTCGAGGGAGGGGGCGGGGCCAGCGCCAACATCCGGGCACCTGCCGCCCCCCGCCTCAGGTGCGGGGCCGCCCCCCCCCCCACCCGCCCCAGCCCCTCAGGGGCGCAGGGCACGGGGAGCGCCGGGCAGCGCCTCAGGGCCGGGGGGCTCCCCGAGGGTCCCCCACGGCTCGATGGCGTCGGGCGCGGTCGCCCGGATACCGCCCCTTCCCCACTAACAATGGCGGGGAGGGGAGGGGGCGCCGCTGCCGCGGGTAGGGCGTCGCCCCTCGCTGAGGGACAATAGACACCCCCTTCCCCTCGGCGATCGGGGCGCGAGGGGAACACGGACACACAGGAGGAATCCCCCCCTCATTGTCTCCCTTCCCTTTGTCACCGCGACGCTCCAAAAACCGGGCGGCGACGCGATGCCCGCGAGCGGGGACAAAAGCGACCACCGCCCCGAGCGCCCGCAAAGCGCCACGCAGCCCTGCCCTCCCTGACAGCCACCCCGGGACCCCTCCGCCACCCGCAATAACGGGGCGCCGGAGCCCCGCAAAGTACCGACACCTTCTCCTTTCTTCCTCCGCCTTCTGGCGACGCGGAGGGCGTAACGGACGAGGGGGGCCCGCGACCGCGGCCCGCCCGTGCGCGCTCCCCCCGTCACCGGCAGCCCCGCCGCGCACCCACCTGCCCGCGCCGCCGCTCCGGCCACACTCCGCTCGCGCCCGCCCCGCCGCGCACAAAAGCGCCAAACAAAGGCACGTGATCCGCCCCGCCCCGCCCCGATTGGCCAAACCCGCCGGCACGTGCCGCCCGCCGGGGGGGACTGGGGGGGCTCGCGCCCACCCCCCCAACGAGCGCGCCCCCCCAACCGGCACCCCCCGCCCTGGGCCGCGCGGGGCATGCCGGGAGTTGTAGTTCGCCCCCGGCGGGGGGCAGCGGCCCCCGGGATGGGCCCGGGGTGCGGGACCGAACCGCGACGTCCCCCGGTCCTCAGGGACCCTCTGGTACCCAAAATTCCATGCTGGGATCGCGCCCCTGCCCCCGGAGCTGCTGGGATTCCCTTTGTGTCCCACCCCTGAGGTGGGGGGGACAGGGGCATCAGGGTCAGTGCTGTGATCAGGGGTGTCCGGCCTAACAGGGGGAATGGCGGGAGGGGAGCCCTGGCTGGGATGACCACAGCTGTGGTCACCTCATGGGCATGGTCACCACAAGATCATGGTCACTTCATGGCCATGGTCACCTCATGGACATGGTCACCTCATGGACACGGGCACCTCATGGTCATGGTCACCTCAGATCCATGGTCACTTCATGGCCATGGGCACCACAAGATCATGGTCACGTCATGGTCATGGTCACCAAAAGATCATGGTCACCTCATGGCCACCGTCACTTCATGGGCATGATCACCTCATGGACATGGTCACCTCAGATCCACGGTCACCTCGTGGCCATGGTCACCTCAGATCCATGGTCACCTCATGGCCATCTGGTCACCTCAGATCCATGGTCACCCAGATCCATGGTCACCTCATGGCCATGGTCACCTCAGGGGCACGGCCACAGATCTTTGAGCCATGGCTACCTCAGAGCTGTGGCCACTTGCCTCGAGACCTTGGCCACCTCAGAGCTGTGGTCACCAACGTACGGGCACGGCCACCTCAGGGCCACGATGACTTCAGGGCTCTTGGTCACCATCCAGATGACCAGCGAGTCCCTTTGGTCACCTCAGGGTCGCAGCCACCACAGTGTTTTGGGGGCCACCCTGTCCTTTGGGGTGACACCAGCCAGCCAGGAAAACCCTCCTGATCTGTGCAATTCCATGGAATGGGCGCGGTGGATCCGCCCTGCGAGCGTTCCCCTCCCAGGACAGCCCCAGGACAGCTCCCCGCTCCCAAACCTGCTGCAAACAAATCCTCTCCTTGCCCACGTGTTCCCCACAGATGGATCCCGTGCCATTCCCGTGGTGGTTCCACGCTCTGGCCACGCCAAAAGTCAATCCACACAAAAGGCAGATGGACACACAACAAAATCCTCCTCTACAGCCCCAGCCCAGCACCCTCCACAATCCCAAAAAAAAGACTTTTCTAGGACCCCCCTTGCCCTGCACCCTCTTAAACCCAAGGATTTTGCACCAAAAAGAGAGGAATCCTACCTTGCAGGAGGTTAATATTGTGACAGAAAGGCAGGAAGCTTTCAAAACAGAGATTATTTTAAACACTGGCCCTGTTTTTTGCTGATCTGACGTCTATTTCCATGGAAACCACATCCAGCCGCCGAGCTGCTGGAATTGGGAGAGGCTCCTGCAGGAGTGAGCTTGGGAAGAGCCATTTTCCAAAGGAAAACGCCTGGTGGAACCTCCTTTAGTGGGATTGATGGGATCCCAGGTCCAACATCTGCAGCCTTGGCCCTTGGGATCCCTCCTGGGGCACATCCGTGGCACCCAGAGCTTTCCAAGGAAACATCTTGAGTGCTTGGATGGAGACAAAGCAGCCAAGAGCCCCTGCCACCAGCCTGTGTTTCACTTTAGCATTTATTAATTATCGCCCCTGCAGCCCAACAGTGTGTTGGAGGCTTTGATATTAATGGTTTGGAGTCGAATCAGTGAGCTTATCCTGGGATGATCCCTGGATTTCCCAGAGGAGATGAGGAAATGGGCGCAGGGGTTGTGGTTTGGTGCCTGGGTGAGGGGCTGGAGTCAGGGCAGGAGGAAATTTCCTTGGCAGCCTTGGAAGGAGGGGTGAAGGCTGAGAGAAAGCTCTGAGTCGTGCCAGCACTGCCCAGCTGATTTTGTGCAGGAAAAAAGGAAAGAAATTTTAAAAATAAAATTAAAAAAAAAAGAAAAAAAAGAAAAAAAAAAAAGAAAAAAAAAGAAAAAAAAGAAAAAAAAAAGAAAAAAAAAAAGAAGAAAAAAAAGTTAAAAAAAAGAAAAAGAAAAAAAAATAAATTCCTGACTGTAGCTTACCTTCCTTTGCAGATTGGCTTAAAACCCAAAAATATTTCCTTCGGGTAAGAACTCTGTTATATAAGAGGAAACTTATTGACAGAGCTGGATTTGGGATCTGCTCTCAGCTCTGGCATTTTCCATGCCCTACCTTTTAGGATGAGGCTCTTCCCCAACCCCTTCACAGCACCTGGCACTGCTGGTTTTGATTTGAACCAAAATCTTTGGGCTCTGTTGTGACACAGAGAGAAACAAGAGCTGCCAGCAGGTGGAAAGACACGGAGGCAATCTCGTTTTCTGGCCTTGTTGCAAGAAGAGTGGTTTTATTTTTGGAGATTTCATAAACCCCGTTTGTTTATGTGGCATTTATTTTTGTCTGATCTCCAGGAGAATGGAGTGTATGAAAAGCTTTTATTTAATTTGCATTTGATTTGTGTTTATTGACACATTTACTGCGGTTCCAAGCAGACTCTTCCCTCCCCAGCGTGTGGCTGTGCTGGTTTTTATCTGCTGGATTCCTCATCCCCAACAAAAGCTTTTTTTGGGGGGGTTTAATTCCAGTTTTACCACTCAGAGAGCAGTGGGAGAAACATCCTCCACAAACAGGTTGGAGAAGAAAAACGCCGTTTCAAGCCCAAATTTAACATCAGAGTGAATTAATTTCTGCCTTTTGAGGAAAATAAAGGATCACAGAAAATATTCCCAGAGCAGGAAGGACAAGGCTCTAAATTAGGGAAATGAGCAGGGGAGAGCCCGAGCTTCAAACCCTGCCCCTCTGTGCTCCAGGGGGGCTCAGCCCCACCAAAAACCAAACCTGGGGCTCCTCAGCCCCATCCCACCCACCTTGTTTTGGGGGAAACACAGAAATCCAGGTCTCCCGGTGGGTGTGAATTTGGGATGTGACGTGATCAGATTCAGCCCAGAGATGAAAGCCTGGGCTCTGATGTGCTTATCAAAACAGCCCACAAAGAGACTGACACAATTAGGTGACAACTCAGCCCACGGCAGCTCTTTTAACTTGCAAAAATATTTAATCTCCAACAGGAAAATGTGGTTTCTGGGTGTGGAATTGCCAGCCTTGAGCGCTGGTGGTGGTGGAGGGACTGACAGGTTATTTGTTAAGCAGAGGATGCTTCAGAGCCCCTTGGTTGGTGACACTCCTTGCCCTGAATTAGCAAAGTTTATTTTAAAACTAGAAATCCAATGTATTACCTGATCTGAGTGCAGTTTGAGAGATTTAAGAAGCAGCCTGGTGGAGGAAGCAGCATTTTAAAAAGAGCTCAGAGGTAGGGAAGGGCTCTGAGATCTCTTTTAATCCACCCAAGGATCTCAGAGGTTTTTTCCAACCTTAAAAAATTTTTTTGATCTTCAGATTAAAATTCATTTTAATCCAAAGGCAGCCCAGGAGCCCATGGAACTGAAGAACAAACCAAGATTTTTAGGGAGTGTCCCTCTCCCAGTGAAAGCTTTTCCACAGGCAGGAAACGTTTAAGGTAATTGGTATTTGTTTACTGGAGGTGTTTAGGCTGGTACTATATTTATGCTGAAAACACCATTAAGAAAATGTTCCCTTCGGAATAAATTCACACTTCCCAACGCGCTGTCGGAAATAATTGGATTTTTGCAGATCAGACAGGTTGGGTTTTTTGAGAAATTCACTGGAAATCTGTTCATCCCTCCCCTGAAGGAGACGAGGAAAAGCGCTGAGCACAGATGGCGAACGCGCCTGCAGCGACAGGGACGGAAATATCGATTAATGGCTTTGATATTGGGGCAACACGGATGGAAATATCAATTAATGGCTTTGATATTGGGGCAACACAGCCCTGAAATGGCATTTCCACCCCTGCAGAGGCAGCCCCTGGTGCCCAAACCCTGTGGTGGTCACAAGGAGCACAGCAAGAATTAGTGAAATAAAGATTTGTTGAAGGTATTAATGAATAAAGAGGCTGTATGGATATTAATAGAGATATTAATATACTAATATATTAATAAAGATATTAATGAATAAAGAGGCTGCAGGAACACAGTTTTCTCTCCTAAAAAATCCCCAAAAATTCAGAAAGGGCCGCAGAGCCTGGAACGGGTCAGGGCTCCATCCCCAGAGCGGGGTGTGGTGATTCCCCTTCCTTTGGGGACAGCAGAATCCCCTCCCAGCCTGCCCCTGCCCCTTTCCCACCCTTTAATCCCTGGGAATTTCCATTCCATGGGGGTCCCAATCCCAGAGCCCTGGCACAGACACAGCCCTGAATTCCAGGAGTTTTTTGGGAGCAGCTGGCAGGGGAGAGGCCGGGGCTGGGAGAGGCTCCAGCACAAACTCAACAATGATTGGAGAGCAGAGGATTCCCAGAGCAGCTCCCAGGGCTGGGTTCTCCCCTCCCCATCCCCAGGACACCCCAGCCCTGCAGGTGTGTTCTCCTCTCCTGGATCCCCCCCTCCTCATGTCCAAAATCCCATTTTGGGAGATCTCCCCCCCCCCAACCAAGCCTGGACCAATTTCTCTGCTCCCTCCTGTCACAGATTTTACATTTCCATACGGAGCACCTGCTGTTCCAGGCAGGCTGTAAACATCTCACTGGGGCTTCAAAAATAACCGAGCACAGGGAGAGGAGAGGAGAGCTCTGCCTTTGGGCTCTGGGGTTTTTCCGTGCCCTGCTCACATTCCCAGGGTGGAATTCCACTGCAGCCCTGGGATGCTGACAGGCACATGGAATAGCAATGCTTGGAACTATAAAATATTCAGCAGGCACAGAAAATTCCAGCACAGATCTGAAAATGGAGTAGGGGGGAGCTGGAGAAAAGCTGGGTGTAGCACTAATTATTGCCCAGCTCCTAATTAGTGCCTTGAATTTAAAATGTGGATTCAGCTCCCCCAGCAGCTCTGCGAGCCCTTTGTGCTATTAATACTTCCCTGGCGTGAGATGGTTAAAAATACTCCCACCCTGGGAAGACAAAATGTGGCTTGGAAGTGTCACGAGGGGAGGAGCTGAGGGGTGGAAATCCTCTTAAAGGAGTATGAACTTCCCCAATATCAAATCAACAGAATGAATGGGCTCGGGGCAGCCCCCACACTGAGCCTGTCCCCACAAAGGGAAAAGGAAAATAATTCCCAGTGCACAGGAAAATAATTCCCAGTGCACCTGAAATCAGAGCAGCTTCCCTGGCAGAATCAGGGCACAGCCAAATGGGAGCAGTGGTTTTTTTAAATTTAATTTTATATTATATTATATTATATTTTATTTTATTTTTTTATTTTAATTTAATTTAATTTAATATAATTGTTATTTAAATTTTATCTTATTTTTATTATTTTATTTTATTTTATTTTAATTTATTTTATATTTTACTTTGTTTTATTTTACATTATTTTATTTTATTTTATTTTATTTTATTTTATTTTATTATTTTATATTTATTTTTATTTTATATTTTATTTTTTATTTTTTATTTTTTATATTTTATTTTATTATTTTATTTTATTATTTTATTTTATTTTATTTTATTTTATTTTTATTTTATTTTATTTTTATTTTTATTTTATTTTTCAGGAGCTCTCCCGCCTGGGGAACAGGTGGATTTGCAGTTCTCAAGTGCCTGGGTCCTGCAGGCTCACAACACAAGGCTGAACTTCTGGGGAAAAGCAGAATTTTGAGGTGTCCCCTCTCCTCACAGAGCAGCAGCCACAGCTGATTTTCCCATGGAATATCTGTCAGTATTTATGGGTGGGATCCATCAGGCCTTGGGGCCTCTCCCCACAGGAATTGTGAGCCAAGGAAATGAGTCTGGGGTGGGATTTATGGATTTTTTTTACTTCAATCCAGATCTGAGTTCCCACATTTGAGATCTGTCAGGACAAGGAGCAGCTCCCTCCTGTCTCACTGACAATTCCACATCCAGAGGGGTTAATTCTGTAATTCCTGCTCCCTCCCCACAATTCCACATCCACATGGATTAATTCCTGTAATTCCTGCTGCCTCCCACAATTCCACATCCAGAGGGGTTAATTCTGTAATTCCTGCTCCCTCCCCACAATTCCACATCCAGAGGGGTTAATTCTGTAATTCCTGCTCCCTCCCCACAATTCCACATCCACATGGATTAATTCCTGTAATTCCTGCTCCCTCCCCACAATTCCACATCCAGAGGGGTTAATTCCTGTAATTCCTGCTCCCTCCCCTGGAACCTCAGCAATTCCAGCACAGAGGAAACAATTCCTGCATTCAACATTTGCCCCCTGATTTTTGATCCCTTTCCCCTTCTACCCGAGCTCCTGATACATATAAATTAAAAGATCAATATATGAATTAAAAGATCAATATATAAATTAAAAGATCATATATAAATTAAAAGACAAAAGAACCTGGCACATCCTCTGTGGCTGGTAGAGCAGACAAAGCCACACTTTTCTTTTGGGGAAAACATCCATCCAATCTGCTGCTCCACGCCAAAAGCAGCACCCTGAGAGGCACCCTGGTGTGATGGGCTTTGTTTTAATTAAATTAAAAATGAAATAAAGCCCAGCCAGGGCCTTGTGTGGGGAATGTTGTGTTTGGGGTCAGAGCCTGGATGGGTTTGGGGCTCAGGGAGGGCTCTTGACAGTCCCAGCAGCAATTTTTGGGGTGGAAAAATGAGCTAAAAGGTTAAAAAGGAGGGTTTGGGGTCCCTGCTCCCCTCTCTCCATCTCACTGCAGGGAGAGGATGAGGAAAGCTGGACCCAGCCCAAAATCCATCCTCCAATTTGTCCCTGTGACATCTCAGAGCACACACACCTCACCCAGCCCAAAATTCATCCTCCAATCTGTGTCTGTGACATCTCAGAGCACACACACCTCACCCAGCCCAAAATTCATCCTCCAATTTGTCCCTGTGACATCTCAGAGCACACACACCTCACCCAGCCCAAATTTCATCCTCCAATCTGTCCTTGTGGCTTTTCAGAGCACACACACCTCACCCAGCCCAAAATTCATCCTCCAATCCATGTCTGTGGATTTTCAGAGCACACACACCTCACCCAGCCCTGCTCTCCCTCAGTTTTTCCCTCCCCAGCCCTTTTTCCCCTCTGTTTATTCAGGAATTATCCCTGGGGAAACAAGAAATGGCTCCAGCCCAAAATGAGACTTCAGCCACAGAGGGAAAACTGCTGGAAAAAACCAAATTGTGCCTCCAAAAGTGCTGGGGGAGCAGAGCCCTGCTGGCCCTGGGGCTGCGTTTTGGGGGGCAGGGGATGGGGACAGATCCTGAGGGTCTGTCCTGCCCCAGCCCAGCGTGGGAGGAATTTGGGAAGGTTTAAATGTGGAGCTGAATCAATCCCTCGTGACTGGGAGCTGCTCAGCTCGAGGGTGAGATGATGAAAATTCACTTCAGAGAGAGAGAAAAAAAAACAACTTGGTTTTCCTTCAGGATCTCAGGCAGAGCAGAGTTGGGATTTTTCAAACCAAGGAAGGAAGAGAATCCTCAGCGATGAAACGGATTGAGGGAATTCTGCTCCAGGAGGGGCTGCTGGGGCAGCACTGCCCCTGTGTCCAGGCTGCTCTTTGGTTTGAAATGGTGTTTTTATTCTCCAACCTGTTTGTGGAGCTGAATGTGATGTGTTGGGGGTGCTGCCTGTGGTAAAACTGGAATTAAACCCAAAAAAGCTTTTGTTGAGGATAAGAAATCCAGTAAATAAAAACTAGCACTGAACCCCAGAGCTCAGCTGGAAGGGCCCTGCTCCTCCAGCTGGGAATCCAAGCCTCACTATTTCCCTTAAAAACACAAGAAAAAGGAAAATAAAAATAATAAAATCCCCAGCAAAAAGCAGGAGAGCCTCACGGTGATCACAAGGAGGTTTAACACGTGGCTGGATTTGCATTAATTAAATCAAGGGGAAGCTCCAATCGAGCAAATGAGGTTTGTGAGGATGGAGCTGGGTTTGCTGCAGGGATGGGAAATGTGGGATGGGAAATGTGAGATGTGAGGAGCTGGGGCTGTGCTGACGCTGGGGGATTTCAGAGCAGCAGTGGGAAGCACAGAGAGGCCGTGGGGAGAAGGAATGTGCCCATTCATCCCCAGGGAGCAGCACGGTGTGAGGGGAATATCAATGGGCACTGCTGTTTGGCTGGCTCTGTCTGCTGGGTTTGGTTTTTTCTGATTCTGAAAGCCACGGGTCTGAATGTTGGAGCAGGAATTCTTGGCTGGAAGGGAACCCTCCCAACATCCCTGGGGCTTGGAACTCCCGTCCTGCAGCTCCCAAGAGGGGCTCCCCAAAGGAATGGGGCTGGTGTCTCCTTCCCACATCCCTGGGAAGAAAATCCCTCTGGATTTAGGGCTGGAAAACCCCAGAGCTCCCACTCAAATCCCAGAGCTCCACTCACACCCCAGAGCTCCCACTCACACCCCAGAGCTCCCACTGAACCCCCAGAGCTCCCATTCACACCCCAGAGCTCCCACTCAAATCCCAGAGCTCCACTCACACCCCAGAGCTCCCACTGAACCCCCAGAGCTCAGATTCAAACCCCAGAGCTCCCATCCAACCCCCAGAGCTCCCATCCAACCCCCAGAGCTCAGATTTAAACCCCAGAGCTCAGATTTAAACCCCAGCCTCTCCTGGAGGCAGATCCCATCCTGGATGACCTTTAACCTCTGATTTTTGCCACAAACCCTCTCAGGGTGGCACAGGCAGCCCAGGACACCCAAAGAGTCCCGTTCTGCTCCTGGGGATGATCTCAGACCCTGCCTGGGGAGCACCAGCCCAGCAGAGCAATCCCAGCAGAACAATTCCAATCCCAGCAGAGCAATCCCAACCCAGCAGAGCAATCCCAGCCCAGCAGAGCAATCCCAGCAGAGCAATCCCAGCCCAGCAGAGCAATCCCAGCCCAGCAGAGCAATCCCAACCCAGCAGAGCAATCCCAGTCCTTCCCTGCCCCTGTCCCAGCCCTTCCTCGTCCTGTCCCAGCCCAGCAGAACAATCCCAGCAGAGCAATCCCAGCCCAGCAGAGCAATCCCAGTAGAGCAATCCCAGCCCTTCCTTGTCCTCTCCCAGTCCAGCAGAGCTCTCCCAGCAGAACTGGGCTCTGGGCTCTGTGCTCTGGGCTCTGGGCTCTGTGCTCTGTGCTCTGTGCTCTGGGCTCTGTGCTCTGTGCTCTGGGCTGGGCCAGGGTTAATTCCCGTGCAGTGCCTGGGCTGGGGCTGTGTTTGGCTCACAAAGAGGTTTTGTTGTGTCTCAGCAGCCTTTGAGCAGCGCCAGGGCCTCCCCTGCTCCTGTGTCACCCCAGGGACTCTGGAGGGGACACAGCTGGGACAGGCCACCCCTGCTGAGCCCCCAGACCCCGTTCAGGATGGGAACCAGGAGGAAAAGGGGTGAAGGGGGGACACTGAGGGTGATGGGTTTGCATTCCCAGCTCGCTTTTGGAAGTGGCTGAACCCATGGGAAGCAGGGAATGAATTCCTGCCTCCCCCTGCTTGCACACACAGCTTTTCCTTTCCCTGTTAAACTGCCTTTAGCTCAACCCACAGCTTCCCTCACTTCTTATTCTGTCTCTGATCCCATCCCATTATCCCATCCCATTATCCCATCCCATCCCATTGATCTCAACCCAAGGATCCCATCCTGTTCCATCCTATTCCATGGATCCCATCCCATCCCATCCCAGCCTCAACAGGGAGGGTTATCCTGGACCATAATCCCATCCCATCCCATCCCATTGATCTCATCTCATCCCATTGATCCCATCCCATCCCATCCCATCCCATCCTATCCCGTTGGACCTTGGTGGGGAAAACCCTGGGATTTGTGCAGGGCTGGAGCTCTCCAGGATAAACATCAGGAATTGTGCAGGGCTGGAGCTCTCCAGGGAAAACCTCGGGATTTGTGAGGGTTGGAAATGTCCAGGGAAAACCCCGGGAATTGTGAGGGTTGGAAATGTCCAGGGAAAACCCCGGGCTTTGTGCAGGATCGGAGATCTCCAGGGAAAACCCCGGGCTTTGTGCCGCATCCCTCAGCCCCGGCTGGGATGGATTTCGGGAGCATCGGGAGGAGCCTGGAGCAGGATTTGGCTCCGGGCTGGATTCAGAGCAGGAGCAGCCGCTGGATGAGGAGAATTCCCACAGAAAACACGAGCAGGGTACCAGGGTGTCTGCCCTGCCCCAGCGGCCTCGGGGATGTTTTTTGGAGCTCTTTTCTGGCAGGATTTTTCCTGGAGCAGAGGGATGCGGGGCAGGAGGGTCCGTGGATGGGGAATGAGGGTTCAGAGGTGCCCGAGCCCCCCGAGCAGCGCCTGCCACCCCCTCCCGAACCCTTCACATCCCAATTTCCAGCCTGTGCCACCCCACCGCTCCCCCTGCCTGATCCCGGCAGGAAAATGGGATTTGATTTCCGCACCAGGCGCTGTCTCTCGCTGTTAAACCGGGACCTGTCGGACTCAGCCGCACCATTTGTCACATCCAGCGACCTTGGATGTCCCCCAGCAGCGCAGCACAGCCCGAGCACAGCGCTCGGCACGCTGCTTTGGGTGTGAAACAATTTAAAATTCACATCTGGGAGGATTAAAATTGCAGGGTCTGGTGGTTTCACATCAGTGCTTTGTGTGTCACTGGAGGGGACATGGAAAGATGATGTCCTGTCAGCCGGGGATGTCCCCTGTGCTGGGATGTCCCCTGTGCTGTGATGTCCCCTGTCCTGGGGATGTCCCCTGTCCTGGAGATGTCCCCTGTGCTGGGATGTCCCCTGTGCTGGGATGTCCCCTGTGCTGGGGGATGTCCCCTGTGCTGGGATGTCCCCTGTGCTGGGGATGTCCCCTGTCCTGGGGGATGTCCCCTGTGCTGTGATGTCCCCTGTGCTGTGATGTCCCCTGTGCTGGGATGTCCCCTGTGCTGGGGGATGTCCCCTGTGCTGGGATGTCCCCTGTCCTGGGGATGTCCCCTGTGCTGGGATGTCCCCTGTGCTGGGATGTCCCCTGTGCTGGGATGTCCCCTGTCCTGGGGATGTCCCCTGTGCTGGGGATGTCCCCCCGGCCATCCCGGAGCATCCCAACCCCAGCTCTTGTCCTTCACTCAGTGCCCGGTGGGTGAGGATGTCGCTGTCACGGTGGCACCAATAACTCCGGCACCGGCGCTGCTTTTCCATTTCCTGGCTGGCTCTCTTGTCACCCACTGTCGCCTGCAGCCCGTGTCTGGGCTGGCAGGGACGGAGCCGGTGTCCCCCGGGAGCGCGGGGACAATGCGGGGGCAGGACCGGGCTGTGTGTGACAAATCCCTGCAGCTCTCCCGGCTCCAGCCCCTCCTGGGGATGGCTGAGGATCGGACCCCCCTCACCCTGACACCCCCGGGATGTGCTGGGGGTGCTTCCCAGGCTTTGTGATCCCTGACTGCTCCCAGGCTGATCCCAGTCCCCATCCCACAGCCCTGGCTGGTCCCAGTCCCCAGTCCCCATCCCACAGCCCTGGCTGATCCCAGTCCCCATCCCACAGCCCTGGCTGATCCCAATCCCCAATCCCCATCCCACAGCCCTGGCTGATCCCAATCCCCATCCCACAGCCCTGCCTGGTCCCAGTCCCCATCCCACAGCCCTGGCCGATCCCAGTCCCCATCCCACAGCCCTGGCTGATCCCAATCCCCATCCCACAGCCCTGGCTGATCCCAATCCCCATCCCACAGCCCTGGCTGATCCCAGGCCCCATCCCACAGCCCTGGCTGATCCCAATCCCCATCCCACAGCCCTGGCTGGTCCCAGTCCCCATCCCACAGCCCCGCACCTCTGGGGTGCCCAGACACTCCTCCTTCCATCCAGCCTGCTGAAATCCATCCTCCTCCTTTCCCCTCAGCCATCTGCACGGCTTCCCAGGACAATTGTGGGATTTTCCTCAGCCCTGGCTCTGCATCTCTCCCAGGCGTGGCTGAACAACCCCCAACCCACAGCGAAGCTGGGGATGCTTTTAAAGGCCCTTCCAACCCAACCCAACCCAACCCAACCCCCTCTGTGGGTTTATGACTCTGCCACAGCCAGCTCAGTCTTTATCCCTGGATTTTATTCCCAGTGAGGGCAGGCCCTGGAGCAGGGAGGGCTCTCCTGGCACATCCACTGAGCACCAGCAGCGCTGTCCCCTGCTCCTGCTCTCCTCAGGGCTCCTCCTGCCCTTCCTGGGCCAGAAGGGGTCACTCCCCAGTCCCCAGGCTCCGTTCTGGCCAGAAGGAGTCACTCCCCAGCCTCCATTCTGGCCAGAAGAGGTCACTTCCCAGTCCCCAGCCTCCATTCTGGCCAGAAGGGGTCATTCCCCAGCCCCCAGCTGGCAGCAGGGCCCTGCAGCAGCTACAGGCGAGAGCGGCCGAGCGGCGCCTCCGGAGCCACCGAGTCCCCAACGCCTTCCAGGAGCTCGTCCCACTGAGCAAACTCCTCCTGCAGCTCTGCACGGGGCACAGACGGTGACAGGGTTACCACAGTGTCCCCTCTGGGTAACAGAGCCACCACAGTGTCCCTCCAGGTGACAGGGTTACCACAGCCTGCCCTCCGGGTGACAGAGCCACCACAGTGTCCCTTACAGGTGACAGAGCCACCACAGCGTCCCTTACAGGTGACAGGGCCACCACAGCCTCCCTTACAGGTGACAGGGCCACCACAGTGTCCCTTACAGGTGACAGGGCCACCACAGCCTCCCTTACAGGTGACAAGGCCACCACAGCCTCCCCTCCAGGTGACAGAGCCACCACAGCGTCCCTTACAGGTGACAGGGTTACCACAGTGTCCCTTACAGGTGACAGGGCCACCACAGCCTGGCCAGGAGCCACCGAGGGGCAGCCACCAGCCCCCTGAGCTTTGGGGAGCAGCAGCCCCAAGCCCTGGGGCACAGTGGCCACCCCAGGGCCCCCCAAACCAGGGTCCCCCCAAACCAGGGTCCCCCCTGCTCCCCCCTGGCCATACCCAGGTGCCTGTGCAGGAAGGCCAGAGCTGCCCTGCTGGTGATGGTCAGAGCCCTGTGGGGGTCCAGGGAGCCCCTCGTGCCGAAGATGAGGCTGAAGAGCTTCCCAGGGAGGAAGGCCAGGTCGGTCTGGTCCTCGTGCACGGTTCCCCTGGGCAGGGCAGGGATGAGCATCAGTGGGATGTGCAGCAGAGCCCAGGGGTTTCCTGCTGGGGCACCCAGAGGTGTTCCCTGCTGGGGCACCCAGAGGTGCTCCCTGCAGTGGGGGGTGCAGCCCCTGGCTCACAGCACGGTCACAATCCTGCTCTGGCCGTTCCTGCAGCTCAGTCTCTTCATTTTGGCAACGCTCTGCGGGGTCTGGAACTTCTCGGTGTTGATGAAGAGCACGGGCTTGGGCACCTCTGGGTACAGCAGGTTCTCCAGAGGGAACATCCAGGCATCCAGAGCCACAGCACACCTGGAGCAGGGCAGGCACCCAGCAGGGATGAGCTGTGTCCCCAGAGCCAGCCCAGCTCCCCGTCCCTGCCGTGCTCACCTGAAGCTGGGCTCCTTCACCAAGGCCAGCAGCGCTGTCACCCCCCCGAAGGAATGGCCCATGACGGCCACTCTGCTCAGATCAAGGTTGTCCTGCAACAGGGACAGGGCTGAGGAGTCTGAGGTCTCTAATTAGGGAAGGAAGAGCCAAGGGAAGCCCGGCAGAGTCCCCTGGGAGGGAGGAAGCCATGTCCCACTGCCGTGTCCCAGTGCCGTGTCCTGCTGCGGATGGGCTCTGGCTGCAGGAACCCGAGGGGTGCAAGGCTGAGGCTCTGCACAGACCCTTCCCCTCCCAGCAGGAAAACCCTCAGGCAGCCAGGACGGATCCAAGGGGCACCCAGAGCCCCCCAGGCAGAGGCAGGTACCTTGAGCACAGACAGGTCCCAGCCCTGGTGGAGGATGTTGGGCTCGGTTCTGCCGCCGGCGATGCCCTGGAAGAGCCGCAGCGCCCGCACGCATTCCTGAGCTCTGTGGTGAACCTGCAAGAGCCAGCCCTCCCCTGGTGAGCCCAGCTCCTCCACACCACACATCTGGGCTCAGGTATTCCCCCCAGTGCCCAGCCAGGCTGGTTCCTGCAGTGCTTCCCCCCAAAATGACACCAAGGCCAAGGCAGGAGCGAGGCGGCAGCAGGGACAGGGTGATTTTTGGAATGGTTTCCTCTTGGTGTTTGTTTTGAGTTCAGTTAATCTGGCAGCAGACGGCTGGAGATGAGCAAAAGCCTCAGCTCTGGGGAGGGAGCAGAGGAGGGAGAGCCTGGGACCCTCACAGCTGCCCCCCAGCTGAGCCAGCCCCTGCTCCAAACCCCCATGGGGACCCCTAACCCAAACCTGGCTGTCCCCCAAAACCCAGCTCATGGAGCAGCCTGAAATCCCAAATGATTCAGGGAGAGGATGCCCTGACTTGGAGCCACTTTGAGGCCACGTCCTCAGCTGCCCTGAGGACACCAGTGCTGGTGTCTGTGCACATTGAAGGTGACAAGTGACAAAAATCTCCAGTGAAAACCTCTCTCCTGCTCACTGCAACACAGCAAATGCCACGATGGAGATTGACCTGGCAACTATTTCTTTTTATTTATCATTAATTTCTCTTTCTGCCTCACCATTTCTGCGGGTGGGTTCAGGAAAGCTGTTTCCCTTTTCTGTGCAATGTGCCGTGAGGCAGAGCACACACAAAATCAACAGGCTGGGAGGTGATTTAAGGCTGCCAAAAGCACCTCCGTTCCTAGAGAGCTTTTCCACGACTAATCTTCACTTGCTGTTGTCCTTTTAAATGAGGCAGAAACAACCAGAGGGGGGGAGCTTGGCTCAGCAGGAAACCTTCCTTCTCCCCAGCCAGCAGCTGTCCGGGATAATCCCAGAGAGACAAAAATCCGGGTGGGAACAAACCCAGCAGAGCTGGGCTGGGCACTGAGTCCTGCTGTCCCCAGGGTGTGGGGGACACGATCCAGGGCCATGGCAAAGCCAGCCTGGCTCCTGCCAGGTCAGCTGAGCTGGACAGACGGGCCCCAGCAAACAGAGACACAGGCTGAACAGATTTTTCTCATCTCCAAGGAAAAATAAAGCACTGCAGCAGGAGGGGATGGGGAAGAGCATCCCCAGGGATTGCAGGAGGAATTTCAGACCCCCCCTCTGCCCACCCACCCTGAGCCCCCCGCCCTGGTACCTGCTTGTTTCGGAAATAAAACTCCTTCTGCCCTTGTGGCACCCGCTGGAAGGGGATCCACTGCTCTGCCCCAGCCTGGGCCGTGCAGAAATAGGTGGTGGCAGCAGAACGGTCCCTGTGGGGACAGCAGGAAGGGGACACCGGCAGCTCCCCCCAGGGCACGATGTCCCAGCAGCCCCAGCATGAATTTGGTGGGAGCTGAGCACCCACCTGTGCTCCAGCACTGCCACCACCAAGCCCCAGGACGCCAGCTCTGTGCAGATTGAGGAGTACAAGGTCCTGGAAGGGAGGGGGGAGCACAGGGGTCTGAGTGGGGCCATGGGGGGCTCCCCACACCCCAGTCCCAGGGCTCACGGTACCGAAAGGCTCCCAGGCCGTGGGAGAAGATGATCAGGGGGTAGCCGGTGCTGCAGGACTTGAGAGGCTCGTTCCAGCTCACCGGGACTCTGCAGGAGCCTGCAGGGAGGAGAAACCCCCGGGAAGGGAGGCTGCTGCTGGAACAGGACCCTGCTCAGCTCCAGCTCTGCCTGCAGCACCCTCCAGGCACAGGGTGGGGGTCCCTAAGGGACGGGGAGCCCGGGGTGGGGGTGTCCCCCCTCACCGACAGCGATGCTGAGCAGGGCCGAGCACCAGCGGCGCCCGAGGGCGGCATCAGCCAGACCCCCGCAGTACTCGGGCCGTGGGATCCAGAGCGGCTGCACGGCCCCTGCCCGGGCCTGGCACGGGTAGAACAGGCGGAGGAAGAGCCCCTGAGGGAGACAAGGGAGGGGGGACACGGTGGGGACAGCACAGAGGGTGGTGGCCGCGTCCCAAAGCAGCTGTGCTGGCTCTGCGCAGAAGGCTGTCCTTGTCCCCATCCTCACTCCTGTCCCCATCCCCTGTCCCCATCCCCAGCCCCGTCCCCATCCCCACTCCTGTCCCCATCCTCACCCCTGTCCCCATGGCCACCCTTGTCCCTATCCCCATCTCCTGTCCCCATCCCCAGCCCTGTCCCCTTCCCCTGTCCCCATCCCCATCCCCTGTCCCCATCCCCATCCCCAGCCCTGTCCCCGTGGCCGTACCTGCGGTGTGTGACCCACCATGACATCCGTGCAGCCCACCCGGTGGGGTCCCTGCCCCGGGGGCAGCGCCAGCATCCCCCCCATGCTGCCTGGGGTCACACGGGGTCAGTGCCTGTCCCCACCCCGGGGACCCCAACTCGCTCCCTCCTCCTCTCCCCACCCCCCTCCCATTGCCCAGACCCCGGGCAGCCCCCAGAGACCCCCAGTGCCAGCGCTGTCCCCTCGGGGCTGCTCAGGGATGAGACCCCCGCGTTCCCCTCCCGGGACTGGGACCGTGGGGCTGCCCCACGGCCACTGCTGAGGTGACAGGGGCCGGGACAGGCTGGACACTGCAGAGGGGACAGGGGCTGGACAGGCTGGACACTGCAGAGGGGACAGGGGCTGGACACTGCTGAGGTGACAGGGGCTGGACACTGCAGAGGGGACAGCGCGGGGCTGGCACCACGGGGGGACGGGACCCTGCACACCCCAGTGCAGAACTACAGCGTCCAGCAGCGCCCGGGACTGCAGAACCACAGCTCCCAGTATGCGCTGGGAGCCCGGACCACAGCTCCCAGTATGCGCTGGGAGCCCGGACCACAGCTCCCAGTATGCACAGCCGGACTACAGCTCCCAGTATGCGCTGGGAGCCCGGACCACAGCTCCCAGTATGCACAGCCGGACCACAGCTCCCAGTAGGCGCTGCTGGACTACAAATCCCAGCGCTTCCCAGTCTCCGTGTCCCTGCAGCTCCCAGCGCTCCCCCCAGCGCCCCCAGTCACCATCGCAGCTCCCAGTTGCTCCCAGTTCGCGGTACCCCCAGCTCCCAGTGCTCCTGACAGTCCCCACCGCTCCCAGTTCCAGCCCAGCTCCCAGTGCCCCCACCCCGAGCCCCCCGCAGCTCCCAGTGCCCCTCCCGAGCTTCCAGGGCTCTCCCAGCTCCGAGTTCCCCTCTGTGCCCTCCCAGCTCCCAGTAAGAGCTGCCCAGAACCCCCCAGTGCCCCCCTCCCCAAGCGCGCACACACCAGCACACACCAGCACACACCAGTACACACCAGTACACACCAGTACACACCAGTACACCGGGTCACAGCTCCCAGCACGCCCAGTGTACTCTGTCCTGCGGCTCCCAGTGCCTCCCGTGCTCCCGGACTACAGCTCCCAGTAGCCACCAGTACAGGACACAGATCCCGACGTCACCAGCCCGAAATCACAGCTCCCAGTGACACCAGTACAGGACACTGCTCCCAGTGTCACCAGCCCGAAATCCCAGCTCCCAGTGACACCAGTACAGGACACCAGCCCGAAGTCACAGCTCCCAGTGACACCAGGACAGGACACAGATCCCGGTGTCACCAGCCTGAGGTCACAGCTCCCAGTGACACCAGTACAGGACACCAGCCCGAAGTCACAGCTCCCAGTGACACCAGTACAGGACACTGCTCCCAGTGTCCCCAGCCCGAAGTCACAGCTCCCAGTGACACCGCTCCCAGTTCCACCAATGCCAAACCACAGCTCCCAGTGACACCAGTGCAAAATGACAGCTCCCACTCTGTGTCACCACCACAGAATCACAGCTCCCAGTGCCCCCAGTTCAGGACACAACCCCAGTGTCCCCACGGCAGCCGTGGCCCCTCTGCAGGGGCTGTGCCCATGGGCAGCACCCCGACCCAGGGCTGCCCTGTCCGTGTCTGGGTTCCTGTCCCCAGGACTGTCCCCTTGTCCCCCCCAGAGGCTGGCGGTGCTCTGGGGCTCTCACCGCCCATCCCCACGCTCCCTGTCCTTCCCTTAATCCGCTTTCTGGAGCTAAAGCAGCCCCAGGTCCCCAGTAATCCCCTCTGCGGCCAGGGATTAATTCCCTGCGGGGCCGAGCCAGCCAGGCTGGCAAATAAATACCCAAAGATTGGGTGAAAACCGCCTCTGCCCAGCTCCCACGCACGCAGCCCCACTCCAGGATCCCACGGGTGCCTGGGGAAACTGAGGCACGCTCTGGGTGCTGGACGGAGCCCTGGCATCGCCACTGTCGGTGTCCCTGGGGCTGGCACGGGGACAGGGGACCCGCAGGCTGGGGCTGGCCGGGCTGTCACACCCGTGGCCGGGATCCAGCGCTCCGGTCCCGGCTTGCCCGGCCGGCGGGGCAGGGCGAGGGCGAGGGCGGCTCTGCCGTGGCCGCGGATGCCGGGACGGGGTGGGAGAGGCGAGCCCCGACCTGTCGGTGCTGCCGGGCCCAGCCCATGCCCGGAACGGGGTCAGCCCCCCCAGCACCCCCGAATCACCCTGGGAGAGAGTCCTGCACGGAGGTGGTGGGGACAGCTCGGCTGTTTGGGGCCATCTCTTGTTTCAAACAGCCCAGCGGGACTGTGGGGCTCGCCGGTGACCCCCGGGGGTCCCGGTTCTGTGCCTGTCACCAGAGACCCCCGCACTGGGCTCACGGTGCTCACGGGGACCGTCCTTAACGGGGTTCACTGGGCACACGTTCCTGCTTGGGTCCTGCTCCTGTCACCCCCAGACCTCACTGATTTGGGGTCAGGTCAGGCTGGGACCCCCTCTGTGCCCCCGGAGGGTGAACCCCACGGGCTCGTCCCTCCTAACCCTGCCTGGGGTCACCTGCGAGCCCGGGGGTGGCCTTGGAGCCCGGGGGTGTCACCGGGGGAGGTGGCCCCAGCTGTGTTTCTGTCCCTGCTCCACATCGCTGCCCCCGTCCCTTCGGGGGTCCCCCGGGGCACCGAGGGGCTGAGATCTGGGGGTCAGGGTGGTCAGGAGGGATGGACAGAGGGACACAGGGGACACAGGGGGACACAAGGACAGGGGTCTGTGGGGACAGGCGGCACAGGAGACAGGAGGATAGAGGGGACACAGGGACACGGGACGAGACAGGGGGGCACGGGGGGACACGACACGAGGGGGCACAGGGCGTCATGGGGACACGGGGACAGGGAGACACAACGGGGACACAGAGGGACACGGGGGGACACAGAGGGGACACGGGGGGACACGACACGAGGGGACACAGGGGGACACAGAGGGGACACAGAGGGACACAGAGGGACACAGGGGAACACAGGGGGGACACGGGGGGACACGGGGGGACACAGAGGGGACACAGAAGGACACGGGGGGACACAAGGGGGACACAGAGGGGACACAGGGGGGACACAGAGGGGACACAGAGGGGACACAGAGGGGACACAGTGGGGACACAGAGGGGACACAGAGGGACACAGAGGGACACGGGGGGACACAGAGGGGACACAAGAGGGACACAGGGGGACACGGGGGGACACAGAGGGACACGGGGGGACACAGAGGGGACACAGAGGGACACAGAGGGGACACAGAGGGGACACGGGGGGACACGGAGGGATACAGAGGGACACGGGGGGGCACAGAGGGGACACAGAGGGACACGGGGGGACACGGGCAGGGGTCAATCCCCCCCCGGGACCCCCCCGTCCCACGTGGGCGCGGCCACCCCCGTGGGGGGAGAGCCAATGGAGAGCGGGGGCGGGGCAAAGCGGGGAGGGGGCGGGGCTGGAACAGATGCGGGACGGGGGGGGCACGTGGAGGGCGGGGGGGACGCGGGACCACCGGGACCGGCGGGACAGCGGGGACACGGACACGGACACGGACACGGACACGGACACACGGACACACGGACAGCCAGCCCCGCGGGGACTGACAGGCACAGCCAGCTCCGGGAGGGAACAGGGCACA
The DNA here is from genome assembly GCF_009819885.2 of Catharus ustulatus. NCBI lineage: Eukaryota > Metazoa > Chordata > Aves > Passeriformes > Turdidae > Catharus > Catharus ustulatus. The sequence goes on from NC_046246.1 coordinate 6,913,560, forward strand.
GCCAGCGCTGGGCGGGACAGACACACGGACCGACCAGGGACAGACAGATCTGGGAGGGGACAGGGGACAGACAGTCCCGGGGGGACAGACGGACGGGGAACAGCCAGCTCTGAGAGGGACAGGGGACAGCGGGACAGTTAGCTCCGGAGGGGACAGACAGACGGACAGGGGACAGCCCGGAGAGGGACAGGAGGACAGGGGAGCGCAGCTCGGGTCTTGGGCTGGCATCCGAGGACACACGGGAACAGAGAGCCCAGCGCAGGGACAGACGGACACGGTGACAAGGGGGACGCACCCTCCCGGCCCCCCAGTCCCAGGAGCGGCTCCTCCGCCCGGCGGAGCACCGGGAGCCCGGCCGAGCACCGGGGATGCAACCCGGAGCCGCGGGCAGGCGGCGATCGGGGCTCCGGGACACGGCGGCCCGGCACCCACCCGGGGCCGCGACTGCCCGAAGGTAACGGGGGACGGGCAGGGAAGGAGCGGCGGAGGGAGGGGGCTCCCCGGGCTGCGGGAGGGTTCATTCCCAGCGTTTTATTCCCAAGGGAGCTGGGGAGCGGGGTCCCGCCGCAGGCATGTGTGGAGCCACTTGTGGTGACACGGCTGGCGGCGACAGGACGGTGACGACGCGACCTCTCCCTTTCTCCAGGGATTTGAAGCTGGGTCAAGCGATGGAAATGTCATTGTGGCGGCTCGGGGGCCCGGAGAAGTGAGCGGCCGGGACAGCGAGGCACCGGGCTCTGCTCTGCAGGCGGACACGAAAAACCAGCCCAGCCCTGGGCAGAGCGGGCACAAGTCGGGCTTGTCACAGACCGCGAGGGGACAGGACAATCAATACCTGGGGGCCAGGAGCCGTCCCAACACCCACCCGGGGCTGGGAACATCGGCCTCTTCACCGGCCTCTGGCACCCATCTGAGCCCGATGAGGAGCTGGGGCTGCGTGTGAACCTATGCAGACCAGGAAGAAATATATTTTCCTGACTTTCCTGGCCTCTTGGCTCCTGCTTTTCTTCTTCGGAGGGGATCAGCTGCGCCGTTTCGCTTTCCTTTCCGTGAGGAAGGCAGAGGCCCGGAGGAACTGGCCCCGCTGGACGGATCGCTCCCTCCTCAAAAGCTTTGCGGACCCCGAGGAGCTGCAGAGGGATGGGGACCCCTCCCTGCTGTCCCCCCGGGAGCGGCGGGCGGCGTGGCTGAGCGTCCACAGGAGCGGCAGATGCCGGATGGAAACCTGCTTCGACTTCTCTAGGTGCGAGAGGCACGGCTTCAAAGTGTTCACCTACCCCCAGGAGCGGGGCCAGCCCGTCTCGGAGACCTACAGCAAAATCCTCAGCTCCATCGAGCGCTCCCGCTACCACACGCCGAACCCCGAGGAAGCGTGTCTGTTCATCCTCAGCATCGACACGCTGGACCGCGACCACCTCTCGGGCCAGTACGTGCGGGACGTGGATGAGAAAATCCGCGGATTTGCGCTCTGGAATGGAGGCAGGAACCACCTCATCTTCAACCTGTACTCGGGCACCTGGCCCGGCTACACCGGGGAGTTGGGCTTCGACATCGGGCAGGCCATGCTGGCCAGAGCCAGCTCCGACACGCAGAGCTTCCGACCCGGCTTCGACGTCTCCATCCCTCTGTTCTCCAAGGAACACCCTCAGCGCGGTGGGGACAGGGGCTGGCTGCACCAGGACTCGGTGCCCCCCAAAAAGAAATACCTGCTGGTGTTCAAGGGGAAGCGCTACCTGACCGGCATCGGCTCGGGCACGCGGAACGCGCTGCACCACATCCACAACGGCAAGGACATCATCTCCCTGACCACCTGCAAGCACGGCAAGGACTGGGAGAAGCACAAGGACACGCGCTGCGACAAGGACAACGTGGACTACGAGAGGTGAGGCAGGGATGGGCTGGGAAAGGAGGGGATGCGGCCGTGGGACATCCCAAAATGTTCCTGCCTCTCTCCGGGAGCGTCTGTGGAGGCTGGAGCTCCAGAGAGGGAAGTTTTGGGCTCTCCTGAGATGGAAGAGGTTTCACTGCACAGCGGGGAGCGAGGCGCTGACTGCTCAGGGCTTTCCTGCTCTGAATTAAAGTTGGAGTAATCTGGCGAGAGCGGCTCTTATCTGCAATCGCTGCCACCGCCTCTAATACGATTTCCCTTTTTCCGAACGCTGATGAATGACGCTTTTCTTCTCCCCCCTCCCGCTCTCCCCCAACATAAACGTTTCTCTTGGAGATGAGCCCGAAACGTCCCCCCCTCACTGGCTCCACTGAAAATCCCACAAAACCGGCGGGTCTGTGGGCGTCCCAGTGTGGGCAGCCCCCAGTTTAATTGGTGGTGGTGGGTGGGGGTCCCCCCTCTCCCCTCATGACAAACAGATGTGGTGGCAGCGTTGTGTGGTAGAAAAATTGGGGGTACAAAGTTCTCTGTGAGTTTGGGGGGCTCCGTTCTGTCAGCTCCTCACCTCCCCATCCAACCCACCACCAGTCAGCTGCCCAGTCCAGGGCTGATAAACACAGACCCCATCCCACAGACAACGGGCAGGTCCCCATCCCACTGCCTGGGGACATCCTGGGGACATCCCCGAGGCGCCCGGCTGGAGAGCAGATGGGGAGAGGCCGCGTTGGGCATCATCCTCAAAGCGTCTTAGGAGGTGCTGGGAGGTAAAAGTGGAGCTGGGGTGCTGGCCCTGGGATTAGCCGGGGCTTTGGGATGGGTCAGGCACCGCATGGCCCTGTCTGGAGGGTGTCACCAGCCCGGCAGGGTCAGCACTTGCAGCAAAGTCTGTTTGGGATGGGGCACCGCAGGACAGCGGGGTTGGCAGCCCCGGGCTGTGCCAAGGGACAGCGGGATGAGAATTCCCCCAATCCGCCCCCCCAGGTAATCCCCTAATGCTGTTTGCAAATACAGGGAGATTTGCACCTCTCCCGGGATGGCTCTGGGCAGGATCCATGGGGAACACGTGGCACAGGGCAGCGTGCTCGTGTGTGACCCCGCGCCACCGCCACCCTGCTCGTCCCTGTGGGACACCGGGCAAAAAACCACCGGCACCTCCCCAGAGCCGGCTGTGCCCGACCTCCGGCGGGGATTGATGCCCTCCTGCCCGGAGAGATGTTCCCAGACTCGGACAGGGGCCAGGCCAGCGGGGAGGGGACAAAGTGACACCGTTCACCCGGTGTGCCGGGTGCTGGCACCGTGCAGGCAGCTCGGGGAGCAGAGGAAGGTCCTGCCGGGGGTTCCATCATCCTCCTCACTCCCCAGGGGCTGCCCCAAACAATCCGGGGCTGTTCTGGGATAAAGGGCGGCTTGTGGCAGCGCTGCGGAGCTGCCCCGCGATCGGAGCGGGCCGGGAGAGGCTCCGCGGGGCCGGTGGCTCCGTGCCCGGCCGGAGCCGCGGAGGGGCCGGGCACGGGGAGCGCGGCGGGCGCCGGTCCCGGCTCTGACAAAACAAGGAAGCCCTGACGGCGATTGCCCGGAAACCGCAGCGCGTCAGGAGCCGAGTATTTCCATCGGGAGGTTCGGCCCCGCAGCCCGGCCGGCGCCAGCCTCCCCAGCGCTCCGGAGAGGGCAAAACCGCCCCTCGGGATGGCCCCGCTGCCCACCCAGCCCTGGCAGCGGGAATGGCCCCCCGGAGCTGCCGGGGTCCCCGAGGAGAGGTGACAGCCAGGTCTGGCCCCGGGGATGTGGCTGTCGCTGTCTGAGCCGCTGTCACCCCCCCGGTTTCCCGAGCAGGGGTTTGAGTGTTAACGGGTCAAGGGTTTTGCATCCTTTGGAGGCACTGGGGAGGTTCATCCAGAAGCAGATGTTATTGTAAAACTCTGTGCCTTGGCGTTGGGGCTGATTTCCCACATCCCAGAGCGCCAGAGTGCTCCAGCACCCAGGGAGGTGACACAGCCTCAGCTCCCAGCCTGGCACCACAGGGACACCCTTTCCTTCCTCCTGGCGACAAACACATTCCAAGGGCTTTTTTCGGCCTCCCACCCACCCGGCAGGACCATGCGAGTCCCCCCCAGCCCATCCAGGAGCGGCTGCCCCTCCCCGCGGGCAGGAACAGACGGGGTCTGTCCCGACCTAAAGTCAATATTGGATTTTCCGGCGCGGCCGCAGGGACCCGGCAGCGGCCGAGCCTCTCCCCACACGGCACAGAAGGGGCTTTGACAGCCCCAGGGGCGAGCCCGGGCCGGGGGGGCCGCGCTGCTGGCACCCACTGCCCCCCCCGAACGCTGCCAGGGCAGGCAGGGCTGGTCCTGCCCAGCAAGTCCGGGCACGGCCCAGGAGTCGCTGCAGTTTCGGGCTCGGGGGTTCGGGTGGTGGCTTTGCGTGGGCTGGCATTGCTGGGGGGTGGCAGGAGCTGGGTCGTGCCCTCCAAGGGCGCTGGGGTCCTATCCTGACCCCCCTTCTTTAAGGGATGCCCAGGTGCATCCCTGCATCACTCAGGAGATCTCTGCTCCCACAGAACCAGGGATGCTCAGATCCAAAATGAGTCCAAACGATCCTAACGCTGCCCTGGGTTGGCTCCACACCTCCCAGGAGGGGAAGGGGCCGTGCCTGACCCCCACCCATCTCCCACGCCAGGTTTGACTACCAGGAGCTGCTGCACAACTCCACCTTCTGCATCGTGCCCCGGGGCCGGCGCTTGGGCTCCTTCCGCTTCCTCGAGGCTCTGCAGGTACAGGGTGGGCAGGGGGATGAGGGACCCCCTCACCGGGGTCTGGGGGCTCTGTCCCAGCCTGCGGGGTCCCTCCACAGGCTGCCTGCATCCCGGTGCTGCTGAGTGACGGCTGGGAGCTGCCCTTCGCCGAGGTCATCGACTGGGGCAGAGCTGCTGTCGTGGGCAGCGAGCGGCTCCTGCTGCAGGTACCGGGTCCAAACCCTGCCCCGAACCCCAGCCGAGCCCGGCAGCGCTCCTGGGGGGTCTGACCCAGCCTGGAATGGGGGTCCCGCTCCAGCTGCAGTCCTGAGGCACTGTTCATGGCGGGGGGAAGGTGGGAAGCGTCTTCCCAGGCACAAACCCTTGGGAATGCTGGCTCCATCCTGCCCCAGGGAGAGGAGCAACCCCAGGGGGAGGGTGGCACCAAATCCTCGGGCAGTGGGATGGTTGGGATGGTTGGAGGGGACAGAGGCAAGGAGCCCAGCTGGGGGAAGCTGAGGTGAGGGTCCTGGTGGAGGAAGCTGAGGTGAGGATCCCAGCAGGGGGAAGCTGAGGTGAGGATCCCAGCCGGGGGAAGCTGAGGTGAGGATCCCAGCTGGGGGAAGCTGAGGTGAGGGTCCCAGCTGGGGGAAGCTGAGGTGAAGGATCCCAGCCGAGGGAAGCTGAGGTGAGGGTCCCAGCTGGGGGAAGCTGAGGTGAGGGTCCCAGTTGGGGGAAGCTGAGGTGAGGATCCTGGTGGGGGAAGCTGAGGTGAAGATCCCAGCTGGGGGAAGCTGAGGTGAAGACCCCACTCCTCCCCTGGCTCAGATCCCCTCGGCCGTGCGCTGCATCCACCCGGAGCGTGTGTTGGCTTTCCAGCAGCAGACCCAGTTCCTGTGGGATGCCTACTTCTCCTCGGTGGATAAGATCGTGCACACCACGCTGGAGGTGAGCCCCCCACCCCAAACCCCCCTCCCCAGCTGCCAGGCTCACAGCCGGGTGCTGGGAGCTTCTCGGGCCTCCTCAGATCATCAAGGACCGGCTGGCTCCGCACCGCTCCCGCTCCCGATTCCTCTGGAACTCGCTGCCCGGGGGGCTCCTGGTCCTGCCTGACTTCTCCACCCACCTCGGGGATTTTCCCTTCTACTACCTGCAGCACGGTAGGATCCTGCCTGCCCCGGCTGAGCACGGCAAACTCGGGATGTGCCACAACACCTCAGTTTTCCCTTTCCCACCCTTTCCCCAGGCTACAGCCCCTCCCAGAAGTTCACGGCTTTCATCCGGGTGGTCTCACAAGCAGGGTCGCTGTCCCAGCCCATCCTCAGGCTCATCCAAGCGGTCTCTGGATCCCAGTACTGCGCCCAGGTGGGAGGAGCTGGGTCCCGTGTCCACCCCTGCAGCTCCCAGGGGTCCAGCGGGATGATGGGGCTGGGTCGGAGAGGGGATGGGTGGGTTCAGGGGTGGAGGGGGTGGCTGATGGTGTCACCTTGGGGTGGGCAGAGCTGTGTCCCCAGCCCTCTGGGGGAGGCGGGACCACCTGGGAGTTTATGTAGCTCCAAACCACCATGAGATGGTTTTGGGATGCTCTGGGCTGGAGCAGAGAACCCACCACACCCCTCCCCCGGCAGATCGTGGTCCTGTGGAGCTGCGAGAAGCCGCCGCCCCCGAGCGGGAAGTGGCCCCAGAGCTCCGTGCCTCTGACCATCGTCCAGGGCAGCAGGAAGGTGAGAGGGGCGGGAGGAGGGAAGGATCTGGGGCACGGGCAGGGATCCGGAGCAGCCACCCCACGGCACCGACCCGTCCTTCCTCCCCCCACAGCTCAGCCAGCGCTTCTTCCCCTTCGAGGCCATCCAGACGGACGCGGTGCTGAGCCTGGACGAGGACACCAGCCTGTCCACCAGCGAGGTGCGGCCCCGGGCCCCTCGGGTGCTCGGCTGGGCTGTCCCCGTGTCCCTGCGTCCTGCAGGGGCAGCGGTGACCCCCTCCCGCAGGTCCCCGCGGCGGTGACACCACAGTGGGTGACACGGCAGTGGGTGACACTGCAGGGGGTGACACTGGAGTGGGTGACACCACAGTGGGTGACACTGCAGGGGGTGACACTGGAGAGGGTGACACCAGAGTGGGTGACACAGCAGAGGGTGACACTGGAGTGGGTGACACTGGAGTGGGTGACACCAGAGTGGGTGACACAGCAGAGGGTGACACTGGAGTGGGTGACACTGCAGTGGGTGACACTCCAGAGGGTGACACCACAGTGGGTGACACTGGAGTGGGTGACACCACAGTGGGTGACACCGGAGTGGGTGATGCAGCACTGGGTGACACAGCAGGGGGTGACACTGGAGTGGGTGACACCGCAGGGGGTGACACAGCAGTGGGTGACACAGCAGTGGGTGACACTCCAGAGGGTGACACCTCAGTGGGTGACACCACAGTGGGTGACACTGCAGGGGGTGACACTGGAGAGGGTGACACCAGAGTGGGTGACACAGCAGAGGGTGACACTGGAGTGGGTGACACTGGAGTGGGTGACACCAGAGTGGGTGACACAGCAGAGGGTGACACTCCAGAGGGTGACACTGGAGTGGGTGACACTGGAGTGGGTGACACCAGAGTGGGTGACACAGCAGAGGGTGACACTGGAGTGGGTGACACTGCAGTGGGTGACACTCCAGAGGGTGACACCACAGTGGGTGACACTGGAGTGGGTGACACCGCAGTGGGTGACACCGGAGTGGGTGATGCAGCACTGGGTGACACAGCAGGGGGTGACACTGGAGTGGGTGACACCGCAGGGGGTGACACAGCAGTGGGTGACACAGCAGTGGGTGACACTCCAGAGGGTGACACCTCAGTGGGTGACACCACAGTGGGTGACACAGCAGGGGGTGACACCGCAGGGGGTGACACTGCAGCAGGTGACACCTCAGTGGGTGACACCGCAGTGGTGACACCGTGCCCATCCCGTGCCAGGTGGATTTTGCCTTCCTGGTGTGGCGCAGCTTCCCCGAGCGCATCGTGGGCTTCCCCACGCAGAGCCACTTCTGGGACCCCGAGCAGGGGCGCTGGGGCTACACCTCCAAATGGACCAACGAGCTCTCCATCGTCCTCACCGCCGCCGCCTTCTACCACAGGTACCGGGCCGGGAGGGGCTGCAGGGGCCGGGAGGGGCTGTAGGGGCTGGGGGCCGCAGGGGCCGGGAGGGGCTGAGAGGCCGGAAGGGGCTGCAGGGGCCGGGGGTCTCGGTCACATCCTCACCCCGTTCTCCCCCCAGGTACTACCACAGCCTCTTCACCGAGTACCTGCCCGCGGGGCTGCGGGAGCTGGTGGACGGGCTGGCGGCCTGCGAGGACATCCTGATGAACGTCCTGGTGGCCGCTGTCACCAAGCTGCCGCCCATCAAGGTGACCCAGCGGAAGCAGCACAAGGAGGGGGTGGCCCAGCAGATGGAGTGTGGGGAGGGGGCTGCGGGGACCCCCCCGGGCGGGCAGGGGAGCCCCTCGGCCCCGCGCTCTGCCCCTGCCAGGGCGGAGGGCACGGCTGGCAGCCGGCGTTTCTCCCAGCGCCAGGACTGCCTCAACCAGTTGGCAGACTGGTTCGGCTACATGCCCCTGGTGTCCTCCCGGCTGCGCCTCGACCCCGTCCTCTTCAAGGACCAGGTCTCCGTCCTGCGCAAGAAATACCCGAGCTTGGAGAAGCCGTGAGGCTGCGGGGGTGGCTCCGGGAATCCCGGTCCCGGTGCACGGAGCCCTCCCGGTGCACGGAGCCCTCCCGGTGCACGGAGCCCTCCGGGGCCAGGCGGGCGCTGCTGACGGGGTTTTACTCGTTATTGTGTTTTACCAGTGCAATAAAGGAGGGTGGAGAGGTATGGTGGCTGTGGGATTGGGGGAAGCACTGGGAGCACCGGGAGCACTGGCAGCATTGGCAGCACTGGGAGCTCTGGCAGCACTGGGAGCTCTGGCAGCACTGGGAGCACTGGGAGCACTGGGAGCACTGGCAGCACTGGGAGCACTGACAGCACTGGGAGCACGGGGAGCACTGGGAGCACTGGGAGCACTGGGAGCTCTGGGGGAGCACTGGGAGCTCTGGGAGCTCTGGGAGCACTGGGGGAGCACTGGGAGCACTGGGAGCACTGGGAGCTCTGGCAGCACTGGGGGAGCACTGGGAGCACTGGGAGCACTGGGAGCTCTGGGAGCACTGGCAGCACTGGGACCTCTGGCAGCACTGGGAGCACTGGCAGCACTGGCAGCACTGGGAGCACGGGGAGCACTGGCAGCTCTGGCAGCACTGGGAGCTCTGGCAGCACTGGCAGTTCTGGGAGCTCTGGGAGCACTGGGAGCACTGGGAGCACTGGGAGCACTGGCAGCACTGGGAGCTCTGGCAGCACTGGGAGCACTGGCAGCACTGGGAGCTCTGGGAGCACTGGCAGCACTGGTGGCACTGGGAGCACTGGCAGCACTGGCAGCACCAGTTTTTGGGTGCTCCAACCCTTCCGCTGGGAATGACCCGGGCAGCCCCCCCAGCCCTGCGGGGAGGGAGAGTCCTTCACCTTCCCGAGGGCAAACAGAGGCGCGATAAGAGATGTGTGTGACCTCCCTGCCTCCCTCCAGCTGCGTTCCCCACAGTCCCTCGGCAGCTCAGCACTGCACTGCCTCCCCGGAGAAAGGAAAAGGGTGTTTCAGCTCTTTCCTCCCAGTTCCATAGAAATAGAGATTAGGCTGCTGGCCTCCAACAGGCGCTCTCAGGCTGGCACAGCCCTGGGCCTGCCCTTGGCTGCTGCAGATAGCAGAGATAAAACCCAGACCCAACATCCCCCACACACCCCCGTGTGCTCGGCTTTATTTTTCCACACACGCAAAGTCCCCCGGGACGCGAGGGCAGGAGTCAGTCGCGGAGGAGTTGGCATTCCCGGCAGTCCCGCATCTCCTCGGAGAAGCTCTCCACCTGGATGGTGGTGGTGTGGAAGTGGAAGGCGCCCTGCAGCCGGGAGCTGGCCTCCTCCAGCACCTCCTGCGCGCTGGCAGCCGCGTCTGTGAGAGGAAATCGGGGAATGTCGGGGTGGGGGAAACTGCGACCCTCCCTGCCCGACACTGTGACACTCAGCGATGGCAGTGTGCCCCTGTCCGCTCCTGTGACACTGTGTGCCCCTGTCCCCACTGTGACTCTGTGTGCCCCTGTCCCCTCTGTGACACTGTGTGCCCCTGTCCCCTCCTGTGACACTGTGTGCCCCTGTCCCTGCTGTGACACTCACTGATGGCGATGTGGCCCTGTCCCTCATACTGTGACACTGTGTTCCCCTGTCCCCCTGTGACACTGTGTGCCCCTGTCCCTGCTGTGACACTGTGTGCCCCTGTCCCCGCTGTGACACTGTGTGCCCCTGTCCCTGCGACACTGATGCCGATGTCCCCCTGTCCCTGTGACACTCACTGATGGGGATGTCCCCCTCTTCCCCCTGTGACACTCACTGATGCCGATGTGCCCCTGTCCCTGTGACACTGTGTCCCCCCGTGACACTCACTGATGGCGATGTCCCCCTGTCCCTGTGACACTGTGTCCCCCCGTGACACTCACTGATGGCAATGTCCCCCTGTCCCTGTGACACTGTGTCCCCCTGTGACACTCACTGATGGCGATGTCCCCCTGTCCCTGTGACACTCACTGATGGCATCGTGCCCCTGTCCCCCTGTCCCTGTGACACTCAGTGATGCCCATGTCCCCCTCTCCCCGCTGTGACACTCACTGATGCCGATGTGCCCCTGTCCCCGCTGTGACACTGTGTCCCCCTGTCCCTGTGACACTGTGTGCCCCTGTCCCCCTGTGACGCTCACTGATGCCGGTGTGCCCCTGTCCCCCTGTGACACTGTGTCCCCATCCCCTCCCTGTGACATTGATGCCCATGTCCCCCTGTCCCCGCTGTGACACTCACTGATGGCATTGTGCCCCTGTCCCCCTGTCCCTGCTGTGACACTCACTGATGGCATTGTGCCCCTGTCCCCCTGTCCCTGCTGTGACACTCACTGATGGCATTGTGCCCATGTCCCCCTGTCCCCGTGACACTCACTGATGGCGATGTGCACCGAGAGCAGCGGCTGTGCAGCTGTCAGCGCCCAGATGTGCAGGCTGTGCACGGCCTCCACGCCCCGCACCGCCAGCAGCATCTCCCGCACCGCGCTGAAATCCATCCCTCTGGGGGTCCCTGCGGGGACACAGCCGTGACAGCGCCAGGGACGGGCACTGGGCACCCGTGGGTGTCCGCGCTGCCCAGCACCCCCTCGGGTGTCCCTACCCTCCATGAGGACCAGGAGGACGTCACGGAGGATGGTCAGCGTTGTCCCCAGCACCAGCGCGGAGAACAGGAAAGTGCAGATGGGATCCACGTACTTGTACTCGGGCTGGGAGGGGTGGGACGGGGTGAGGCACTGTCACCTCACCCAGATCCCCATCTGGGGACTCTCTGTGTCACCCTGTGTCTGCCTGGACCCGCTGTCCCCGTGTCCCCAGCACCCCGTTTGCCCCCTCAGCGCGCAGACCTTGAAGAAGATGATGTAGGAGGCGATGAGGACGCCGACGCTCTGCAGCAGGTCCCCCACGACGTGGACAAAGGCGGCGCGGACGCTGGCGTTGGGTTGGTCACCCCCTGCCCCGTGGCTGTGACCGTGGCCAGTCTGGTGCAGAGCCACCCCCATCCTGCGGGCAGGGCACGGGTGACACGGCAGGGCACGGGTGACACGGCAGGGCACGGGTGACACGGCAGGACACAGGTGACACAGCAGGGCACGGGTGACACGGCAGGGCACGGGTGACACGGCAGGGCACGGGTGACACGGCAGGGCCCCGCAGGCTCAGGGAGGTGACACGGCAGGGCATGGGTGACACGGCAGGGCCCCGCAGGCTCAGGGAGGTGACACGGCAGGGCATGGGTGACACGGCAGGGTCCAGGTGACACGGTAGGGCACGGGTGACACGGCAGGGCATGGGTGACACGGCAGGGCACGGGTGACACGGCAGGGCCCAGGTGACACGGCAGGGCCCCGCAGGCTCAGGGAGGTGACACGGCAGGGCCCCGCAGGCTCAGGGAGGTGACACGGCAGGGCCCCGCAGGCTCAGGGAGGGGACAGCCCGGGACAAGGGCCGTGTGGCCCGTACTTACACGATGTTGACGGCCACGGCGCAGGCGGAGGTGATGAGCATCACCCCGCCCTCGATGTCGTAGTCACCCGAGAGCAGGCGCTGGGCCCCCAGGTAGACCAGGACCCCCGTGACCACCCAGATGGAGAGCACGGAGAGCAGAGCCCCCAGGATCTCTGCAGAGAGACCCCCCCGGCATTGCTGCTTCACCCTGAGCACCATCCCCGGCTCCCCGGGGCACAGGGGGGGCACTCAGCGCTCATTCATGGTGCCAGGACCTCGCCAGGGCTCCCCAGGGCACCCCAAACCCCCTGTCCCACACAGGAGGGCACCTCGGGGTGCTCCCACGGCATCCCCAGGGTGGCGTTACCTGCTCGGTGCCACCCGAAATTCATGGTTTTGGTGGGGGGCCGTGAGGACACCCAGAGTGCAAAGAGGCTGATCATGATGCTGGCAAAGTCCGTCAGGAGGTGAGCGGCGTCCGTCAGGATGGCCAGGCTGTGTGCCAGGTACCCGCCTGCGGGGGGACATCGGGGGACATCGGGGGCAAAATCGGGGGGACATCGGGGGGAAAATCGGGGGGCATCGGGGGGACATGGGGGGACATCGGGGGGACATCGGGGGACATCGGGGGGCATCGGGGGGACATCGGGGGACATCGGGGGACATCGAGGGGATATCAGGGGACAGCGGGGGATATCGAGGGACATCGGGGGACATCGGGGGGAAAATCGGGGGGCATCCGGGGGGATATCGGGGGGGAAAATCGGGGGGCATCAGGGAGACATTGGGGGACATCGGGGGACATCGGGGGGACATCGGGGGGACATCGGGGGACATCGGGGGGATATCAGGAGACATCGGGGGACATCGGGGGGATATCAGGAGACATCGGGGGGCATCGGGGGGACATGGCAGGGGTCTGGGCACAGATCAGCTCACTCCCCGCCGCAGTGGGGTCCCGCTGGCTGTTCTGACCCACAGAAAGCAGCAGGGAGCCCTGGAAGCCCCCCCAGCAGGGATTCAGGACAAGAGGGGCTCCGGGCATGGCTCGGGGTGACCCCACGGGGACCAGCCGGCCCCCAGCACTCACCCACGGCTTCCCCCACCATGAAGAACAGGCAGATGCCCGCGGCCAGGTAAAGCTTCCTGCGCGCCCGCTGCTGCTGGCCGCGGTGACCATCGGCCCCCCGCGTGTGGCAGTGCTGGCCACGCCGTGTCCCCAGCTCCAGGGCGGGCTCCTGTCCCCGCTCCGCCTTGTGCCCGTCCTTCAGCGCAGCCCCCACGTAGGACCTGCCGGGGAAAGGGGTGCTTGGGGCTGGGGGGGACTTTGGGGGGCGGGCTGGGCTCTGAACGCTCCCCGGGCTGACCCCACTCGGGAGCCGCACAGCAAAGAGGGGACCCGGCATCCCCGTCCCCCCGGGCACCCCCGTACCCGCCCGTGCCCTCGCTCAGGAGGTGCCGCTTCTCTTCGCCGGGTGCCATCCTCCTCCTCCTCCTCCTCCTCCTCCTCCTCCTCCTGCTGCTGCTGCGGGTCGGCGCGGGTGACCCCGGCGTGTGGCCGGCGCTGGTGGCAGCCGGTGGCCTCGGCCCGTGTGAAGAGCCGGGATTCGTGTGCAAATCCCGGCTGGAGGAGGGACGGCCAAGCCGGCTGCAAAGCGCCCGCGGAGCCTGCCCCAGGCTGGGCCCCCGCTGGGGAAGGGGGAATCGCTCTGGGACCCCCCCAGAGCGTCCCCAGGAGCTGCACACCCGGCCTGGGTGGATGGAACACCCCCAGGTCCCCTCCAAAGGCACACGGTGACCCCAAATCCCTGTTTTGGGGACCCCTCGGAACCCCCCAGTTTAGACCCAACCATGTGATGCATAAACCGGGACCCCTCCTCCTCCTTTCCCCCCGCCCTGGGTGAGCAGAGTTAATTATCCTGGGGCTAATTGCACTTGTGGCTCAGCTCTGGGGGCTGCCTCAGTTTCCCCTCGGCCCTCGCCGAGCAGGACTTACGATTTTGCAGGAGGAAAGCATTTATGGGGTATGTATGCATTTAGGATGTATATTTGCATTTATGGGGTATTTTCTCATCCCAGGTGTATTTTTGAGCTCAGTCAGCAGCAAACCAGCAGCTCGATGCCAAAACCATCCCCATGTTGGGGGCTGGCCCAGCCTGGAGCATCCTCAGCCCCCTCTGTGCCGCATCTCCAGCCCAGGGCGAGCTCTGGACCGGGCATCCCATGCCCAGGAGATAAATCGTGCCGGGTGCCGACCTGTTACATCCCGGGCAGGCGGCCAGGAGCGGCGGCCAGCACTGCCAGAGGTGCTAATGAGGCTGGAAATTAAGAGCTGCACGGGAGGTGTCCCTCTGCCACGCCAGGTGCTGGCAGGGACATCCGTGATGGCACCAGCCTGGCAAACCCATCCCCAGTGCCCACCGCGGGGCTGCAGAGCCGAGAGCGAGAGGCGAGGAAGAAAACAACCACCCTAGGCACCAGTTTTCTTTATAAAATACACAAATTTCAAATCCGTGACAATTATATACAAAAGAAGGGAATTACAAAACGTGCGGAATTTGTCCTGTTTGCACCCGTATAGAAAAGTGTCGTGTGCTGGAGCGGGCAGGGCTCGGAGGCTGCCGGGCCCTGCCCTGTGTCCCTGTGTCCCCCCCATCCCAAATCGTCGCCGGACATCCTGTGCCCGGGGGCGTTTCTCCACCGCCGGCAACGTTGCTGTGGCTACAGGGAAGCTGCTGAGGGAGAGGATGGGGTGGTCAAGGAGGGTTCAAGCTCCCAAAACTCCCCCCTGGGTGCTGGAGGGTCCTGGGGAGTTGGGTTCAGCCGTGCTCTGCCCCTTACCCATCATTGTCCTCTCGGGCGCTGCGTTCTCTTCCACCTCTTCCTCCTCCCCATCGAAGTACTCCTCATCTTCATCTGCTGCAAACGAGAGGTCAAAGGTCAGCAGGAGGCGGCAGGAGCAGCAGTGGGTGTCACCAGCGGGTGGGGGTCGGTGCAGGGGCGTTGGGGGCTCGGTTACCGGGGTCGAAGTCCAGGGCGTGCACGGCCTCGGTGAGGTGCTCCAGGCTGACGGACAGGTGCTCCATGCTCTCATAGCCCTGCTCGATCTTCTCCAGCCGACCGCCCTTGGAGGCCTCCACGATCCTGGGCAGGGAGGGCACGGATGTGTGTGTGTCCCTGTGTGTCCCTGTGTGTCCCTGTGTGTCCCTGTGTGTCCCTGTGTGTGCCTGTGTGTGCCTGTGTGTCCCTGTGTGTGCCTGTGTGTGTCCCTGTGTGTCCCTGTGTGTGCCTGTGTGTCCCTGTGTGTCCCTGTGTGTGCATGTGTGTCCCTGTGTGTGTCCCTGTGTGTGCCTGTGTGTGTCTGTGTGTGTCTGTGTGTGTCCCTGTGTGTCCCTGTGTGTCCCCGTGTGTGTCCCTGTGTGTCCCTGTGTGTGCCTGTGTGTGCCTGTGTGTCCCTGTGTGTCCCTGTGTGTGCCTGTGTGTGTCCCTGTGTGTCCCTGTGTGTGCCTGTGTGTGCCTGTGTGTCCCTGTGTGTCCCTGTGTGTGTCCCTGTGTGTCCCTGTGTGTGCCTGTGTGTGCCTGTGTGTGCCTGTGTGTCCCTCTGTGTCCCTGTGTGTCCCTGTGTGTGTCCCTGTGTGTCCCTGTGTGTGCCTGTGTGTGCCTGTGTGTCCCTGTGTGTCCCTGTGTGTGTCCCTGTGTGTGCCTGTGTGTGTCCCTGTGTGTCCCTGTGTGTCCCTGTGTGTGTCTGTGTGTGTCCCTGTGTGTCCCTGTGTGTGTCTGTGTGTGTCTGTGTGTGTCCCTGTGTGTCCCTGTGTGTCCCCGTGTGTGTCCCTGTGTGTCCCTGTGTGTGCCTGTGTGTGCCTGTGTGTCCCTGTGTGTCCCTGTGTGTGCCTGTGTGTGTCCCTGTGTGTCCCTGTGTGTGCCTGTGTGTGCCTGTGTGTCCCTGTGTGTCCCTGTGTGTGTCCCTGTGTGTCCCTGTGTGTGCCTGTGTGTGCCTGTGTGTGCCTGTGTGTCCCTCTGTGTCCCTGTGTGTCCCTGTGTGTGTCCCTGTGTGTCCCTGTGTGTGCCTGTGTGTGCCTGTGTGTCCCTGTGTGTCCCTGTGTGTGTCCCTGTGTGTGCCTGTGTGTGTCCCTGTGTGTCCCTGTGTGTCCCTGTGTGTGCCTGTGTGTCCCTGTGTGTCCCTGTGTGTGTCCCTGTGTGTCCCTCTGTGTCCCTGTGTGTCCCTGTGTGTGTCCCTGTGTGTGTCCCTGTGTGTCCCTGTGTGTGCCTGTGTGTCCCTGTGTGTCCCTGTGTGTGTCCCTGTGTGTCCCTCTGTGTCCCTGTGTGTCCCTGTGTGTGTCCCTGTGTGTCCCTGTGTGTGTCCCTGTGTGTCCCTCTGTGTCCCTCTGTGTCCCTGTGTGTCCCTCTGTGTGCCTGTGTGTCCCTGTGTGTCCCTGTGTGTGCCTGTGTGTCCCTGTGTGTCCCTGTGTGTGTCCCTGTGTGTGTCCCTGTGTGTCCCTGTGTGTGCCTGTGTGTCCCTGTGTGTCCCTGTGTGTCCCTGTGTGTGTCCCTGTGTGTCCCTGTGTGTGCCTGTGTGTCCCTGTGTGTCCCTGTGTGTCCCTGTGTGTGTCCCTGTGTGTCCCTGTGTGTCCCTCTGTGTCCCTGTGTGTGTCCCTGTGTGTGTCCCTGTGTCCCTGTGTGTGTCCCTGTGTGTCCCTGTGTGTTCCTGTGTGTCCCTGTGTGTCCCTGTGTGTCCCTGTGTGTGCCTGTGTGTGTCCCTGTGTGTCCCTGTGTGTCCCTGTGTGTGCCTGTGTGTGTCCCTGTGTGTGCCTGTGTGTGTCCCTGTGTGTGCCTGTGTGTCCCTGTGTGTCCCTGTGTGTCCCTGTGTGTGTCCCTGTGTGTGCCTGTGTGTCCCTGTGTGTGCCTGTGTGTCCCTGTGTGTGTGTCCCTGTGTGTCCCGGTGTGTCCCGGTGTGTCCCTGTGTGTGTCCCTGTGTGTCCCGGTGTGTCCCGGTGTGTCCCTGTGTGTCCCTGTCCCCTGGCTGAGCTGGGGCACCAGGGCAGGGCATCCCCCCACCCCCCAAACCCTGCCCAAGGGCTTGGATCGGGGAGATTTCCCCAGTTTGAGCACTTACGTTTTTATGAGCTGCTTGGCATTCTGTGCAGAGAGAGGAGGGGAAGGAGGAGGAGGAGAAGAGGGAGAAGGAGGTGAGTGAAGCCACAGCAGCCAGCAGGTTGTCCCAGCAGTGGGACCCCGTGGATGGGGGCAGGTTTGGGGGTCTCACCATGAGGAAAGCGGCCCCCCCGGTCTCCTCGGCCGCCTGGATCGCTGTCTCCACCAGGCGGCTCGACCTCTCCAGCTGCTCTTTGTACTGGCAGATGAGGCTCTGGATGAAGGAGGTCTTGTCCGCCTGCTCCTGCGAGATGCGCTGCAGCAGCTCCGCCTTCTTCTCCTCCAGCAGCGCTGCCAGGGCGTCAAAGCGAGCGCACAGCTCCCTCTTGGCCGCCTCGCTGTTCTCCTGCGGGGACAAGGGACAGGGGATGCCACCTCTGCGTCCCTCCGGCACCTGCAGCATCCCAAGGCTTTCCCTGCCGTGCCCTGCCGGGTTTTTGGGGGGCTCCTTTCCCCCCTTTCCTCACCTCGGTGCTGTGGCAGGAGTCCTCCAGCTGGGAGATGATGGTCTGGATCCGGTCATTCCCCGCCACCAGCATGGAGATGCAGTTGTTCAGCTCAGTCTGGTGAGGCACAGAGAGAAGAAGTTGGAACTCCTGAGGAGACGGGAACTTCTCCCATCCCAACACGGGGACGGGCTGGGCATTGCCTGTCCCCAGCTCTGCTCCCCCACATCCCCCAGCTGCTCTAAATATAGTCTGTGTCCTGGCCAAGTCACCCGGGGGCTATTAATACCCCGTGAGCCAGTCCCGGTGTTATTTGTCACTGTCCCAGCTCAGCACAGCCCCCACCGGGTCCCCCCCACGGCACCTTCTGTCCCTGGAACACGGTTTGCAGAGGGGCCACCTCGCAGTCCTTGTGGGCGCCGAACACCTTGCACATGGAGCAGGTGGGCACCTCGCAGGTGACGCAGTAGATGTTGATCCGCTCGTCCTCGTGCTCCTTGCACATGGGGTGCTCCCCCTTCTTCAGGGGCCTGCTGGAGAGGGTGGCACGGCCACGGTGAGGTCCCCATCACAGTGACATCCACAGCAGGGTGTCCCCACTGCGGTGTCACCCCCATTGCCACCCCAAAATCAGGTCCCCAGGAAAGAGGCTGGATCCTGATGTAACCCCACAGCTGCTGCTTTGGGAGCCCCCAGCTGCTGTGCCCCTGCAAACCCCAGTGTGTCCCAGTTTAAGCCACTGTGGCACTGGGGACGGGGGGGCTGCGATCCAGAGGCGCTGCACCAGTGCCTAATTTTAGCCTCGTGCTGCCTGGATTTATTGTCACCCATCGTGTGACCAGGGTGGGGACACCCAGAAACCCCCGGGGGGGGGTCCCAGACAGGGGCTGCAGCTCAGCCATCCCATCACAGCAAGGAGGGACATGGGGACAAGCCAAGGCTCTGAAACAGGGACAGGCCTGTGCCCCCCGGCCCCCCCGGCCACCTGCCACGTGCCATCGTCCCCGTCCCCATGGTTCTCACACAATATTTACAGCGGTCCAGGCAACTTGGCCGGGGCCTCAGCTCTGCCTCGAGAGCCTGTGACCCCTCTGTCCCCCCCCAGCTCCATGCCTGTCCCCACTGGGGCCCCCCCAAACTGTCCCTCTGTCCCTTATCAGCCTCAGTGCCTGTTGTCACCAGCAGAGCCTGGATTCGTCCCCCACACCTCTTATCTCCCACCGAATGTTCCAGCAACAGCCCTGGGGGGGCAGCAGGACGTGCCCAGCTGTCACCACCCCCCAGGGACCCGCCATCCCCCCCTGGGGACAAACTGCTCTGGACAGAGGGGACAACTGGGCTGGGGGAGGAAGTTTTGGGTGTGGGGAGGAAGTTTTGAGTGGTAGGAGGAAGATTTTGATTGAGGGAGGAAGACTGGAGTCAGGAAAAGATTTGAACTGGGGATCACTTGTGGGAAATGGTTTTCCCACTATTCCCAAAAAAATAGTTTTTTGGGGTCAGAAAAGGGCAAAACCCGACAATCACTGAGCAGAAAGACCCCCAGTGCAATCCCCTGGGGTCTCTGTGCTGGTGCTGGGGCATGAGAGGGGCCATCCCTGTGTCCCTGTGTCCCCGTGTCCCCACATCCCCGTGTCCCCCAGCCACGGCCGCTGTCCCCACCTGGAGCACTCCTGCTTGTAGATGTCGATGATGTTCTCCACGAGCAGGTTCCTCTGCAGCCCGTACACGCCGTGCCGGTCCAGCATCACCTCGTGGCGGCACGAGGGGCACCGGAACCGGCCCCCCGAAATCAAACTGCCCCGGCTCTGCCAGTACGGGTTGGCGGCCTGCGAGGGGGAGACGAACATGGGTGGGGGGTCCATCGGTGTCCCCACGACATCCCAGTGCCCCCCAGGCCGGCGTGGGGACGGAGCGGACCCCGCCTCACCTGGAAGACGTCGTTGGCGCACTTGCGGCAGAGGTTGTGCTGGCAGGGCAGGATCACCACGGGCTTGCTGAACATCTCCAGGCAGATGGGGCAGATGAGCTGCTTCTCCAGGCTCTCCATGGGGCTGCCATCCTGCAGGATACCGGCTTGGAAGTCCATGGGCTCCTCGGTGCTGTCGTCTCAGCGCTCTCGCTGCCGGCGCCCCTCGCCCCGCTATTTATAAATCGCTGCGCGTCACGCGGATCGCGATCGCGCCGCGGTGTCGGGTGTCGGGGACAGCACCGCACCTGTCACACGGCCCTGAGACATCGGCCATCGGTAAACAAGATGGGCACAGACTGTCCAGGAGGCGCTGCCCGCCCGTGCCGGGCTCAGCCCAAACCGGAGCTGCGGGGTAAACAGGGCCACGCGATGTCCCCGACAAAGGGATGGCACATCCTGAACACCAGCACTGCCCCAAAACATCGGAGTGGGGGCACCAGGGCAGCCCCGTGGTCATCAGGACATTGTGATGGTTCCAGTTGCAGAGGGGGTGGCTTGTACAGTTTGTCCCTTTCCCCACCCAAACCAAAACGCGACAACTGCGGTGCAAACGCCTCTCCCTGCGTGCCTGGAGGGGAGAGGCAGCTCTGCGGAGATGTGTCCCCCATGCCAGCGGGGTGTCCCCTCCCCAGGCAGGATCAGGGGCTGGGGGGCTCCTCTGTGACCCCAACACAGCCGTGACCCAGCTGGCTCCGCTGCTGGGGGGCTCCTCTGTGACCCCAAACACAGCCGTGACCCAGCTGGCTCCGCTGCTGGGGTTCAGAGCTGACCCAGAAACGGCCGGAGGGGCAGAGGGTGAGCAACGCTCGCTGAAAACAGTCCCAGACACGATGCCCAGCTGGCTGGCCAGGGGCCAGTGCTGGCCACAGGGAGAGCTGTCAGCACGGGCAGCCGTGCCAGCAGAGGGTAACCCTACCCTGGGCACAGACGGGACGGGCTGGGGGGACAGGGCAGGGCAGGGCGCTGCTGGAGGGGTGCGGGGGGTGCCTGGGTGTGCAGATGTGCAGGTGTGCAGGGGTACACGGACAAACGGGTGCACAGGTACATGGATGTGACACACGGACACCTGGGCAGGCACACGGGGTCGGGGTGCACTGACCCCCTCTCCCCCAGCCAGGGCAGCCCCACAGCTGTCTCGGGGCTCCTTCCGCCCCGGCTCACGTGTGCAGCGAGTGACTGTGCCGGGACCCGCCAGGCACATCTTGCAAAATCGTTCCCGTTCCGGCACTTGGGGCTCTGCCAGAGAGGCCTGGCAGGAGAGCAGGGCTGGCTGGGCACCCGGGAGGGCAGCGCAGCGCTCGGACACTGCCCGGACCCAGACACGACCTGGCCCTGCCCTGGGTGACATTGATTAACTAATTGCTTCTGGACTCGATTAAGGGGATTCACAGGAACGGAGGGGTGGTAATGCCCTAAGCAGCTTTCCGAACCCACAAGGGGCTCGTTGGTCCCTAATTGGCTTGGGACAGCTTAGGCAGGACCCAGGCCACTAATCACCCCGGGATCCATCCCAATTAACCCTGGGGAGTCCAGTACAGGAATGAATCTCCCTCTGCTTGGTCTTCGCAGCGCTCTGAGCAGTAGGTGGCCCTGGCTTCTCCCCAAATATCCCTGTGAGGGCTCTGCAATGGTTGAGGAGACAGCAAGGCCAGTGACAGGAGCCCTGCGCCCCCAGTTCCCGGGCATGGGGGGCACTTCCAGCCCCGCAGCCTGGGGAGGAAAGGGGAACATGGCACAGAACAGGGCACAGAGAGGGGCGACAGCTCTTGTGTCACCGTCACACAAATCCAGAGCACAACCAAGAGCGAGATGGGCTGTACCGATTTTTTCTGGACACCAAGCAATAAATGGCAGAGTCCTGGAATTGTTTGTTTTGGAAGGACCTCAAAGCCCCTCCGGTGCCACCCGTGCCATGGCAGGGACACCTCCCAGCCCCAGCGTCCAGCCTGGCCTTGGGCACTGCCAGGAATCCGAGGCAAAACTGCCAGGGCCTCACAGGCAACAATTCCTTCCTGATTAATAATCAGAAATTTTATTAATAAATTATTAATTAATAGAATTAACATCCACCTCTCTCGCCACGCCCCCTCCACCGACCAATCACAGGGCGCGGTGCCCGGAGTGGGCGTGGTCACGCAATGGGCGTGGTTACGCAATGGGCGTGGCCGCGCTGAGGGGCGGGCGGAGCGCAGCGCTAAGATGGCGGCCGGGCGGCGGCGGCGGCGGCGCTGAGGTAACGCGGATTTCCCGGCCCGGTTCAGCCCGGCTCGGCCCCACATCCTCCCCGGTCCCCGCGGGGGGTTGTAGCGGGGCGGGATCCGCGCTGCAGGTTCGGGGGAAGGGGCCCGGTACCCGCTGCGGCGGGCAGGGCCCAGCGGGCCGGCATCGTCCCCCACTGTGGGGTGAGCAGTGCGCCGGTGCTTCCCTCACAAGCGCAGGTGCGGCAGCCCCGAGCAGGAGGGGTGCATTTATACCGTCCATAATATCCATTATATATTTGTATTATCCCATCATTGCCGCCGTTGCGGCCCAGTGTGGGCTCGGAGCGGGGCCGGGGCTCGGCCCAGTGCTCCCGGCTCGGCCCGGTGCTCCCGGCTCGGTGCCCGCTCGGTGCCCGCTCGCAGCCCGGTGTGCCCGTGTCTGAGAACGCAGCGCGCTGTTTTGCCCTGAGCTGTTTGGGAATTGCGGCTCCTGCCCCTGTTGGGATCTCGGTCCCGGGCTCTGCTCTGCAGCCTCGGCCCGTGCACTCTCCTGGCAGCGCGTTTCTCACACACGTCACATCTCGGTTCAAAACCTTGCTGCAAATGCCCGTCACAGCTTTGCTGAAAGGTTAAATATCTCTGTAGCATTGCCTGAGACTGATGATACCTTTTTTCTCTCTCTTTTTCCTTTTTTTTCCTTTTTTTTTTCTTTAAATTGCCTAAAGCAGTGGAAATACTTGAAAGCTTCCTACCAATAACAGGCCCTTTCAATGTGGTCTTTATTGCTTGACATAAAGAGAATTACCTTTATCCCTGGCTGTCTTAAAGCTATTGTAGTTCTGATCTATCAGTGTGATTTTATTTATTTACTTACTTTGGTTTTGCGTTTCATTCTGTTTGACCAGTGATCCTTGGCTAGCCAAGCGTTTATTTTTTATTTAAATTTATTGCTGTCTGTAGTCAGTGTCCCATTTTGGTTTGGTTGTGTGAAGGTGGTGCTGGTGTTTGGTTTGTAATCTTGTAGGGCAGCGTGCAGGGAGGGTCACAAATCTGCAGCAGGGTTTGGTGGCTTTATTTTTTTTCCCTTTCTTTTTGTGTGTTATGTGTGTCTTGCTCTACATTCAGAGCAATAACTTAACTTTTGTCCTTGCTCTGCTGAGCAAAAGTGAAAGTTAGATGCTGGGTGCAAACTTCTGCAATCAGTTATCCTCTTTAACCTTTCATAGCTGTAGATTCCTCACGCACAGGAGGCTTGGTGAAAAATCCAAAATAAATCGGGAGCGATTGAAGCTTTCTCTTCTCTAAGTAAAACAACTATAACAGAAACATTTGCTCCTGCAGTCACCTCCAGAAAAAGGGCAGCTGATTAAAATCTGTTGCTGGATCAGCTGGGACCTGCTGTGCTCTCCAGGCTGGATGGGGAGCATGCCAGCCTCCTGTTATTCCTGCAGATGCTCGTGGAAGACGCTGAGGCAGAGGAGCAGGAGCGTTCTCTGTAGCCCTGCCTCGGCACCAGACCAGAATAGGTTTGAATTGTTGCCACCTTGAGCACGCTGGGCTGTGTTTGAAATCTTTAAGGAAAAGATGTAATTTCACTTCCCAGCTGGCCCTGGTGAGCAGGTGCAGGTTCATGGAGGAGCTCCTGGAATGTTCTAGCACTGGACCCCCGTTAACGGCGGGGTCTGGGCAGGCCAGCCCCTAGGGGGGGAAAAATCAGCCTGGTTCCTGTGCCTAAGTTTTAGTTGTGTGGGTTTTTCCCCCTTCCCCAGAACCTTTGCTCTTGAAGATGGTGAGTAGCCAGCCTAAGTACGATCTAATTCGGGAGGTTGGTCGTGGCAGTTATGGTGTGGTGTACGAAGCGCTCGTCAGGAGGACCTGTGCCCGCGTGGCCGTGAAAAAGATCCGGTGCCACGCTCCCGAGAACGTGGAACTGGCTCTGCGCGAGTTCTGGGCCCTTAGCAGCATCAAGAGCCAGCACCCCAACGTCATTCACCTGGAGGAGTGCATCTTGCAGAAAGATGGCATGGTGCAGAAGATGTCCCATGGCTCCGGCTCCTCCCTGTATCTGCAGGTACTCCAGGAGGGAGCGGGGTGGAAGGAGGTGGGGCAGCTCCTGGGCTTGAGCTGGGCTTAGTTAGGCCAGGGGGTTGTTTTGCGTTGCTGGCACCCAGAATGTCACAGATCTTTAAAAAAGTGAAAACAGAACGGTCACCCAGATGTTGGGTTTGAAGCTGTGCTGCTCTGAAAGACTCCAGAATTTGTGTTTAATGCAAATCTGCTTTGATAATTTGAGGAAGCCCAGGGGAGTGCAGGCTGTGGAGTTGTTGGCAGCTGCAGGTTAAAGAGTGCTCCTGTGCTTGGAGGAATTCCATCCTGGCTGTTCTTGGAAGAGGAGATCAGTGTCTTGATTTATAGGAAGCCAACACTTGAAATTCTTTGAGAAACAAGAATCAATTGGTAGCACATCCTGGGCTGCTTTTATTTTTCAATAAATAACTATTACTCTCTTCAAGGAGTGGTAAAGGTATAAATAAAGGAATACATACCACTCTAAAAGTGCCCTTTAAGTTTGAAGATGTGTATGTTTGAAGAATAACTAGCTCTGGAAAGACAATCTGATGAATTCCCTTGTCAAGAAGCAGCCCCAAGTATAAATCACCAGGGGTGAAATTTGTGTTTCTGGTTTAAGAAGACAGCTGGGTGTTTGCTGTGTTACCCTTTTCCAACTGGTTTTATTTCAGTTTTCAGTCCCTTCTGTGGTGCTGAACAGCCCTGCAGGTGCTGGGTGCTGTCTGAGCCCCAGATCTTGGCTTTGGGAGCTGCTCCTGGCTTGTTTTCATGGCAGGATTAGGCTGAAATAATACTGGAGAGCTCAGAGCCTTCACCTTGCTGGGTTTGGGGAGCAGCTGGAGGGCAGATGTGCAGGGAGGAGCAGCCAGGCAGGGCTGGGGGTGCTGGGGAGCAGCTGGGCCCTGCCAGGTGCAGACAGGATTGTTGTGCTGCTGCTGCTGCAGGGGAAGGGCAAAGGGCAGAGCTGAGCTCAGTGCTGGGCTCACTTAGAACCAGGCACAGCCAAACCCTCCCCCTGGGCTCAGCCTCTCCTCCTCCTCCAGGTGGAATTGCAGAGCTGAGCTGCTGTGTGTGTGAGGAGGGGCTGCTCCCTCTCCTCATGGGGCTGATGCTCAGTGCCAAATGAACCAAATCTGTGGGGTTTGAGTCCTGCCTCAGCCCTGTCTGGTGTTCTGGCACTGTCAGGGATGTGGGGGTGGATTTTGTTGCCTTAACTCTCACACACCTGCAGGTGCAGCTCCTGTGACTCTGTGCTGCTGCCCTCTTGGCAGAGGAGACTCCCTGCTCTCCTGTTAATCTCACCATTGCTGACTACAAACCCTAAAGAAGGCATTTTTTTAGCTCTAAAATAGATTTACTGTTTAAATTGGTCTGTGATGATAGCTGTAAATTACTGCCATTTTTTCTCTTGGAAAGGTCACTTTTTAAAAGCATTTCAAAATGCCTCTCTGGATATTAACACCCCCCTTCATTTTTGAAAAGCAGTTTGATTTAGTATCCATTGGTTTACTACTAACAGAAATAATTGCAGGACTTTCCTTACAGAGCCACCTCAGAGGAGCTGAAGAGGCAAATGCAGTTGTGTAAACAGGATTAGCAAAAGTGATTGCAGGCTCTGCTTTGCTCTCTGTGTGAAGCAGCTGTAAGAACTGGCTGTTCAACTTGTGCTCCTGGAAATTCCACGTGGATGATGGTGGTGGGAAGGGTGTTCTGTGCTCAGCTGTGCAGATCAGCGTTCTCCTGAGTTCAGGGATCCTGTGTTAATTTGCTGGAATCCATTAACGTGTCAGGAACGGAGGGCAGGCTGTAAAAATCTCTCCTGGATAAACACAGCAGCGTGGCGTTACTTGTGGGACTTTGTTTATCCCGAGAAGCTGTTGGCAAAGTGGGTGGGACAGGCTTTGTCAGGGTGGGACTGTGTCCAGCTGGGACAGATGGGAGGCCAATGGCCACTGGGTATCTTGAAAAATTCTGTTATCAGGGTCGAGCTCTGCTGCTGGGCAGGAGCCTGAGCTTGATATGCTCCACACCAGTGAAGATAAGGAGGCTGGCAAATATATTGTGATTTTTGTTTTTTTTCTCTTTTGCATAAAAACATTTGCATAATGTTTTCTTTCCCCTCTTGCAGTGTCTTGCTGTCTGGATTGTTGGGAGGAGGGTCAAACAGTTCTAGAATGGTCTGGGTTGGAAGGGATCTTAAACCCCATCTCATTTCCATGGGCCAGGGACACTTTCCACCATCCCAGGCTGCTCCAGCCCGGCCTTGGCTGGATCCAGGGGCAGCCACAGCTTCTCTGGGCACCTCTGCCAGGGCCTCACCAGCCCCAGAGGCAGGAATTCCTTCTGTGGAACTAACCCAAACTTCCCCTCTCCTCAAGATCCTGATTTCATTCGTTTTTCCATCACAGCCTTTCCTTCTCAGGCTCACCAGGTAGTTACCACCATCCTTTTCCTCCTTGCAGCTCGTAGAAACCTCATTAAAAGGAGAAATAGCCTTTGACCCCAAAAGTGCTTATTACCTGTGGTTTGTGATGGATTTCTGCGACGGGGGAGACATGAACGAGTACCTGCTGTCGCGCAAGCCCAGCCGCAGGACCAACACCAGCTTCATGCTGCAGCTCAGCAGCGCCCTGGCCTTCCTGCACAAGAACCAGATCATCCACAGGGACCTCAAACCCGACAACATCCTCATCTCCCGCGGCCGGCCGGACGCCAGCGACCCCGAGCCCACCCTGAAGGTGGCGGATTTCGGGCTGAGCAAGGTGTGCTCGGCGGCGGGGCACAACCCCGAGGAGCCCGTCAACGTCAACAAGTGTTTCCTGTCCACCGCCTGCGGCACCGACTTCTACATGGCCCCCGAGGTGTGGGAGGGCCACTACACGGCCAAGGCCGACATCTTCGCCCTGGGCATCATCATCTGGGCCATGCTGGAGAGGATCACCTTCGTGGACACCGAGACCAAGAAGGAGCTGCTGGGCAGCTACGTGCGCCAGGGCACGGCCATCGTGCCCGTGGGCGAGGCGCTGCTGGAGAACCCCAAGATGGAGCTGCTGATCCCCGTCAAGAAGAAGTCCATGAACGCGCGCATGAAGCAGCTGCTCAAGGAGATGCTGGCGGCCAACCCGCAGGACAGGCCCGACGCCTTCGAGCTGGAGCTCAGGCTGGTCAACATCGCCTTCAAGGACAGCAGCTGGGACACGTGAGGGGCTGGGCCACCTCAGGGGGAGCTGCTCGCCTGCCTGGGGCTGAGCCCACAGCAGACTTGAGTTGGCCGGGGTGGGAGACCCCAGGGTGATCCCATGGTGGTCCCAGAGTAGCCCCAGGATGGTCCCAGAGTGATCCTAGGGTGGCTTCAGGGTGTTCCCATGGTGGTCCCAGGGTGTTCCCATGGTGGTCCCAGGGTGGCCCCAGAGTGATCCCAGGGTGGTCCCAGAGTGATCCCAGGGTGGTCCCAGAGTGATCCTAGGGTGGCTTCAGGGTGGCCCCATGGTGGTCCCAGGGTGGCCCCAGGGTGTTCCCAGAGTGTCCCCAGGATGGTCCCACCTAGGGTGATCCCAGGGTGGTCTCAGAGTGATCCCAGGATGGCCCCATGGTGATCCCAGAGTGGTCCCACCCAAGGTGGTCCCAGGATGATCCCAGGGAGATCCCAGGATGGCCCCAGGGTGATCCCATGGTGATCCCAGAGTGGTCCCACCCAAGGTGGTCCCAGGGTGATCCCAGAGTGACCCCAGGGAGATCCCAGGGTGATCCCATGGTGATCCCAGAGTGGTCCCACCCAAGGTGGCCCCAGGATGATCCCAGGCTGATCCCAGAGTGACCCCATGGTGGTCCCAGGGTGTTCCCATGGTGATCCCAGGATGGTCCCAGAGTTGACCCCACCCAGGGTGGCCCCAGAGTGTCCCCAGGATGATCCCAGGGTGATCCCATGGTGATCCCAGAGTGGTCCCAGGGAGACCCCAGGATGGTCCCAGTGTGGCCCCAGGGTGATCCCAGAGTGGTCCCACCCAGGGTGACCCCATGGTGGTCCTAGGGTGGCCTCAGGGTGATCCCAGGATGGTCCCAGGGTGGCCCCAGGGTGATCCCAGAATGGTCCCAGGGAGATTCCAGGTGGTCCCAGTGTGGTCTCGCCCAGGGTGATCCCAGAGTGACCCCATGGTGATCCCAAGGTGGCTCCAGGATGGTCCCAGAGTGACCCCATGGTGATCCCAAAGTGGCCCCAGGGTGGTCCCAGAGTGATCTCACCCAGAGTGACCCCAGGGAGATCCCAGGATGGTCCCAGAGTGATCCCTCCCAGGGTGGTCCCATGGTGTCCCCAGGGTGTCCCCAGGGTGTTCCTGGCTCTGCACTGGCAGGGGGATGTTGCAAGGAGCCAACACTACTTGATTTCCAGCACTCTGCCTCAGAGTGTCTCACACATTCCAGTTTCCTATGTCAGTATTAGGAGCTCTCATGAAAAAGAAAAAAAAAAAAAAAAGATTTGCATGCTGGCAGTGCAAATCGTGAGGCTGTGTAATGTAATCTGTGTAAATATTTATGTAGATGAGTGACTGGGAGTGTGTGGCACTGAAATTGTTTGCTGTGGGTCTGGATGATTGGGGTCTGCTAGAAATCTGGGTGAGGAAGGCTGAGAAAAACCTTCTTCCCCAGGCCTGAATGACTTTATTATTTATTTTTGTTATCTAATTTCAAAGACTTGACTTTGTAAACAAAATTTAAAAAAAGCAATGCAAGGGGATCAGCTGCTTTCAAAGTGCTAACCTGGCTGATCTCAGCACTTGGAGCTTCATGAGCTCATCACTGAGGGAGTCAAATTCAAAATGTGCAGTCAGGTGCTGGCAGGGCAGCTGGCTCATTGATCATTTGATTTTTGCTTTTATTAATCAATTAATCTGCCTTTTCTCAGCGTGCTCCCTGCCCTGTCCACAGTCCCACAGCACCCTGAGGATTTATCACAGAATTGTTTCACTCAGTTTCTGGGAGCGTGGATGAGGGAATGCAGCAGCAGATTCTGAACTCTTCAAAGCTCCCAGCTGGTGCCAGAGCTGGCACAAAGCTCTGGGAAAGTGCCAGCCTGGCTTGACTTTTCCTTAAATTAATTATTATTTTACTTTTCCTCCTCTGAGAGAAGTGATGTTTATTTAAAGGCACAGATGGGAGGATGGGGAGCACAGAGCAGGGTGAGGCTGGGACAGGCTCCTCTGAGCCACCTGACACTACAGCTCTTTGTACCAGCACAACACTTTGTTCTTTTGCAGGGCTGACCTTTCCCATCCAGCCTGACCCTTTGGAAAAAAAAGCAGAGTCTTAAAATTGCCTTTAAAGCTGCAGGAAAGGCTATTTTTCTTTTTAAAAATTCAATTTAATTCCCCCCCTCTTTCAAATCTTAGCTGCAAATGGCTGTAAGTATTTCCTGTTACAATTTTCTTTTTGAATGCTGTTCCCTCTTAGTGCTGGGCAGCAGTTCTGGGCACTCAGTGTTTATTCTTTGAGTGCAGATAAACAAAACTTTTTTTTTTTGTTATTCCTAAAGCAAAGGATTCTGATTCCACCCAACTTGAGGCTTTAGAGGCCACAGGTGGTTCTTACCTGGTGCTGTGTGAGCTGGTGGCTGTCACCCAGCTGCCCTTGGTTTATAATTCTTGTTCTTTTCTTTCACTTCATCATTTTAGGGAGCAATCCTCAGACACACTCACTTTGTTTGTGCCAACTCTGCCTCCCACTCCTCACACTCAGCAGGGCCATTGGATGAGGAAAAAATCTGTTTATAATTCAAATTAAACTTGAGGAAAATCTGTTTATAATTAAAATTAAACCTGGGAGCTTGTCAAAAATCAAGGGGTTCCCCAGGCAGGAGTGATAACCAGGATAACTCTGCTCCCCTCTCAATTTTGGGGTTTTTGACTCCCAAAGTGTTTTCTCTGCACTGATTTTGCCACTTTACAGGTTGGGGGTGCCTGAAAATCCCTCCTTGGTGCTTGTCCTCGCTGTGGGGTGACACTGGTAGTCCTTGAGCTCTGTGTTCTCTTTGATTTTTTTTGTTGTCTGAGGTTTTTTTGGTTTTATTTAGAAAATAAATCCAGCT
The DNA here is from genome assembly GCF_009819885.2 of Catharus ustulatus. Taxonomy (NCBI): domain Eukaryota; kingdom Metazoa; phylum Chordata; class Aves; order Passeriformes; family Turdidae; genus Catharus; species Catharus ustulatus. The sequence continues at coordinate 6,943,229 of NC_046246.1, forward strand.
GTGGTAGCAGCTGCAGGGTCCTTCACCAGCCTGACACGAAGTCAAGACACTTCTCAGCACTTGGGAAAGATTGTTTTTTTGTTTTTCTTTGAAAAACTGTAAAATATATTTTATGGAGAATTTATAATGAGGAAAATTATTGTGTAATTTATTAAGTTCATGACTGTTTTTCAAATAAAATCTTGAATTTCGATGAAGTTTTAGGATTTTTGGAGTGCTGCCCTCCAGGGACAGAGTCCTGAGAAACCCTAGGAGTGAAGGTAAGGAAACATCATTATTTATCCATGACAGGAAAGTGTAACCCTCATTTGCATGTTTTAATTAGCAGTGCTCTGGAAATGCTGTAAATGAGTTTCTCTGGAATTTCTGGCACCCTGTGGGGTCCTGGTGCCAGGAAAGGGGAGATTTTCCCCCCAGGAATGGAAAGATTTTCCCCCCTGGAGATTCTCACCTGGCACTTGTGCTTAAGTCAATGCAGTTTGGATTTAAATTCATTTTTTTTAGGGGATAATTCATTTTTTTTTTTTTAGTAAAGGAGAAAATCCAAAAGTGGGACTGGTTCTGAGAGTGATTTTAAATACAGACAAGCTGAATTTCTTACCCACAAAATGAAGAAAAACAAACTTGATATAGATATATACATATATATATGTGTATGTATATATATAAAATATATGTACTGTACTCCAATATATTTAGCCCAGAGGGAGGGTGGGGAAATCTGCAGGGAAATGGTGCAGAAATTCGATTTAATTAAAGCCCCATCTGGGCAGGGAGAAGCCAAGCTCGGAGCATTCAGGCTCCAGCTTGCCCACCCTCCTTCCCAGGGCTGGGAACTGGGATTTTCTGAACAAACCAAGTGCTCCAGCAGTGTCCTGGGCTGGGAGGGGCAGCCCCAGGAGTTTGGTGTCCTTTGGGCTCGGGTGGCTTCACAAACACCCCGAGCACCTGAGGGGCACGGGGACACCGAGCTGAGCTCTGCAAATGCTGCTCAGGGGCTCTGCAAGTGTTTTGGGGGGATCTAAACCCAATTTTAGGAGCAGGGAGGTGTTAAATGACCTGAGGGTGGGCTGGGAAGAGGAGCCCCAGCCCAGCTCTTCGTTTCAGAGCTCCTTTGCTGTTTTTTGGGATAGAACCAGATGGAATCATGAGTTCAGACCTCTGTCCTGACCCTGGGCTCGCTTCTCTCAATTTTTCTGTCTTTCCTGGCTCTGCCTGTGGTCCCAGCACTGCCCAGCCCTCTCTTGGGGGTCTGGAGTCTTTTTGGGGTTTGGAACATTCACAGGAGCCCCTCCCAGGGACCTGGAGCACTTTTGGGGTTTGGAACATCCAGGGGAGCCTCTCCTGTGAGTCTGGAGCCCTTTTGGGGTTTGGAACATCCATGGGAGCCTCTCTTGGGGGTCTGGAGTCTTTTTGGGGTTTGGAACATTCACAGGAGCCTCTCCTGTGGGTCTGGAACCCTTTGGGGTTTGGAACATCCAGGGGAGCCTCTCCCAGGGGTCTGGAGCACTTTTGGGGTTTGGAACATCCAGGGGAGCCTCTCCTGTGAGTCTGGAGCCCTTTTGGGGTTTGGAACATCCATGGGAGCCTCTCTTGGGGGTCTGGAGTCTTTTTGGGGTTTGGAACATCCATGGGAGCCTCTCCCAGGGATCTGGAGCCCTTTTGGGGTTTGGAACATCCATGGGAACCTCTCCTGTGGGGTTTGGAGCCCTTTTGGGGTTTGGAGCATCCAGGGGAGCCTCTCCTGTGAGTCTGGAGCCTTTTGGGGTTTGGAACATTCACAGGAGCCTCTCCTGTGGGTCTGGAGCCCTTTTGGGGTTTGGAACATCCCCGGGAGCTGCTCCAGGTCCGACCTGCACTGACACGCGGGTGCCTGCCCCGGATTAGGTGCTGGTTTCAGATTTATTTGTGCCCGTTTGAACCCTCGGTATTTTTAAACTCGCCGGACAAGCTCCCAGCCCTGCCCTCTCCCGGAGGAAAGCCCGAGCTCTGTCTGGCTCCTCCCCAGCTCCAGCGTTTGCCCGGAGCTCCGGCCAGGGGAGCTGCTGTGCGCTGGGAGTGGAAGCAGAGAGAGCTGCTGGGGCAGCGGCTGCTGCAGCCCTGCCTGTCCCGAGTGAATTTTTAAATTATTTTTTGAAAGGAGAAATGCATCTGGAAAGAACTCAGCGGGACACGGTGGCTTCTGCTCACCTGGAGCTGTCAGAGCAGGGCTGGTTCAGCAGGAGAGAAAATGGGAGGAGGATCTGGGGCTTGGGGACTTTGGGGACCTTTTCTCACTCTGGAAGTTTCCACACCTGGCCCCAGCTGTGCTGGGTTTCACCCGGGGTTGTTTTGCATGATCAGCTCTGTGCTCCCTTCCAGCCCCACAGAAGAGAGCTCTGAGTAACCTTAAATAAAACCAAGGGACTTGGAGCACCCACAGACTCCAAAAAGGCCCTTGGTGCATCCACAGGAGGCTGAAAATGAGGGAAATCCCTTGCTGGGAGTCACAGGGAAAGCAGGATCTGCCTGGGAGTTTGATGCCAGGAAGGGCCCCTGAAATCATCCCTTTTTATCCCAAAGGGAATCTGCCTTGTCCAAATATTGCAGTTGAACAGCAAGTGCCTGGCAGGTGCTGCAGGGAGGGAGATCACTGGGGCAGGGGTTTGGGAAGAGCATCCCTTGGGAACACCTGGCAGGGAAAGGTGATTCCCAGGCTGCTCTTACTCACCCTGACTTTACCAGAAGAGCTGCTGGGATTCCAGCTTGGGAAATCAAACATTTCCTAATGAACATTTCCTAATGATTCATGCTGCCTGGAGTTAAAATTAAGATCTGTGAGGGAACCCAGGGGCACATCCCTGAGCTGCCAAGGGTTGGCCTGATCCTATTCCCTGCCTTCCACCAGATGCAGCCACAGAGCCCAAAGTTTCCTGCTTTGCTCCTCTCCACGTTTTTTAGAGCTGGTCTGTCCCTTCCTTGCTGTCACTGGGAATTTTTTCCAGTGCCTGCAGAGCTCAAACAAGACCTGGCCCCTCTCATCCTGCCCAGCTTCCACTTTAGCCCCGTTTTCGTCAGCACAGGAGTCCTGGCCCAGCCCCTTCCTGCCCTGCTGCCACTGCTGGGAAGGTTCTGGACACAGCCCCAGGTCCTGTTCCCAGCACTGGAAGGTTCTGGACACAGCCCCAGGTCCCTTTCCTGGCACTGGAAGGTTCTGGACACAGCCCCAGGTCCTGTTCCCATCACTGGAAGGTTCTGGACACAGCCCCAGGTCCTGTTCCCAGCACTGGAAGGTTCTGGACACAGCCCCAGGTCCCATTCCTGGCACTGGAAGGTTCTGGACACAGCCCCAGGTCCCATTCCCATCACTGGAAGGTTCTGGACACAGCCCCAGGTGCCATTCCTGGATCTGGAAGGTTCTGGACACAGCCCCAGGTCCCATTCCTGGATCTGGAAGGTTCTGGACACAGCCCCAGGTCCTGTTCCCAGCACTGGAAGGTTCTGGACACAGCCCCAGGTGCCATTCCTGGATCTGGAAGGTTCTGGACACAGCCCCAGGCCCCATTCCTGGATCTGGACGGTTCTGGACACAGCCCCAGGTCCTGTTCCCGGCACTGGAAGGTTCTGGACACAGCCCCAGGTCCCATTCCCAGCACTGGAAGGTTCTGGACACAGCCCCAGGTCCCATTCCCAGCACTGGAAGGTTCTGGACACAGCCCCAGGTCCCATTCCCAGCACTGGAAGGTTCTGGACACAGCCCCAGGTCCCTTTCCTGGCACTGGAAGGTTCTGGACACAGCCCCGGGTGCCATTCCTGGATCTGGAAGGTTCTGGACACAGCCCCAGGCCCCATTCCTGGCACTGGAAGGTTCTGGACACAGCCCCAACCCGGCTGCCAGAGGGGTGCAGGGGCTGGGGGCTCCCTGGGGGTTTCCTCTGGCCCCTCTCCGAGGGTCTGGGGGCCCAGCAGGGGCAGCAGCTCCTTCCCCCTCCGCTCCAGTGCCACGTTCGCAGCCCCCCGGGCTGGAGCTGGGGATGGAGGGGCCGGGATTGTCCTTGTGGGAGCACTCGGCCCTCGGGAAGGGAAGAGGGCAGCGGTAAAAATAACCCCTGGGCCAGCTCCAGCCCATTGTGGCTTCCTGCGATTTCCAGCCCTTCCCGGGGGGAAGAGGCAGGAACCGGCCGGCTCGGGGCTGCCTCTGACCCTTTCACGGCCACCGGAGAAGGTGCCACAAGGACTTTTCCTCCTTTCCTGCCTGGCAGGACCCTGGCGAGGGGGACTCTTCCTCTTCCTCATCCTCTATATGAGGCTGCTCCCGGCTCTGGGCTGAGTTTGCTGCGGCAGCCAGAGGAGCAGTGAGACTGGAGCATCTTTTCTATAGAAGCTCTTTTCTATAGAAGCCCATAAGCTCTTTTCTATAGAAGAAAGCACCTGGAATTTAACTGCAAAGTGGGTGAAAAATGCTTGAACAGTGGTAGTTAAGAGCCCTTTTTACTTCTTAACCCAGTCAAAGGGCCAGAACATTTGCCTGTAGGGAAAAAGGCTGGCAGTTGCTGGGATTGTATCATAGGGAGCCGTAAGTACCTGCAGGCACTGCAAAGTTGTTAAGTCCCAGTTCAGCCCAAAGACTCCCAAAATACACAAAGCCTGTGTTCTGATTGTGGCCTTTGAAAAGTGATGTGTGAGAAAGGAGGATGCTCTTGGGGGATCCTTTGATGAGTCAGTTGTGGTGTGGCTGGGGAAGTCATTCCCACATCAACCCCCGTGCAGGTTCCTATCAGTGGTGTCTGTCCTTTTCCTTAGGGTACTGAGAATTTAAAACCCCTGGCAAAGGCAGAAGCTTACAGAATCTGAGCAGCAAGGAAGAACACAAAATGTCCTTATTTTCCTGCGGATGGGTCGGGCTCGCTCAGTAAAACCAAATGCCCTCCACGGTTGGTGCAGCTGCTGTGGGACCGGCTCTGGGGTTTTTATTCTTAGGGGGAGTGTAAGACAACGCGTGTTTGTCTGCTCTTGGTTCTCGTCGTGGGTCTCCAGCAGCGACCGGGACACACGGGGGGGTCACCGCGGTGTCCCGCGGGCTGCCACGCGACCGCCACGCGACCGCCACGCGACTGCCACGCGCCCGGCACGCGACGGGCACGCGACTGCCACGCGACCGGCACGCGACTGCCACGCGACCGGCACGCGACCGGCACGCGACTGCCACGCGACCGACACGCGACCGACACGCGACCGCCACGCGACCGGCACGCGACCGACACGCGACCGACACGCGACCGCCACGCGACCGGCACGCGACCGGCACGCGACTGCCACGTGACCGGCACGCGACCGCCACGCGACCGACACGCGACTGCCACGCGACCGGCACGCGACTGCCACGTGACCGGCACGCGACCGGCACGCGACACGCACGAGACCCCCACGCGTGTTTTTTCCACGCGTGTTTTTTCCACGCGTGTTTTTTCCACGCGAGTTTTTTCCACGCGTGTTTTTTTCCACGCGAGATTTTTCCACGCGTGTTTTTTCCACGCGAGTTTTTCCACGCGAGTTTTTTCCACGCGAGTTTTTTCCACGCGTGTTTTTTCCACGCGAGTTTTTTCCACGCGAGATTTTTCCACGCGAGTTTTTTCCACGCGAGTTTTTTCCACTCGAGTTTTTTCCACACGAGATTTTACACGCGAGATTATTCCACGCGAGATTATTATCTTTTTTTGGGTGTTTTCCCTGCTCCCTGTCCATGACTCCAGCGCAGTATTTATGGACCTCCGTGCCGCCTCCACGGGGCCGTGGGGTGCCTCTGGAGGGGCGGCTCCGCCTGCACGGGGCCAGGGCCAGCTCCAGCCCATTGTGGCTTCCTGCGATTTCCAGCCCTTCCCGGGGGGAAGAGGCAGGAACGGCCGGCTCGGGGCTGCCTCTGACCCTTTCACGGCCACCGCAGAAGGTGCCACAAGGACTTTTCCTGCTTTCCTGCCTGGCAGGACCCTGGGGAGGGGACTGCGGTGGGCTCTGCTCCCGAGCTGCCCGCAGCACCCTGGGTGGGTGTGGGAGGAGAAGCTGCTGGAGAGAATCCCGGCCCCATTCCTGACCCGCCTGTGCAGGGGGACAGAGGCAAAAATCTCCGCTGCAGATCCCGAAATCCCGGCCGGCTTCCCGTAAGGAAGAGGAGGGGGAAGAGGAGCTGGCAGGGGCGAGCTGGGGGTGCGGGAGGAGAGGGGTTAATGCTGGGCAGGGCTCTGAAGGGGAATCACGCGGGGCTGGGCCGGCAGGGGTTAATGGGTGGCTCTTCCTCTTCCTCATCCTCTATATGAGGCTGCTCCCGGCTCTGGGCTGGGTTTGCTGCGGCAGCCAGAGGAGCAGTGAGACTGGAGCACCCCTGCATCCCATCCCTGCACCCCATCCCTGCGTCCCATCCCTGCATCCCATCCCTGCATCCCATCCCTGCATCCCTGCGTGGGCTCAGGTGAGCGAGGGCATCCCCACCTGCCTGGCACAGGTCCTGGCACAGGTCCTGCCCTCGGGGCCGGGCTGGGGAGGGTGAGGGTCCCGCGGCTCGGGCGGTCCCAGCCTGGGCTGGGGCTCATCTCTGGGGAGCCCAGGGCCGGACACACCGCGTGCCTCAGTTTCCCCGTCTGTTCTCCAGGGTGGGTGCGGTGTGGAGCCCGTGGGCTGCGTGTGGAGCTGCGTGGCCGAAAGTTCCGGGGCTTTTTGAGCTCTGCTCTGCCCAGCCCCGTGTCCCGCTGTCACCCAGGGCTGGTTCCGTGCTCTCTGCACACGGAGAAAGGGAAAATCTTCCCCCCCAGCCCAGCCCGGCCGTGTGGGGCACAGCTCGGGGACCCCCAAACCCCCCCGCCAGCTCTCCTGGGCTTTGTTCCGCCGCTCGGGAAGACGAGGCGGCTCCGCTGTTTTTTCCTGTTGGAAGCCGCTGCTGGGATGCGGGTGAAGCCGGCGGATGCTCGGCGCTTCTCCCTTCCTGCCCAGGAGCTGCTCCTGCCTGGGCTGCCAGGACTCGCTGCTCGTGTGGCATTGAGGGGACCCTGAGCTCTGCTTCAGCCCCATCCTCCTCCTCCTCACCGCTGCACCCGCGGGGCTGACCCCGACTCTGCTCTCTCCTCCCAGGGCTGAATCCCGGAGTGAAGATCCAGGAGCCTCCCCAGCGGCCCCAGCAGAGCTGCCCGGGCACTCCGAGGGGCACAGGGGGATCAGCAGCGCCGTGCCGGGGCCATGGTGCCCTTGGGCAGCCCCGCTCTCGCCGTCTGCGCCTCCAGCAACCTTCGCCTCGTGGCCCCCGGGCGCGGCTCCCCCCTGGCCTGGCTGAACCGGGGTCCCGAGTGCCCGCAGGGCCCGGGGGGCAGCGGGGGCCGCAGACCCAGCGCCGTGGAGCGCCTGGAGGCCGACAAGGCCAAGTACGTGAAGTCGCAGCAGGTGATCAGCAGGCGGCAGGAGCCGGCGCTGCGGGGCTCGCCCCGCCTGTCCCCGCACGGCCGCCGCCTGCTCGCCCGCCAGCAGTGCGGGGAGCTGTGCCCGGGCTCGGAGCTGGCCCGGGAGGGGCCGCGTGTCCCCCAGTCCCCCGTGTCCCGCCGCAGCGGCAGCCGGCGCCTGCTGAGACCCGACTCGCTCATCATCTACCGGCAGAAACGGGACTGCCTGGGCGGGGACAAGGAGAACACCAAGGGCTCGGGGCTGGTGCGGCGCCTCTTCCAGGGACCCCTCAGACCGCCCAGCTCGCCCCCGGCCAGGGCGCTGGGCGAGGGGCCCCGAGCCCCCCCGAGCCCCGAGCCCCCCATGCTGTGGGCGCCCGCGGAGAAGGACGAGTCGCGGACACCGGGAGGTGACAGTGGCGGTGACAGCGGTGGCATCTTCGCCGCGCCCGGCAGCCCCGCGGAGCAGAACCCCGGTGTCCCCGGGAAGGAGCCGCTGGCTCTGCGGGTGTCGCTGCCGCTGTCGGAGCAGGAGCGATTCTTCAACTACTGCGGGCTGGACCGGGCTCTCGTGGAGCTGCTGGGCCGGGAGCGCTTCGGGCCGGCGGGCTGGGACAGCGCCTCGGTCCGACCCCCCGGATCCTGCGAGTCCGAGCCCGGCAGGGCCTCGGGGGGCAGCGAGGGGGACGCGGGGCCGGGCGAGGAGGAGCCGGACACCCGGCCGGGCTCCGCCGTCTCGGTGGTGGAACGCAACGCCCGAGTCATCAAGTGGCTCTACGGCTGCCAGAGAGCCTGGGCGGCCGCCAAGGAGTCCACGGTGTGAGCGGGGACAGCCGGGCCGGCACCGGGACCGGGACCGGGACACCCGCGTGGCTCCCGCTGGCTGCGCGTGGCCCCTCGCCCTCGCTGGATGTGGCCATGGGCTGGTGGCACCCACGGCCCTGGTGTTGGGGGGATGCTGAAGGCTGGGAGAGCCACCAGACCCTCAGGCTGAGAGTGGTGGGGGCACCTGAGGGGTCGGTGAGCCCATAGCCTCAGGGCTGGCACGCTGCTGTGCCCCTGCTGTCACCCATCTTCTCTGTCCCCACCCGGGGGTGTGGGAGGGACCTGCGGCCCCCACTGACCACTCGTGTCCTGCTGCGGCCGCAGGCTGGGGGTGGGCAGGGCCTGAGACCCCTGTCGTGGGCAGTGCCCACCCCACAGCCCCCTCCTCCCCAGAACAGGGGCTGCTCAATAAATCAATAAATCTGTTTGGGGCTTTTTCCTAGCCTGGCGGTGTGTGTGGTTGTGGGGGATGCCCCAGGGCTGGGGGGCAGCTCCCCCTCCCCACCTTTGGGGTTGTGCAGCTTCAGGGGCCGTGGGGCTGTTGGGGGGTGAGGGCAGGGAGAGCTCCGGGCAGAGCCCAGAGAAAAGGGGAACCTTGGGGGTCTTTTAGTGCAGAAGTGACACCCAAACCCACGGCAGAGCCTCGGGCATGGGTGGGGCGCTGCCCATCAGCAATGGGGGGCCGAAAATAACTTCTGGAGAGTCCGGCTGGTGCATCCTGCTCTAGTTACCCTTGGGGGCGGTTTTATTCCGGATTTCGGCCAGTTTGCCAGCCAGGAAGCCCCAGTGGAAGGCCCCTTCCTCCGGCTCCCGCAGGTCGCTGCCGTCCTCACCCGGCGGCTCCCCCGGGCTCTCATCCGGCTCCGGCGGGGACTCCCCCTGCTCCGGCCCCGACGCCTGCTGCCATTTGGAAGCAAAGAGATCCCAAAATCCGGGTGCCTTCTCGGCGTGGGGCACCTCGGAGGGCTCAGCGGCCAGAGGGCTGCGGAGAGAGCGGGCACGGAAAGGTCGGTGCGGGAACCCTCCCCGTGCGCCCCCTCCGTGCCGGGATCAGGCCGGGGAGGGGGCTGCAGTGATGGGGCGGGGGGCTCGGCAGTTCCCAGGGGTTGGATCCGCGTTCTGGGGTGTCCCCCCCAGCGATCTGTGACTTACTGGTCCGGGCGGGGCTCCGGGCTGAGCAGCTGGTGCTCGTCCTCGCGGGTGAACAGCGATGAGAGCGTCCGCCAGCCCCGGGCACCCACACCCTGCACCTGCGGGGGCAGCGCCGGTGAACCGGGGACCCCCCGGCTCTCAGAGACCCCCGCCCCTCTGCCCCAGCCCCCTCCTCACCTTCCTGGCCAGCTGGGACACGGGGCTGGCTCCCTCCTCCATCAGCGCGGGGGGCTCGGCCGTCTCCATCAGCTCGGGGGGGTCTCCCTGCAAGGAACCCGCGGTGAGGGCAGGGGGAGGGCACGGAGGTTGGACACCCCATTTTGGGGACCCCCCCCCACCCTACCTCGTCCTGCAGGGCTCCGTCCGGCCGCGGCCCCCCCAGGGTCTGCAGCACTTTGGCCTTGTAGAGCCGCCAGAAGCCCTGGGCCATGGCGAGGGGCTCAGCGGGGCCGGAGCCGGCGGGAGCCGCGGGCAGCGGGGCGGGCCGGGCGGGTGACCCGGCGATCCGGTGGCTTCATTAAAGTTTCAGCGGCCGCTTGCACCGCACAAAAGGAATCTGAGCCCGGGCTGAGCCGGGGGCAGCTCGGGGCCGGCGGTTCTGGATACCCCCAAAACCCATCCTGACCCCTCCGCCCCGGCCCCCCGGAGCCCCTCGCCCACGTGGGACCCCCAGGGCTGGGACACCCCCCCATGGTGCCGAGGAGCAGCCGGAGCTCCGCGCTCCCCCCGCCGCGTGTCCCCATCTATAATTGATCACGGACGAAACACGATCAGCGCCGGGACGCGGCGCGCTGAGCCCTGCCCGGCCACCGCAGCCGTGACCGGGGCAGCACGGGGGACACGGGAGGGACACGGCGGGGACACGGGGGGGACAGGGTGACAAATCCCGGACGGTGACACAGCGGGCTGGGGGGATCGCGGGGACACCGGGACCGTCCCGGGGACACCGGGCGGGGGCGTGGCTTGGTTTGAGTATGGGCGTGGCTCTGTGAGGTGGGCGTGGTCACGATCCCGCGTTCGCGGGGTGTGGGCGGGGCGTGCGGCACTGTGGGCGTGGCCCGCAGCCCATCACGCATGCGCAGTGCTGTGTGCGCGGCGTGCGGCCGCCATGTCCCCGCGGAACGGGCGCCGCACCGGAGCGCACCGGGCGCACTCGCTCGCCCGGCAGCTCAAGACGAAGCGGCGCCGGCGCGACCTGGATGAGATCCACGCGGACCTGAAGCCCGAGAACGCCGCGCGGCTGCTGCGGCAGGAGATCGACCCCGACCTGCCGGGCTGCGCCCAGTTCTACTGCCTGCACTGCGCGTGCGTGCCGCGGGGTCCCGGGACGAGGCGGGGGCTCCAGCCTTGGGGTGCGCTTGTCCTGGTCCTGGGGGTCCCTGGGGGTGCCCGGGGAGATGGGCGAGCTGTGCTGGTCCCTGAGGTTCCTGGCCGCTGGGATGGGGCTGTCCTGACCCTGGGGGTCGGGGGTCTCTGGGAGAGGAGTGCTCAGTCCTGGGGGTCCCTGTCCCCTGGGAGGGGCTGCCCTGGTCCCGGGGTGGTCCCTAGCCCCTGGCAAGAGGGCTCTGACCCCTGGGGAATATCTTGTCCTGCTCTCAGGAAGGATCCTGACCCTTGTGAGGAGCTTGTCCTGCTCTCAGGGTGACCCCTGGCCCGTGCAGGGTTGTGGTGGGACCCTGGCCCCTCGGTGGGACCCTCCCCAGCCCTCCTGACCCCCATCCTTTCATACCCCAGGCGCTACTTCGTGGACCTGAACAGCATGAAGGAGCACTTCAAATCCAAGGTGCACAAGAAGAGGTGAGAGTGGGCAGACCCCAAATTCCCGGGTGAGGGAGGGGGTGGCAGGGGCAGTTCTGGGCTGGTCCTGCTCGGAGGAGCAGGTGGGAGCTGCATCCCCTCCGTGCCCCCCAGGCTGAAGCAGCTGCGCGAGGCTCCGTACACGCAGGAGGAAGCCGAACGAGCCGCCGGGATGGGCTCCTACATCCCCCCAAAGAAGGTGGAGGTGCAGACCCAGCCCCTGGAGGAGGTCGCCGAGATGGAGACGTCCAGCTGAGCGCAGGGACAGGGGACTGAGAGGCTGAGTGGCTCTGTAAGGACGTCTTTGTCCTCAGCTTTGTGACAAAAACATGTCCCAGCGCTGCCAGCCAAAGCTGCCCTGCTCCTCCCAGAGCCCCTGTGGCCAGGGCACTAACGAGGAGAAGGAGCCAGCGAGACCCTGGGTGCCCTCACTGAGTGTTCTTCTTCTCCAGAAAGGGACAAGCTGCTTTTTCTCTGGGTGCTGGTGGGACTGCACACTTGTCTGTTTGCTTTTGGAGCGGTTTCTGCTCCATCCTTGGGTCAGAGGTTATTCCGGTGATGCACCCATTAAAATAAGTCAATTAACAGTGTGGCAGCATTGAATGTGAGGGGCGAGGGGACACCTCAGTGTTGTGCTTGCTAAAAGTCCCTCTGCCCTCCTGGCAGGGAGCTCCCATGAAGCTTTTATTTCTTTTTGTGGGAAACATGAGCTTGAATGATCTCTTCATCAAGGACTTGGGTTTGCAGCGAGCAGCTGGGCTGGGCTTGAGAGGGGAGTGCTGGTGTCCCCTTGGTGAGGATACTTGGAGGCTCCTGTCCCCAAAAACTCAACTCCTGCAACTGATTTCATGCTCCTGGAGGGCTGGGGCTGCATGGCATCCTCACCCTCCCTGCCTGGTGTCTGCCACGGCTGCTGCTGGTGCCCCTTAGGGGACACCGAGTGACAATGCCACCAAATTCCCACAGAGTGAGTGTCCCCAGTTCATCCTCCTGCCAAGCTGGGCACTGGGAACGCGCTGGGCAGGGAAGGCAGAGCAGTGACACAGCCGTGCTGGGTAGGGAAGGGTTTATTTCCACGCAGCCTGCCCGGATTTGTGCCCCCAGCCCTGGGGGATGGAGAGGCGCAGCCCAGCGGGGGTGGGAAGGCTGCAGCCGCCATCCCAGCGCCATCCCAGCAGGATTTGCCAGCCCAGGGGACACGTCACGGCCCCGTGTCCCCCCTGCCCGTTACCTAATGGCGCGTGGCGCTGGCCTCATTCCTGCGGGGCTGCGGCCACAGCACGTTCCCATGGGGACAGGGAGGCTCTGTGGCCACCACTGGGGTCCCCAGGCCACTGAGTTTCCGTGGGGGTCGGAGATGGATGCAGCTCCTGGCTCTGCCGTCCCTCTGTCTGTCCGTCCAGCCTCTGCTCTGCGTCCCTCTGGATCCCGATGTGCCCCCGTGCCTCGGGCAGGGGCTCAGCCGGCAGCTCCGGAGCTGGAAGCAGCTTTTCCATTCTCCATCCCAGCTGCCCAGGGTGGGGGCAGGCGGGGACAGGCTCGTCCCCAGAGCATCCATCGCGTGCCCAGGCGTGGTGGAAGGGCTGGATGTGGCGCAGCTCGGCTGGGAAGCGGCTGCAGCCGCAGCTCCGCTCGGGCAGGGGCCGGTGGGTGCAGGGGGACCCCGACACCCCCCAGGGACTGTCCCCACGACCCCCCAGCCCCCTCCTCACGGCTCCGGGGGGGCCTTGGCGGGGTCAGCCATTCTCCGGGCGCTGTAGAGGGACAGGCAGAGTCCTGCGGCCGCCAGCAGCAGGGCCAGGGGGGTCAGCAGCCGCCCCCCCGGGTCAGCCCCACGTCCTGCGGCCAGCTGCATCTGTGGGGACACAGGGGAGCACTGCAGTACCCCAAACCCTGTGGGGATGGGGACAGGGGCCTGGGGCCGTGCCCTGAATGTCCCCATCACACCGGGTGGTGTAAAGGCAATGGGGGCAGCTTTGGGTATCTCAGGGGGGTTTTAGGGTCCCCATCAGCAGCATCGTCGCTGCTAAGGTGGAGCTGGGCCACAGCCGGGAATGGCTGCAGTGGCCAGCAGGCCTGGTGGGCAGCGTGGGCAGCACCCCGGGGTCCCCCAGCCCTGCTCGCCCCTTACCTGGAGCAGACGGAAGTACCCCGGGGTCAGGCGCCGGGGGCGGATGATCATGGCGTGACGGGGAGCAGCGGGATCGGGGTCTGTGGGGCGGCAGCAGCGGGGCTGGGACCCCCCGATCCCAGCGAGGAGCCCCCCGTGTGCGTGGCGGCCCCTCGGGCAGGGCGCAGGCAGCGGCGGGCGCGGAGCAGCAGCTGTCAGCCGCGATCAGCGCCCGCTGCTCCCCGGAGCGGACACGCCGGGCGGGGGGGCCACGGCCAGCCCAGGGTGGATTTGGGGGGGCTGAAGGGCTGGGCTCAGCTGCGGGTGGATCCGTGTGCAGGCCTGCATGGGGCTGCCTCAGTTTCCCCACCCGCACAGGGGTGTGAGTTGTGCTTTGGGTAGGGGGGTGACACCCCAAAAACTCCAGGGCTGAGCAGGGCCTTCCCTTGGGTTCTTCTGGGGGTCTGGGTGGCCTTAACTTAACACCTGGGGGTGTCCCACCGGTGTCACAAGCGCTGCCGGGGCTCAGCCCTCGCTGCCTGCAGCGCCTGGGGGTGACAGCAGTGTCACTTCCCGGGGGTTCCAGCGGCCGTGTGTCACCGTCTGGGCTGTGACTCATTCCTGGGCCGTCCCGGGCAGGCAGGGCGCTGAGCGGCACCCGGGAGCGCCAATGGGGCCGCGGCGGCGGGCGCAGGTGGGAGCCGCGCCCGGGGCAGGTGAGAGCCGCGCCCGCCGCGTTCCGGCCCGGCCCCGCCGCCATGGAGCCCGTGCGCTGCTGGGGCCCCGCGCAGGCGGCAGCCTGGCTCCGAGGTGAGACCCGGCTGTCCCAGCTCTGCGCGGGGGTGTCCCCAGCTTGGGGACATGTGCTGGTGGTGGTGGTTCTTCCCTGCCTGGGAAGGGATGGCCGGGGAGGGAAGGGTCTGGCCATGCCCCCCGTTTAGGAGGGGACCCTGTCCAGCGGGGACATTGGCTGCTCTGTGGCAGGGCTGGACGCGGCGCTGCAGGGGTATCCCTTCGAGGCCTGGGGGCTCTCGGGGCCTGAGCTGCTGGGGCTGGACGCGCAGGCCCTGGAGGCGCTGGGCGTGTGGCCCTTGGGACACCAGGAGCTGCTGCTGGAGGCCACGGAGCAGCTCCGGAACCTGGTGAGTGCCGGCAGCCCGGGCGCTGCGGGATCCCAGGAGGAGCAGGGGGACGTGGGGGCTCCCTGGGCTGAAGGAGGAGGATGTGGGATCACCGTGGGCTGGGTGGAAGGGACAGATGGGGTCACCTTGCGCTGGATGGAGGTGGGGACACAGGGGCACCCTGTGCTCGGTGAAGAGGGGCTCTGAGGAGACCCTGGGCTGGACCGAGGGAAGGACACGGGGCACTGTGGGCTGGGTGAAGGGGGGAATGTGGAGGCACCCAGAGACCACCCTGCCCGTCCATCCATCCCCCAGGACACAGGGCTGGCCAGCACCAGCCTGCGGACACTGACGGAGAGGCTGCAGGAGCTGGCACAGGGCATCCAGAGCCTGGTGCAGGGGGAGCTGCCAGCAGGGGATGCCCCCGATGCCCCCCAGCCGCCCTCCCTCACCCTCCTGGCCCGAGTCATCGACCTGGTCGGGGCTGCCAAGGAACTCTTCTCCTGGCTCAACAGGTCTGGGGCAGGTGAGGGCACCCCTGGGTGCTGGGTGCCCCCCACTCTGGGGGCTCAACTCTGTCTTCCCCCCAGGTATCTCTTCTCCACCCTCAACGACTTTTCGGCCAGCCGGGACATCGTCCTGCTCTGTGCCCAGCTGGCAGAGACGCTGCAGGCGGTGAGTGCCCAGGCCTGGCTGCTCTCCTGCCCCCACAGCTCTGCCAGCTGCAGGGGGGGCCAATCTGGGGTGAGGGGAGATGGGGTGCAGGGGGGTTCCCCACAGGGTCCCCAGCTGGGCTAGAGCCATCCCATGGTGCTGATCCCACACCTTGTCCCCCAGGAGCTGCCTATGGCTGAGAGGAACAGCGGGATCCTGCAGATTGTGAGTGCTGGCTGAGGAGGGGGTGACAGCCCCGGGGGGCTGCCAGGGCTCCCCTCACACCCCGCTGTCACCCACAGTGCCAGCACATCGAGGGCATCTGCCAGAGCATCGTGGGCTGCAGCCCCCCGGCGCTGCTGGACCGCAGGGCTGTGCTGCAGCGTGTGGGGCTGGCGCTGCTCCCCGGCCCACAGGGCAGCCCCCCGATGTCCCCCAGCACCCCAACGCTGCCCCTTGGCCTGTGGGAGAGCCCCCCAACATCCCCTGACACGCCAAAGCTGCCCCCCAGCCAATGGAGCGGCCCCCCAGGATCCCCTGAGACCCCAGCACCGCCCTCTGATCCTCTGGGGAGCCCCCAGGCGCTCCTCAGCGCCCGACTGGTGAGTCCCCTGCACCCCAGTGCCCCCCCTGCCTCGGGACCCCCAAACTCCTGCTCAGACCCCCATCCTGCCCCCACCAGGGCTTTGAGATCACCTCCACCAGCTCCTGCCTGCACTTTGTGTCTGCAGCCACCTCAGAGGTGAGTGAGGGGCTGTCCCTCCCTGTCACCCCCCTTTATGCCCTGTGGGGAACACCCCATCCATGGGATCCTGACCCAGAGCAGGGGGGCTGCCTGTGCCTGACCCCGTGCAGCTCACCCCATGTGTGAGCACAGCCTGGGCATGGGGGAGCCCCCTCTGCACCCCAATCCCAGCAGCAGCCCTGGTGGGTGCTGTGCAAAGTCGGGTTAATGGTCAAACCCTGGGTGGGAGTGGGAGCCTGAGTGGGATTAGGGAGAGAGGGAGGGAGAGAACCCAGGACTGTCCCCCACCTCTGCCCAGGTCCTGGCTGCCCACGGGGGCCACATCCTGCCTGGAGATGAGATCGTGGAGGTCAATGAGCAGGTGGTGGTGAGTCAGGGGGCCAGGGGCTCGAGGGGGCTGCTGGATTGGGCAGGGAGGACATGGACAGGGAGGGGAGGGCTCGAGGAGTGCTGGGGCTGAGGTGGGGGGATGCAGGAGTCATGAGCAGAAAGCAGGGAAAGGTCTGGGGGACACAGGAGCCATTGCCAGGAGGGTTTGGGGGATGTGGGATCTGTGGCTGGGGTGGGTTTGGGGAATGTGGGATCTGTGGCTGGGGTGGGTTTGGGGCATGTGGGATCTGTGGCTGGGGTGGGTTTGAGGGATGTGGGATCTGTGGCTGGGGTGGGTTTGGGGGATGTGGGATCTGTGGCTGGGGTGGGTTTGGGGAATGTGGGATCTGTGGCTGGGGTGGGTTTTGGGGAATGTGGGATCTGTGGCTGGAGTGGGTTTGGGGAATGTGGGATCTGTGGCTGGGGTGGGTTTTGGGGAATGTGGGATCTGTGGCTGGGGTGGGTTTGGGGGATGTGGGATCTGTGGCTGGGGTGGGTTTGGGGAATGAAGCATCCGTGGGGCTGGGGCAGTGTCCCACAGCTCACCCAGGATTTGCAGGTGGGTTGGACACCTGTCAACCTGGCGAGGAAGCTGCTGGAGAAGGGGAACAGGGTGACTTTGGTGCTGAAGAAGATCCCCCTGGACCTGCCCAGCTCGCCCCCCTCTCCCAGGCAGCAGGTGAGTGATCCCAGTGCTCCCAGTCCAGCCCCAGTGCTGCACTGAGCTGTGCTGGGAACCAGGCAGAGATGCTCAGAGCTGGGCATCTCCCATCACTCTGGAGATCCATAAAGCTCTGGGGTCTGTGGTAGGATGGGGCTGGCACTGACACTCCATCCACAGCCCCCAGGAACATTTTTGGATGCTGCAAATTCCCCTGGCACCAGGAGCAGCGAGAGCCCGGGCAGCCCTGTGTCCCTGACCTCCAGGTGAGCCCCATCCCAGCACCCCAGCACCCCAATCTGGCCAGCAAGGAGTGTTTGGGTGCATCCAGGGCCTTTTCCCAGCCCTTTTTAGGGGAGGAGGTGCCAGCAGTGTGGCAGCTGCCTGTGAGCAGCCCAGGAAGCTGCCAGGACTCTTAAGGAATGACAGAAAGGGAGGGGTTTGTAATTCATTCACTTGGTAACGTTTTAGTGGGGTTGGAACTATATTTAGACATGACCCTTCTCCCGTCCCGGAATGGAAAAGCGTGCGGAGAGCCAGCGGTGGTGCGGGCAGCAGCCGGGCTGGGGAGGCCGCTGGAACTGAGCTGGAGCTCTGCCACCACGTCCCCTCCAGCCCCATTCCCGGGGCAGGGAGTGCCCCAGCCCGAGGTTGATCAGGGATCCCGGCAGGTTTGGGGCTCAGGGGTCCCGTTTTCCTCCCAGCGTTGTGGCCGACTTGGACTCGGGAGCAGACTCTGCCCCGGATCCCATCAGTGACGAGGAGCAGGAAGAGGACGAGCAGGATCTGAGGCTGCCCGGGGCTGTCCCAGCTGTGGAGGAGCTGCCAGGACTGTCTGGACAGGGTAGGGTGGGAGCAGAGGGTGTCTGGGGTGGAGCAGTTCCCCCCAGAACAGGCTGCAGCCCTGCTCGCTGTTCCCAGGTGCTGCTGCAGAGGAGGTGTGGGACAGTGGCACCCCCCTGGACACCCCCCCGAGCACCCCTGCTGTCACTGAGCCCTGTGCCACAGAGCTGAGCCCCAGGACAGCCCCCACCACGGGGGCTGGGGGAGCAGAGCCCAGCCAGCTCCCTGAGGAGGTGAGACTAGGGGGGACGTGCTGGGGGGGTGTCAGAAATTCCCCTCTGAGCCCCTGCTGTGGGTGTGTGAACTGGGGGTCCCTCTGGGGGTCCCTAAGGGCTGTGGTGCTGCTGGGGAGGCTCAACAAACACAGCCCTGCCCTCACCCCCTGCACTGTCACTAAAATCTCATCTCCATCTCGCCGCCCAGGGCAGCCCCCGCACGGGACGCAGACCTAAAGGTGAGCAGAGCCCTGCCAGGCTGGGCTGGGTGGGGCTGGGGGCTGTGCCAGGGGGGCTCTGCTCCCCTTTCCCTGCCCTGACACCCCAGCCCTGCTGTGCTGCAGGAGTGGCGACCAGGCTGGGCTGGATGGGGCTGGGGGCTGTGCCAGGGGGGCTCTGCTCCCCTTTCCCTGCCCTGACAGCCCACCCTGCTGTGCTGCAGGAGTGGCGACCAGGCTGAGCCGCCGGCGGGTCTCGTGCCGGGACCTGGGCCGGGTGGACTGCGATGGGTGGCTCCTCAAGAAGAAGGACCACGTGGGGTTCATGGCCCAGAAGTGGAAGCGGTGCTGGCTGGTGCTCAAGGGCCACACACTCTACTGGTACAACCACCCCAACGTGAGTGGGGCACTGGGTGTCCCTGCCTGGGCAGCTGGGGTTTCCTGGGGTGGTGCAGACACGGCTGTCCCTGACCCTGCAGGATGAGAGGGCTGCAGGACTCATCAACGTGGCCACCTACAGCCTGGAGAGCACCAGGGAGCAGAAGAAGAAATAGTGAGTGGGGTCTGGTGGGGGAAGAGGTGGGGATGCTGTGCCAAGGACACGTGCTGGGAGCCACCTGCATGTCCCCATGGGGCTGATGAGATCCCCACAGCACTGCTGGGGTTTCCATGGGGCTGATGAGATCCCCACAGCACTGCTGGGGTTTCTCTGGGGCTGATGAGATCCCCACAGGGTTCCTGGGGTTTCCATGGGGCTGATGAGATCCCCACAGGGCTGCTGGGGTTTCTGTGGGGCTGATGAGATCCCCACAGCACTGCTGGGGTTTCTGTGGGGCTGATGAGATCCCCACAGCGCTGCTGGGGTTTCTGTGGGGCTGATGAGATCCCCACAGAGCTGCTGGGGTCTCCATGGGGCTGATGAGATCCCCACAGGGTTCCTGGGGTCTCCATGGGGCTGATGAGATCCCCATGGGGCTGATGAGATCCCCACAGCACTGCTGGGGTTTCTGTGGGGCTGATGAGATCCCCACAGCACTGCTGGGGTTTCCATGGGACTGATGAGATCCCCACAGGGCTGGCACCTTGCAGTACTGTGCCCACACTCTCTGCACTATCTGGTGGTGCCTGGGATGAGCTGAGGACCAGAGCTGGCTTGGGATGGGGTCTGTAGTGGCTGGAGGGGCTCAGGGCTGGCCCTGTGTCACCACAGCAGCCACCCCCTTGTCCTCAGTGTGTTCCAGCTGTGCCACCAGACATACAAGCCCTTTGTGTTTGCTGCTGAAACCTTGGCTGACCTGAGCATGTGAGTACTGGAGCCAATGGCCAGCACCAGCCCCACCAGCCTGGGCTGGCCTGGACCCTCCTCCCCCTGTCTGTCCATCCCTTCCCTCCCCAGGTGGGTCAGTCGCCTGGTGACGGCCAAAACAAAGTACACACTGGCCCACAAAGATGTGCCAGACAAGGAGGAAGGTAATGAGGCATCCTGGGGTGGGTGGGAGGGGTCCCCATGGGGTCGTGGTGCCACAGCCCTGCTGTGGGACCGCTGGGAGCTTGGCCCATGATCTGGGGGAACGTGACAAACGCTCCCTGAGAGGTGGCTGGGATGATTCTCAGCCCTGGGAGGGAATTTGTGTCTTCTCCCATGGCCTCCAGACTGCTACAGTGAGACAGAAGCTGAGGATCCTGATGATGAGACCCCCAGGCACAGATCTGACTCGGTGAGTGCCCCTGGGGGACACCCTGGGGACAGAGGGACAGAGTTCCCTGTCTCACCTCCTGCTCCATCTCTCCCTCAGCCAAGGAAGAAGCTGCAGAACACCCCAGAGAAGGCTCAGCCCTCCCCAGCCAGCAGCCCCCAGGGCAGTCCCCGGCCCTGCTCCCCCATGGGTAGGTGCCAGGGGGGACATCTGAGTGCCTGTCACTTTGTGTCCCCTTTCTCCTCTGGGTGTGCTGTGACTCTGGGTGTGTTTGAGTGTGAACCATCTCAGGATGAAGAGAGCCTGCAGGAAAGGTGGAGAGGGATTTGTTTTGAGGGCACAGAGTGATAGGGAAAAGGGGAATGTATTTAAACTAAAAAGAGTAGGTTTAGATTGGACATTAGAAGGAGGATCTTCCAGTGAGGCCCTGGCACAGGGTGCCCAGAGAATGGGAAATTTCACTGGAAATGTCCCAGGAGAAACCTGGGAGATACTGGGAGGTGTCCCTGCCATGGCAGGGGGTGCAACAAGATGATTTTTAAGGTCCCATCCATCCCAAACCACTCCATGATCCCACGCCTTCGAGACAGGGGGACCCTGAGGGGTCTCAGGGCTGTGCCCTCCTGCTCCATGCCCCTCTCTCCTTGGCCAGACCCCGCTGGGGAGGATCTGGAGAGCCTGATGCTGTGCCTGAGGCAGGGCGGGGTGTCCCTGATGGGGCAGCGGCGCTTCCTGACGCAGGAGCAGTGCCGGAAATCCTTCCTGCGGCGCAACAAGAACCCGCACATCAACGAGAGGGTGCACGCCGTGCGGGCCCTGCAGAGCACGCTCAAGGTGGGGTCCCACAGCCCCCCTGAACCCTCCCAGTGCCCCCTGGCCGTGGGTGTCCCCCACAAACCCTGCATTGCTGTGGGCAGGCGAAGCTGGCGGAGCTGCAGGCCCTGGAGCAGCTGCTGGGAGAGGCTGCGCTCACCTCGGACGCGTTCAGGCGCTGGAAGGAGGAGCACCAGGAGCTGTACCAGGAGCTGCGGGAGGGCTGGGCAGGGCAGCAGGGCCAGGGGGCTCATGGAGACCAGCACAGCCCCCAGGAAGAGGCAGCTGAGCCCTGACATCCCAGCAGGAGCTGCCCGCAGGACTCTGTGCTGAGGGGCATGGACACATTTTGGAAGGCTCAGCCCCCAGAGGAGCCACCTGCAGGGGAAGTGGCTTCTGTGACAGTCTTAATTTTTCCTAGTTTGCCTTCTCTTGGCTGCAGGCTGGCAAGGGGGGCATTTTCAGCCCCCACTGTGGTGCTGCTGTGGTGCGGCCCGGCCACGGGCTCTACTGTAAATAAAAGTGTTGACAGGGCCTGGTCGTACCGTGGTTTTTCTTGGCGCTGAAATCATAAAATCATGGAATTGTTTAGACTGGAAGAGACCTCCAAGATCATCGAGTCCAGCTGTAAACCCGGCACTGCCGCGTTCCCCCAAGTGCCACATCCAAATGTTTTTGGACACTCCCAGGGATGGTGACTCAACCAGACTGTCCCAGTGCTTCACCACTTTTTCCACTGAGAAATTCCTCCTGACGTCCAACCTCCTCCTCCCCTGGTGCAAGCTGAGGCCGCTTCCTCTTGTCCCGTCGATTCTCCTGCTAAGGAGCTGCGGAGATCCAGATGAATTCCCCAATTCCCCCTTTCCTCCAGACTGAGCCCCCTCAGCGCCCGCCCTACGGGTGCCGCCCGCGGCCACTCTTCCTCCACCAGCGCCCGCCGCTTCCTGCGCGGCGCGGCGGGGGCGGGGCCAGCGTTCAGGCCAGCCAATGAGCTACAGGCAGGGGCGTGATCGAGGAGTTTGATTGGCTGAGATGCTGCTAAGCCCCGCCCTCCCCGCGAGCCCCGCCCCGCCGCCGGCGGAGGTAACGGTCGCGGCGCGCGGGGGTGGCGGGAGAGGCGCGGCGGCGGCGGCAGGTGAGGGACGGAGCGACCCCGGCCCAGCCCACACCCTCACGGTACCGACACCAGCACCACCGGTACCGGCAGCACCGGCACCGGAGCACCGGCAGCGCCGCTACCACACCCGCACCGCACCCCGGACCCTCCAGCCCTGCAGGGAGGGCTCTCCCAGCTCCTCATGGCCTCCCCCCTCAGCGATCGGCTGCCGCCCCTCAGCAGGGACCGGGCCCGAACCCGAACCCGCGGACCCTCAGGGACTGATCCTGAGAGACGGAGCCCCCAGATCCTCAGGGGCTGATCCTCAGGCTCTGTCCCCCCACCCTGCCCTCAAGGACCGGGACCTCCAGCCCGTCAGAAATTGACCTGAAATTGAGCGTGTCTGCCGAAATTGGCTATACCTAAATTGACTATTATAAGCACTGCGTTTATTTCATTTCTGTGCTGAGTGAAATACTGTTGCTGGTTCAGTATCCTGTTGTATTCCCAATGTTTCTCCTGGGTTGTAACATCTGTGTTTATGAATGTTTCCAGGAATTAATGTCTTCCCTGAGCTCTTTGAATCAGTTTAACAAAAATATGTAGCAGCTGCTGGTTGGGTATGGGTTTGTAGAGGCCTTGAATTTCCACTGAGTAGGTGTAAATGGCATTTGCATTATCAGACAGGAAATTCACTGTCTGAAGCACTCAGAAATAGATAAATTAACCCAAAACTCTGGGCAGATAAAGATTGCTGTTCATGGCACAGAAAGGCTCATTTTTGAAGGACTTTTTTCCTCGTGTAGTTGCTCAGTGACCTCTACAGAGGGCAGAAATGATCTGGTTGAGAGTTAAGACTTTTAAAGAGAAATTTTTAGTCTCTGTAGACACAGATTGAGTGTGCAGGTACCGTGGGTGCTCTGTAAATACCTGCCCTGGGGATAACAGCTGAAAAGTGCTGCTCAGTACCTGGAGAATGGTGCAAACAGGAATTCTCCTTTCTCAGGCATAAAGAAAACCTGCAAGGTTTTTTTTTTAAGGTGTTGCTGCAGGGAAAGCACAAATTTTATTGGGAGAAGAAGCCAGTTAAATAGTGAATGCTGTGTTGCTGTGATGAGTAGCTGCTGTGTGGGAACAGGGTGTGGATTGTACTCACTTAAAATAAGATTTTTATTCATTTGTCCAGGTCTCTAGACAGATGAGATGGCTGCTCCTGAGAAAGACCCAGAGCTGAGGCTGCTGCAGAAGAATCCATTGGGTAAGGACAGTCCTTTCAGTCCTTTCTCCAAAGCCCTGCTGCTCTTGGATCCTGTTTCAGTTTCTCTGGGGAGACACGTGGCCCTCAGGATTCTCTACCAGAACCTTTTTTGTTAAAAAAAGTCTTATTTTCTACCCTTGCCTGCTTTTTCAGTAATCATTTGATAAAGAATTTCTCCCTTAATCTGAATCTGGGAGAGTTTTTTAGAGTTAATGCAAAAATATCTCTTTATCTTGCTGTTTGCTGTGCTGCTGCTCTTTCTAGTCAGAGCATCAGCTGGGTGTAATGTGACCAGACTAATCAATGGGAATGTAATTTACAGCTTCTGCATTCTCACTTCCTCACCAAGATTGTTTTTCAGTCTCCTGTTGATGTTATTTGACTTCCCTGTGCTTCCTGCCATTTCCTTTTGCAAAAAAATATTATTTTAACATGAACACAGGGAGTGAGGCAAGGCTCTCTTTGGGGTTTGGTAATTACAAATGGCTTCATTAAAGCATAAATATCCCTGTTTTTATTCTCCAGACCCCAGCAGCTGTCAGAGGAGCAAGTTTTTGGAGAGTGAGTGGAAGACAGAGATGCTGGCTGTGAAGTGCCAGGGCCGCCTGAGCCGCTGCCCCAGCGTGGCCGAGAGTGGGGATGGGGGCATTGGCACCTCCTGCTCAGACAGCACCGAAGGTGATGGGCACCACCGGGTCACACCTGCAGGGCACAGCCTGGCACAATGTCTGAAACCACTTCAAATCCAGATGTGTTGTAGCAGAGTGAGGAGGGGGCTGGCTGTTCCTCTGAGCTTGGTTATTGCCTCACTGCACTGCTTTTAACTGACTCAGAGCCACCTTGGTGGCTTGCTGGCTCTTGAGAGATGTATCAGCAAGTCTGCTGTGTGATTTTTAAATTTTTTTAAAGGAAATAGTTTGTCGGTGCCTTTGTGCAGAAGTGTTTGGCTCTGCAGTGTTAGAGCTGAGAGCTCTGCTGCCTGGCCTTCAGCTGAGGCACACTCTGGGAAATTTCTGCTCCCAGCAATCCTTTCCACCTGATTGTTTTTGTCTTCATTGATTCTCTTTTCAGTAATGAGGGACTTTGGGGTGTTCCTAAAAACACTTCACACATCTTTGTGTTCCAGAGAGCCTTTGGAACGAGCTGTAAATCTTAGTAATGTGCCAGTGAAATGGAGTCTTTAGCAGGTCTGGCTGTTGGAAGTACTGCTAGAAATATTACACAGGCACACGTTAAAGTGTTCCATCAGCCTCTCTCGGGATAATAAAACACCCATTTGGCAGGTGGGGACAGGGAAGGTGATTTCCCTTTGGGAAATAGCCCTGGTGAGTGCTGGTGATGTCACAGCCCTGTTGGGAGAGCCGAGGGTGACCTGCAGCCCTGGCTGCTGCTGAGGCACGCTGAGCTCAGTACATTAGTCAGAAATGTTGTTGTGAGGACCCTCAGCACACCCAGGGAACTGATTGCAGCACCCACACGTGATGTGCTGGACAGGGAACTCTGGTTCCTGACAGTGACACCAGGGGATAAATTTAGGGGCTGTAAAAGGAAATGGTGCTGTCTCCTCTCTTTGCCAAGGTGAACGTGCTTGCAGCTGCCCAGTACCTGGTGTTCTCTGGAGTCCCCAGGCACAGCCTGGCTGAGAGATTTTTGATGAAAGGATCGAGTGCCTTTATTGTGACAGTTCTGTAGCATGATTTTGGTCTCTGCAGAGTCTGATTTGGGCTGTATTCAAACTGTAGCGTTTATTCATTGTTGTGGCAGTGCTTGGAGGGTACAGACAGGTGGGAGGGTGACCTGGAGCATCACATGGGGATGGGCCTTGTGCCAAAGCTGTGAGGAAATCAAGTGTGTGTTCCTGGGGGAAACCTGCAGTTTCTGCAACACAGAACGTCCCAGGACGAGGAGTGGGAAGGGGCACTTTGCTGTTTGCCTTTCTCAGCCCTGGCTGTTGCTGTATTGAAATCTGAGAGTTGCTAAGAATAACCCCGAGTCCCTGCAGCCAGGTTTGGTGCCCTGCTGGCAGGACGGGAGCTCTGTCTCACTTCCTGTGGCCATAGGTGAGAGCCATTGCTCCAGCCCTGGGACAGGCTCGTGCTGTGGTGTCCTGGAGGAGCTGGAAGGTCAGATCCTGGGGGTCAGCGATGTTGGAGGCTCACCATGGGCTCAGGGAAGGCTCCTGTTAGCTCTGCTCTCGCGTCGGAGCCGCTGAGCTGCGGGACGGGCAGAGCAGGATCACGGGCTCAGTGTTCAGATCAGTAAGTCTCAGCCTCTTTATTCAGTATCAAGGACTTGGTTTCTAAACCTGGAGGAAGATAACATTATTGATTCAAGGTTATACTAGAGTAGTTTAAAAAAAAAAAAAGGTTAAAAATATGGATTAAAGTCAGATTCTTGCTGTGGTGGTAGGAAAAGGTCAGCAGGCTCCTGAAACTTGTAGTGAGGGAGGTGTGCCTGAGTCATGCTGCTGTGCTTAGGAGGACGTGTTCAGTGGGAAAGGACCTGGTTTAAAAATCATTTTGGAAAGCTCACTGGAGGATTGTATTTTCAGGACTGTAATTAAGAGTATCACTCTTCTTCTTCCCCCCAGACTTCTGCAATTCCAGTAGCAGTTCCTCATTCCATCCCATCAAAACCCAGGTGACCATTCCAACTGCCCACGTTATGCCTTCCACGCTGGGTGCCTCGCCCTCCAAGCTGTGCCCTGCAGGGGAGCAGGGCTCTGCAAAGCCTGCTGTGCCAGCCTCTGCCCCAGGGCTCACCAGGAACGGCGATTTCAGCGCTGGGAAATCCTCTCAGGTGCCACCCAGGGAGCTGGTGCGTCTGTGCAGGGCTGCGGGGCAGAACGGCTGTGAGCACTCCTGGCCTCCCGCTGCTGAGCACAGGACAGAAGATGCCTGGAAGTTTGACACCCCTGCCATCGAGCAGACCCTTAACCAGTCTCTGTTCCTGGACAGCCTGTGCACTGACCCTCTGCACAGGTGCCAGAAGCTCAGCCCGAGCTCTGAGGCAGGGAAGGACCATTACACGGCGCTGCCCGAGAGCAAACAGGCGCCGGGGGCCAACGGAGCCAGCGAGCCCCGCGATGGGACGTGGCCCAGGGGGAGCAGGCTGATGCCAGCAGGACTCCAGGCCAGCAGCTTCTATTCTAAACCTGTAGCAGCTCCCCCAAGCCGAGTGTGGATGCAGGAAGGCTGCACACTGCACCCCCACCAGGGAGTCTGTGAGCTCAGTGCCTGGAAGCAGCAGCTGGACAAAATGAGGCTGCAGGTGGAGCAGATGCAGGTAGGCACCTGTGACTGTGAATTTGAAACCCTTTCCTGTCTTTGTAGTCAGGAATTGTTGTCCCAGACAAAGAGGCAGGGGTGGAATGTCTCGTGCTTCTCCCTGAGTGACACCAGGAGTGTCCTGATGGTGTTTTTACAGCCTGTGGTGTCACAGGTATCGTTTGACACGCTGCGTGTGCAGAGCAGCCTGGCTTGTGTTACAGGGCTGCACCACCTGCCACATCCAGACCTGAAAGGATAGAAACTGTGAGGAAAAAGCATGCCAAGAGGTTTTAAACAGTGTCTAGGATAGCTTCATTCTGTAATAAAGATATTTTTTTTAAAATGCATGAAACTAACTGCAGTTTATTAGGTGGGAACTGTTTGTTTACCACCTCCCACCAGCTGTACCCTAATGGAGACAAATTGTTTCCAGCGAGCTAGCACAGTGATCTAAAATTATTTGTTAATCTCCAGTTGTGCTTGGGCAAAGTTTCTTGTTCTTGGACATCAACAAAGACTGAAATAGCCGTGCCCTGGCATGCAGATGAGCACACAGTGTGCAAAATAGCTGCAGCCGTGTTGCAATTGCCCCTGTGGGGCACAGACATTCCCTCCTTGTTCTGTCTCCTCTTGCAGTTACAGAATGGAGGCCCCTGCCCCCATTCCTCCATGTACTCCCCATCCCTGCCTGCACCTGACCCAGCTCAGTGGATCAATATCCTCAACTCCAATGAAAATCTGCTCAAGGAGAAGGAGCTCCTCATTGACAGGTGAGGCTTTGATGCTGCCCTGTGGTTTAAAGATTCCATTTCTGTTTGGGAAGTACCAAGGAAGGCTCATTCCTCAGAGTCCCTTTTGCCCAGGTGATCTTGTTTTGTTACAAAGAACAATATAAGAACCTTGGAGAACAACTTGAGCTCTTCTCTCCTGCTTGGAATTAGGATGATGATCCTGAAGGGGTCAAATAAATTAATTTTAGTTCTGGTTTTCTGTGTTTTATAAGGGATAGAGATTTCTGTTCACATCATGGTTATCTGGAATGTCAGAATATCTGCCTCTTGCTTAAGGACTTTCTGGGAGCTCTGTGAGACCTTTACTTTAAATTAGAATTTCGTGACTTTGGGCTAGCAAACAACATTTCTATAAAGGCTAATGGTGTACAAGCTTTTTGAAAAAGTGAGTCCTACTGAAAAATACCTTCAGCATCTGAACTGTAAATACTTTTTCTTCCTTATTTTGGGTCATCTGTTCATTTCATTCCTAAGCTCCAGAGTCAAGCTGGACCCTCCAAAACATGCAAATCTTGTGTGTTTTATCTGTAATCATTGTTGGGAGAAGGGATTTGAAGGGAGGGAAGAAAAGTTACTAAGGATTGTAAAAAAGGTCAAAGTGTTTCTTTGTTTCTCTGAGGCGAGCTCTGAGCTCTGTTTGTGCTCTGCTTGTCCCTGTGTGAGCAGCAGTGCTGTGGTGGCACCGGTGGTGTCGTGCTGCTGCTCTCTATGTTTGGCAGCAGTGAATTGCCTGTTTTGTTGCAGACAGAGGCAGCACATTTCCCAGCTGGAGCAGAAGGTCCGGGAGAGTGAGCTGCAGGTTCACAGTGCCCTGCTGGGCTGCCCAGCCTCCTATGGAGATGTCTACATGCTGAGGATGCAGGTACAGCAGCTGGCAGTGAGAAATGGGTGCTGCATCCAATTATAAATTGTCCAACTATAAATTATCCAAATTATAAATGATCCCCTGTGTGGAGTCATCACCTCTGTACCCCCTGAGATTTCCAGCCCTGAGTCCCTTTGCTTGGATTAAAGCTGTGCTGGTGATGCCAGCAGCTGGCAGCAGTGCCAGGTGCTATTTCAGAGCGTGTCAGATGGGCTGGGGGATGTTTGGGAATTGGGAAGGGTGAGGACACAGCCCTGGGAGTGTTTGTAACCCCCACACTCAGGAGCTGCAGAGGGAGAACACGTTCCTCAGAGCACAGTTCACAGAGAAGACTGAGGCCCTCAGTAAGGAGAACATGGAGCTGGAGAGGAAGCTGGCTGCTGCAGAGCTGGATGTGAAGCTGCTGCGGGAGTCCCTGAAGGAAACGGTGCAGAAACATGCAGAGGAGCTCAAGAAACAGGAGGAAAGGGTATGGTCCTGTTGACTGGAGATGGGAAGGTGTTTTCTTTCTTTCCTCCTGCAGTTAGAAGCATTTCAGTGGCTCTTTTAACCAAAAAAAAGCTTGTCCTTAGCTAAATGAGCAGAAAATAATTATGGGGATCTTGTATTTTGGCATTGTGTAGTGTGCAAAAAGCTAAATGAATGGACTTACAGAAGACTGAAGAATAAATAAGAAATTAAATAAACTAAACTTGTCTGTAACTGTCCCTGCAGGTAAAGGGGAGAGACAAACACATTAATAACCTTAAAAAGAAATGCCAGAAGGAATCTGAACAAAACAAAGAGAGGCAGCAGAGAATTGAGACCCTGGAACGATACCTGTCTGATCTTCCAACCCTTGAGGAGCACCAGAAGCAGAGCCAGAAGGTAAAACTTCCTCTGAGTTGCAATGGTGGCTCTTCAGGTGACTTTTCAGTAGTTCACTTAGTTTACATTTATTCCCCTTTTGTTGCAGCTGAAGGAATCTGAACTGAAGGCTGCTGCCCTGCAGGAAACAGTGCTGGCACTGGAAACTGAGCTTGGAGATGTCCAGGCTGCTTTCAGGGAGCAGGAGCTGCAGCTGGAGACCCAAAAGCACAAGGAGATGGAGCTCCTGTCCACTGTGCACAGGTAGGAGCCAGGGATCAGCTTCATCCTGGCCCTGCAGGAATTGCTGCACAAGGAGGGTGATGCACAGCCTGGCAGGTGTGGGCTGGGATAAAAACAGGCCAGTACTGACATTTGATATGAAATTATTTTTAACTCCTCATATTGTTTCCCCCCTTAAAGTAAGGGAGAGATCATAAATAAAACTGTTTTTCCTCCCTGGTGTTGTGCTGTCTGCAGCTTGCAGGACAAGGTGCAGCAGTATGCAAAGAATGCAGAGAGAGGACCCCCTGGCCAGGATGGGGAGAGGCAGAAAATGGAACATGACTCTCTGAAGAAGGAGTTTGACTGTCTCAGGAAGGTAAGGGGCTGTCCCAGGCAGGAGTCACACATTTTTCCTTCCACTGACTCACACCAGGCACTCAGATGAAATCAGGCACTGAAGCAGCAGTTCCTGGAGTTCCAGACTGCAGGGATCTAAAAGTTGTTCTTGATTTGATAACCACACACTTCTCCAGTAGTGCTGGGGAGAAGTGCAGAATGCAGAAGAGGGCAGAGGAAAACCACAAGAATACAAAGTCTCTGGTCTGGTTTTAGCTGATAAATCTAATGCTGCCTTTTATCCAAGAGCATCTGTGATTAGAGCAGGAAGTGGACAGGAAAGAGGAGATGTTCTACTGAAGGAGAATTCCTGCTGGTGTTACTGGATCTGTGTGGCCAGTTCTGACATCTCTGCTTTTAATTCCAGATTGTGGACAAGAAGCAGAAGAAGATGGAGCAGTTATCCTTGCTAGTCAAGGTGAGAGGTGACAGGGAGGGACCCAGGATTTGAGACTGTGCTGAGAAATGTGTTAGACTTGCTGTGTTCCCATGGTCTGTTGCAGAACCTGGAGGAGCAGGTGGCCCAGGAAGAGGGGACAAGCCAAGCTCTGAAAGAGGAGGCAGTGAGAAGGGAGAATGCTCTGCAGCAGCTCCGGGCTGCAGTCAAAGAGGTCAGGGCTGTTTGGAGTGCCTGGGTAGCACTGAATGAGTGGATTGGCTTCTAGCAAGGCCCTCAATTTAGTCAGCAGCTCAATCCCTCCTGCTCCCTGCTGGTCAGTTGTCCTGTCAGGGCTGTGAAAGGAGCTGGAAAGCAGGAGAGGCAGGTTGTGCCTTGGGAATTTCATGGGGATGGGATGGAGGAGCCAGCTGGGGGCAGCAGAGCAGGAGTGCAAGCACAGCTTGGGCTGAAGGGTTGGGCAGAACCCACTCCCAGGGGCAGCCCTGGAGGCAAGGCCCAGCCCCTGCTGGGGTGCACAAGCTCCTGGAAGCTTTTACTGCACTGGGCACTTCCATGTGGGAGTGACACTGGCTCCTCTGACCTGGAGGGCTGGATGCAAAGCAGCTCCTGCCCTCAGAGCTCCCACCCCAGAGCAGGTGCAGTGAGCATGGCAGTGCTGCCCAGGTGCCCACTGACACCTGTCTGTGTGTGTGTCCAGCTGTCCCTGCAGAACCAGGAGCCAGAGCAGGTGCAGTGAGCATGGCAGTGCTGCCCCAGTGCCCACTGACACCTGTCTGTGTGTCCAGCTGTCCCTGCAGAACCAGGAGCTGATTGAGAAGAACCTGACACTGCAGGAGCGGCTCCGGCAGGCCCAGGTGACAGCCCAGCCCCTGCCTGCTGACACTGCCCAGCTGGCCCAGGAGCTGCACAGGGAGCTGGCCAGCTGCCTGCAGGATTTACAGTCTGTCTACAGCATTGTCACCCAGAGGGCTCAGGGCAAGGACCCCAACCTCTCTCTGCTGCTGGGCATTCACTGTAAGTGCCTTTCCTTCTGAGCCCTTCCCTTCCTGTGCTGTGGCAGAATTAAGTAACTCACACAGAGCATGGAAAGTTCTCTTTCTGGGCTTCTGGCTGCTCTCTCTGTGGTTGGCTTCCTTCAAAGGTGCATGTTGTAATAACTGAATGTTAAGTAGAACCTCTTTTGCAAATGTGAGTTGGTTTTTCTGGCTGACTTGCAAATGTGTGTGATCCTTGCTGAGAACTGCATGTGAGGAAACTCCCTCCTGTGACCCCACAGCTGTGCAGTACCCTGTGAAGGAGAAGGACGACCTGCTGAGCCCTGATGGACTGGCCAAGAAACTGGGGGAGGTAAAACAGCTCCACAAAGAGGTGGAGGAGTTGAGGACTGCAATATCTGACAGATACGCTCAGGACATGGGAGACAACTGCATCACCCAGTAAAGAACACTCCCCAAGTAAGACAGGGAATGAAGACTTGAAACTCTCAGGAGTCTTGTGCTCCTACAACCCTAAACCTATTCAGCACTTTATCATCCCTCTGCTCGGGTACAGGATGTGTGATTTATCTGATCAGGGGGGTTGTTGCCAGAAGTGTTCAGCTGCTGACTGGCTAACTGGGATAATTCAGGGCTTTGGTGTCAGCCTTTGCAGCAGCTTTGATCTTGTGGAATGTGTTTTATGCTGTGTTTGCTGGAGCTGCTGTGGTCTCTGATGCTGGGAGATGAATTCTCACTTGCCTTCCAGGCATGTCAAATGCTGAACATGCAAATGTGCCAGTTAAAATCACTTGTAGGAGGAAATGTATGCCCTGGTCTTGCTGATAACCTCCCTGTGCAGGTCCTGTGTGACCAGTGGGACCAGAGGGTCACCAGGGTGTTTGTGGATATCTGGATTCCCCAGGTGTGCCAGTTACACTGCTGGCATTTACACTGAGGTGCTGCTGCCTTGGATTGATGGAGCAGGACCTGCTTTCCTCAGGTAAATGCAAACAGTGTCGTTCAGCAGCAGGAGTTGAGGAATAAAGCAACACTAAAAGACTCTGGAAACTCCCCCTGGGCACTGTTACCCCAGAAGCCTTAAGCCTTTTGTCCCCCTGAAATAGCACTGGGAGAGGGCTGTGGTTCAGACTGCAGAGGATGTGGATTGATGCTGAAGTGCCTTAAAGAGCTGCAAGAACCCTCTGCCCCAACTCTGCTCTGTGCCTAATGCATCCTCTGGCAGGTGAGGAGCTGCTCTTCCCTCTCACAGCCTTTCAGAGCCATCACAAACAATCCTGGGGAGCCCCAGTTGTTTGTGGCTCCTGCCAGAGCCTCTGTGCCCATGGGGACACTCCTCTGCTTTACTGGGACAAAGCCACACTGGTCCTGCTGTGGAGGGGGTGGCACAGGGACTCTTCCTGCAAGGCAGTGCCCACTTGGGCT
This sequence comes from Catharus ustulatus, assembly GCF_009819885.2. Lineage (NCBI taxonomy): Eukaryota > Metazoa > Chordata > Aves > Passeriformes > Turdidae > Catharus > Catharus ustulatus. The sequence goes on from NC_046246.1 coordinate 6,975,418, forward strand.
TTGTCACAGCCTGTCCCTCCCTCCCTGCTCCTCTGCAGGTAATGGGATTTCTGAATGAATCCCTGTGGGATTTCAGTGTCCCACAGCCCTCCCTAACCCCAGTGACACCACTGCAAGGGTGCAACTTTGGTTTTCATCTTAAGAGCAAGATGCCAAGTTATGACAGGGGAAAATCCTGCTGACATTTGTGTTGTTTGGCTGCTCTTGGTTCTTGTTGGGGCTGTGAGCCCTGGGTTTGGCAGAAATGCTTTTGTTATTCCTTTGTGTTAACGTTTTAAGACCAAATCTGTTTTGTTCTCGGTGTTTGGCCACTGGGGGGGGTGGTGGCAAGGAACTGGTTGGTTTGTCCTGCACGGGGAGCACCCAGCAGTGTCTGTGTGTCTGTCCTGCTCCCCCTGGGTGTTCTGTTCCTGGCTGTGTCTGCCCTAGGTGCTGTGTATGAGCAAAAACTCATTTCCAGGGCTGTTTTTGAAGCCTGACTGCCGGGAGCTCTGCTGGCTCCTGGAGCTTCTTAGGGGGTTTGGGCACCATCTCCTTCTCCCCTTTGCTTTGGGGGTGCAAGATCTCATTCATGGGTGCTGTGAGGGGACAGGTTTGCCTTTTGCCCGTGCAGAGGTGATTCTGAGATGAGTTTGAAGCCACCAGCTGGGCTGCCCAGGTCCCATGTCCCCTCCATGGGGACATATCCTCGGCTCCTCCTGCACAGCTGAGCCCCTCTGGCCCAGAGGGTGATCCCGTGTGCTCTGCAGGGAGAATCTTGGCCCCTTTGCTACAGAACAGCCCAGCCCAGGGGGACAGGACAGTGTTCCCCCTTCCTCGTGTCCCCCCCGTGCTGTCCCCGGTCCCGTTGGGCTCGGTGTCTTTGTCCCGGGCTCTGTCTCAGCGCCTGTTTGTACCGAGTGTTTGGAGTATCAAATAAAGCTGCTCTGACCCACTCGTGCGAGGCCGTTCCTCCTGGGGAGGGTCGTGCTCGGTGCCCGTGTGCCGGTGGGCTCCCGGTGCCGGTGGGCTCCCGGTGCCGGTGGGCTCCCGGTGCCGCTCCCGGTCCGGCGGGGCGGTGGCTCCCGGTGCCGGTGGCGCTCCCGGTGTTTCCCGGTCCGGCGGGGCGGTGGCTCCCGGTGCCGGTGGCTCCCGGTGTTTCCCGGTCCGGCGGGGCGGTGGCTCCCGGTGCCGGTGGCTCCCGGTGCCGGTGGCTCCCGGTGCCGGTGGCTCCCGGTGCCCGTGGGCTCCCGGTGCCGGTGTGCCGGTGCCTCCCGGTGCCCGTGCCCGCTGGGCTCCCGGTGCCGGTGTCTCCCGGTGCGGCGGGGCGGTGTCCCTGCGGAAGCCGCATGCCCGGTGCCGCCGGCCCCATTGGCCCCCGCAGTCACATGCCGGGCGGCGGCGGGGCTGCCGCTCCTCCCTCCCTCGCTCCGTGCGTCCCTCCCTCGGCCGGGCTGAGCGCTGGGAGCGGCCGCGATCGCACCATGAGCACCCTCAAGGTTTACAGCACGTCGGTGACCGGCTCCCGGGAGGTGAGCGCTGCGGGCTCGGGGCTCTCTGTTCCCGGAGGTCTCTGTTCCCGGGGGTGGGTGTCTCTCTTCCACCGCCCCATCCTCGGTGTCCCCTCCCCGTCTGTCCCCAAACCCACCCTGCGGGCGGGGTGGGCGCTGTGCTGAGCCCGGCTGGGTGTGTGCCCGCCCTTGGGGCTCCTCTCCATCTCCCCGTAACCTGCCTTTCCCACCCGGCTTCCAGATCAAATCCCAACAGAGCGAAGTAACCCGAATCCTTGATGGGAAGAACATCAAGTACGAGCTGGTGGATATCTCCCAGGACAACGCTCTCCGGGAGGAGATGAGGGCCAAGGCAGGCAACCCCAAAGCCATCCCACCCCAGATCGTCAACGGGGACCAGTACTGCGGGGTGAGGCTCCTGGGCACCCTGGGCTGGGGGTGTGGGTGGTGTCCTGCCCTTGCTGCAGATGTTTAAGATGTTTTGCAAGTTATTTCTTGTGAGGTGCAGGGACCAGGTGCTGCCAGGATCAGCTGTTTGCCTTGGGAGAAAGGGAGCCCAGGCAGGGGGGTTTGGGTGGCACTGGGGCTGTGCCCACTTTGTCCTGTCATGCTTGGCACAACCCAGGGCTGTGAACCCGTTTGTGCCCTGGGCTCAGGGCCCCTCCTGCCTCGTGAGCGACCCTGTGGCGTTTCCCTGCAGGATTACGAGCTCTTCGTGGAAGCTGTGGAGCAAAACACTCTGCAGGAGTTCCTGAAGCTGGCCTGAGCCCTGCTTCCCTCCCCTCCTGGACTCTACCTGCATTCCTGAGCGCCCTCATCTCCGACCACCTCCACCTGCAGGGTGCCAGCGCTGTCCTGGCACTGCCACTCGTATCCCAGCACAGGGAAACACCCATGACCAAAACTCCTCATTGCAGCTGCCTCTGACTCCCTCCTGCCTAACCCCGACATCATCTCAGAGGGATCCAAAGAAAGTGTGACGCTCTCTGTGCTTGGCCTGTGAGCAGAGCTGGGCCTGGCTCACGGCAGCTTCCAGTGCCTCTGTAAACAGCAAAGCCTCCGGGGCTGTGAGAGGTGCCCCTGGCCCTCAGCCCCCTCCTCTGCCTCCGGAGGGAAGGGCTTAGGGCTGCCTGGTACTTCCCACTTCTCCCAGTTGCTGTTAAATTTGTAAATTCTGCTGCCTCACTTCCTTTTCTTTTCCTTTTTTTCCCCCCACTCTTCATCTCAACTGCAGAGATTATGGCAACTAAGTAAAGGGTTTTTTTTGTTTTTTTGTTTGTCTTAATTTAATGCAAAAATACTGCACAGAATTGGGGGTCTGAGTGCCCACCAGGAGCTGCCTGGGGGAATGGGTGGGGCTGGCAGTGGGATCTGTGCTGCTCTGGCCCCCCTCCACTCTGACAGGCTCCCTGGTGAGCATTAATGGCTCAGGGCTGCCCCAGAACAGCTGATGCTCCAGCTGTCCAATCTTTCCTCTTTGAGTTGGCTTTTTTGCAATCCTGGACCAAGTGCATTTTGTTTTCCTGCCAAAAAGCGAGTTTATAACCAGTGTTGTCTTCCGAGATGCTATTAAATGTTACTGTACCTTTCACAGCGCTGCTCTTGCGTTTCTTTTAAATTCAGTTTTATTTTGGCTACAGGTTAAACATCACCCTACCCATGATTGTGAGTCATTTCCAGCTGAGTGAGTGCTGCTGCAGCCTGACACACAAAGATCTTAACACCTTAGATTGCTGCTGCTAATCAGAGGCTCCCAGGACGTGTCTGAATGTCCTACGGCGCAGTAGTGACAGGTACCAGAGCATTCCTCTCCTCTGTGGTGACAGGGACAGCCTCAGCCACACATGGGACTGCAAAACAAACCCTGGGCACAAAGATTGCCCAGACCAGGATACAGAGGAGCAGGGCAACAGCTGCTCCTGGATCTGCTGCAGGTGGAAAAAAGGAAGGGAGAGCTGTGTGGGCTGAGTCACTGCTCACGGGGAGCTGTGGGAGCAGCTGTGTTTGCTTCCTGTGTTTGAGTTGTGCAGCTCTGCTCACAGGGGTCTGGGAACAGCTCTGGGCACCCCGAGCTTCCACAGCAACCGTGAAATGTAAAGGAAGTGGAAAGTGCAGCTGAAAGAAAGGGTTTTATTGGGAGCCTTTAGTGAGGGCTGGGTCTCTGCGAGGAGGGAGCTGCCAGGAGGCCCTGCCTCAGTGAGTGGGAGTGTTGTCAGCTGGGAGTCAAGTGAGAGCTTGTCACAGCTGGAATGGGAAGAATGTGCTGGGGAAAGGGAAAGGGAAAAGTGCAGCCCTAGCCCACGGGAGAGGGAGGAAGATGCTTTATTCAGGGCTGGGCAGAGACAGGAGGGACTGCTGTCTCCAGTGACACGGTGTCCTGTTGCAGCATCCAGGGAGGAGGAGGGCGGGTTCCTCCAGGCAGGCTGGAGCCAGGGCCCCGCTGCAGCTGGGGGCTGTCCAAGGGAAGGAGCTGTGCACGTACAGGAAACCCAGCAGCAGGATCTCCTGCCTGAGCCCAGCCTGGCTCAGCCCCAGCACTGCAATGGCTCAAGGCCCTCAGGTTTAGCTCCAGCAGAGACCATGGAACGGGGCCTGTTTGTCCCCTGGTGTCACTGCAGGTGAAATCTGCAGCTGTGTGTAGAAAGCAAACTGGCCCTGACTGTGTGTCCATCCTGCTGTGTGCCCCTGGCTGTGTGTCCATCCTGCTGTGTGCCCCTGGCTGTGTGTCCATCCTGCTGTGTGTCCATCCTGCTGCTCCAGAGTCCCTGAGCCCAGCTCAGTAACTACAGAGCAGCTGGCAGGCTCCCCTGGGCAGGGGGCAGCCTGTGTGACCTGCAGAGGGATCAGGAGCCAGCCTGCAGCCCTGGTGAGCTGGTGGAGGTGTCCCTGTGTTGGGAATCATCCGTCCTGGGGAGCAGCAGCCACTGTGTGAGGCAGCAGGATTGGGCCTGGCCTCTCTGCCAAATGGCTGCTCCAAGCTCTTCTCCATCCAGGTAATGGCACAGTGAAACTGAATCTGGAAAGAAAACCTCTCCCTTCTTCCCAGCCAGGCCAGGTTGGGTAAGGTGAGAGGCAGCTCCCTCCCTGTGCAGAGCTGGGGGTGAGGAGCTCTCAGGCTGTTTTCTGGGAGGGGTCTCTCCTCCTGAGCAGCAGGGAGGCGCTGGGGACCAGCCCACATTCCTGCAGGCTCCTGGAGTTGTCCGTGTACACCCTCTGGGGAAAGGTGCTGATGATCTCATACGAGTCCGAGTTTCCACCCCTAGGAAAGAACAGCACAATCATCTACTCATGGGATCCCCCAAGGTTTGGCTGAGATGCTCTGACTGTTCCAGCTGTGGTTATGCAAGAGCAGAGAAAAAGGCTTCCAGCCCAAAGTGCAGGCAGCCAGGCACGGAGCAGCCTGCACAGCTGCAGAGGGGAGGAAGGAGGCTGGAGCATCCCAGCAGCACTGAGCTCATCCAGGGCCTGCAGCAGCAGTGGGAAGAGAGGAGAGCAAGGAGGGCCCTCAGCCATCTGGAACTGTCCCCAACAGGCTGAGGGAGCCCCTGTGCAGCATTAAATGAGTCAGGACACGGAGCTGGCTGAGCCAAGAAAGCTTCCAGCACCTTGGGAAGGGTGGCACAAGTTGGGTGAGTGCTGGAAGGGGGCAAAGGCAGCCATGGGCCTGGATCTGATGGCAATTTTGGGAGGACAGAAGTTGATTTCTGTTGCTGTGTGGCACAGGTGGGTATGAAATGCTCTGAGCTGCTCAGGACCCTGGCACTGCTGCCTGGAGAGGCTCAGCTGGGGCTGTGACCCAGCTCAGGCTGAGTTTGGAGCTCCAGGATCTTTTCTGGGTTCAGCAGAGTCAGGCAAGGAGGGGAGGGGGTCCTGGGCTACCTGATGTGGGCCAGGTGCTGGCGCAGGTCCCCGATGGTGTCCGAGAGCAGCATCCTGAGCTCGTAGCTGCGCTCGCCGCTCTCGGAGCGGATGCGCAGGGTGCAGGAATCAGGGCCTGCAGCTTCAGCCTCAGCTGCCTTCACCCTGGGCATCAGAAAACCCTGTCAGCCCAGAGTGAGCTCCATCAGCAGGCAGAGCCTCCATCACCAAACCAGGGCAGTTTCATATTTGGGAGTGTCCCTGGGGTGAGTGAGGCCCCAGACCAACCCCCTGCCCAACCTGCTGCTGTGCTTTCCAGCCTGAAGGTGCCTTCAAGAGGGTTATGGAGCTTTTTTAGCTTTTTCATTTTAAACCAGGGCTGTCTGGTAAGTATTTTGCCCTACTTCTTTGATTAAAAATAATCTGCTTGGGGTTTTTTTTTTCCATTAGCTATTTGGGTCTTGGCTTGCCAGAAGACTGAGTGGAAAATGCTGTTAGTGAGACCTTCCACCTGGGCATCAGTTTCCTGGAGGGGTTCTCCCATTTAATATGACTGCAGTGAGCTCTTTCAATGGTTTCAAACTGTCAGGCCTTGGTTTGCTGTCAGAAAAACTTTCACATCAATAAGTGACATTTTGACCAACAGAAGCTTTTTGTTAGAGATGTAAAATGTGGCATGTTATGAAAAATGCAGTGGTTTTCCCAAAGGACCAAACTTGGCCTTTTGTCTGACTATTTCTAAGGTCTAAAAGGGGAAAATCCATTTACTTCCTCAGCTGAACTGCCTGAGCTAAACCTGCAGTGATGAAACAGGAGAAGGGAAGATCCTGGCAGGTCAGGGGTGGTGGGGGCTGTACCTGCACCTCTCCAGGGCAGCCAGCCCAGCTGTTTCCACCAGGATTCCTTTGCTGCTCTGCTGCCCATCAGAGCCCTGCAACCAAAGCAGGTGAGAGTCAGGGAGAGCAGCCAGCTGTGCTCTGGTGCAGCCTCTGGGAGGTTACACAGAGCTGAGAGAGGCCCAAGGAGGGGGTGCAGGGAGCTGAGAACAGAGCTCAGCCCTGGGGGTGTCAGGGGAGTCCCCTCGTACCTGTGGGGCCGCTCCAGCCTCGCCTCGGGCACTGCCCACTCTGCCTCTGTGCTCTGGGGGCTTGGAAAGCTCATTGGGAGCCTGCCCCGAGGAGGATTGGGGATCTAGCAGAGCAGAGGGGAGATAAATCCATGTGGGAACCTTTGTGACAAACATTTGGCCCCCAGAAGAGGCTGATTTGGTGACAGGAGGGAGCAGCAGCCGACAGGGAGAGCTCTCAGCACCCCAGCCAGGCTGAGAGCAGCTCTCAGGTTCCTCCCTGTCCCATTTCCTGCCCCACTAAATCTTTGATTGTCAACATCAACAGCGAGAACAGTGAGAACAGCCTGTTCAGTGCAGCTGGGATGCACAGCAGGCAGGTGGCTCTGCTGGCAAAAACTGGCACTGTCACCATTTTTACAGACTTGGACACTTTTCACCTTGTGAGGGAGTATTTGCAGGTGTCCATTCCTTTTTGATTGGACAATTTTTTTTGTTTGTTTGGGTTTTTTTAACTTTTTTTTTTTTTTTACTGCTTGGATAAAGGGGATGTTTAGCTTTAACCTTGAGGTGACTGAGCACAGTTGTGTGTAACCAGGCAAATACTTCTCCTGAGTGATCCATGTGGTGATTTATTTAGTGATGCACTCACAGACCCACTGATTTCTGTCTCCCTGACTTGGATTTCCCAACCCTGTCAGACATTGCTTACACAGACTGTGAGTGTCTAGCAGCAAAATGAGGAATCTGTGACCTTTGGTGCCCCATATTCTGTTGTGAAAGTCTGAAGAGAAACTGTCCCACATTTAGTACAGTTACAGTTGATTTGGCTTGACAATATCAACATTTTTGGAATGAGCTTGTAGGAGAAAGGAGCAGTGTTTGCAAGCAGCTCTCCCTGCAGGGTTACCTCAGCATCCTTTGATGTGGGGAAGGTGGAAGGAGCTTGGCCTTCCACAAAGGCACAGGGCAGATGTGTTTTTGGAAACCTGCTGCATTTCTATTCTTTTATTACTTGTCATGTCTCATTCTTAGCAGGATTGATGCTGAGAGCATCCTGTGTGTGCTGCTGGCTCCCAGCTCCTGAGGCCCTGACCCCAAGTGTTGCTTCCCTTGCTGAGCCCCCCACATTCCCCTCCCACCCCTGCACTGCCCTGGCAGGATTTAAGAATCTCCTCCTCAAGGAGCTGCATTTTTGAGGCAGGTTTAGGATTTTACCTGGGATCTCAGAGGTTTCCTGCACTTGCTTGGATTCTGAGGTACCCACCACGTGGCCAAGGCCAGGAAAACTCCCAGGCAGGTTCTGGAACACCACATCCCTCCTGTCAGTGACCTGTAAGCAAATCTGGCTGTTTCCCAGCTCCTCTTGCTGCAGCAGAGCCCAACAAGCCACAAGCAGCAGAGTAAACCCCAAGTGAAACCAGGGATGCATGGGTTATAGGGAACCAGAATCTCCAGAGCTTTGCACAATCCCCCTTCCCTGTGACTCCTTTCTACCCTGCACAGCCCCCAGCTGCCCTGAGCACGTCCTGCTCCTTGTTGTGCCCTGGTTTTTCTCTGGGGCAGAGGAAAGTCCAGCCTCTGCTGGTGCCTGCTGACATTCCAGGTGCTCTCCAAGCCCTAGATTTGAGTCCTCTGAGGCTCTCTGCCTGCAAAAGTGGCTTTGGCTCTTTGCCATTTCTGAGAAATCAAAAACTGGGACCAAACAGAACCTCAGGTGGCTAAATCCATTTAAACTGTGGCAAAACAAACTCTCATGCCATCCTCTTTAAAAGGTACTTCTTCCATCTCACATTAAAAGCTTTTCCAGGGGAGCTATTTGAGAACTTTCCTCCCTCCTTTTTGTGGCACAGCTCTTACTTTCCTGCCTGTGCTCTTAGAAGGGTCACTGAGGCACAGAAAGCCTCGAACCTTGATGCTCAAACACTTCCTGTAACGGCTGCTGCAGGTGCCCTCCCTGTCCCAGCCACACCTGCACAGCCCCACAACCCTCACCCTCCCCTCGTGGGGACCCTCCAGCAGCTGCCTGGAAGAAAACCTGAGCGGTCTTGGGAAGCAGGAGAGCGATGTCACAGCCAAAATCTGGGTGTGGCACTTGCCTGCAAGGGGACACCGTCAGGGTAGCGTGGCTGCAGCTCAGAGGGGAAATATCCATCCAGGATGTCCTGCAGGCATTGCTGAAACGACAGCAGAGCTCCTGCTCACACCTCGGCCTTTCTGTTGAGCTCAGCACTGCTCTCTCTGCTGGGCTGCTCCTGTTTGTGCTGCTGTGGCACCAAAGACTCAGCATCTCCATCCCTAAAAATGCCTGCACAAGGAGCTCTGCACCAAAGACAGAGCATCTCCATCCCTAAAAATGACTGCACAAGGAGCTCTGCACCAAAGACACAGCATGTCCATCCCTAAAAATGCCTGCACAAGGAGCTCTGTACCAGACACAGCATCTCCATCCCTAAAAGTGACTGCACAAGGAGCTCTGCACCAAAGACTCAGCATCTCCATCCCTAAAAGTGACTGCACAAGGAGCTCTGCACCAGACTCAGCATCTCCATCCCTAAAAGTGACTGCACAAGGAGCTCTGCACCAGACACAGCATCTCCATCCCTAAAAGTGACTGCACAAGGAGCTCTGCACCAGACTCAGCATCTCCATCCCTAAAAGTGACTGCACAAGGAGCTCTGCACCAGACACAGCATCTCCATCCCTAAAAGTGACTGCACAAGGAGCTCTGCACCAGACTCAGCATCTCCATCCCTAAAAATGCCTGCACAAGGAGCTCTGCACCAAAGACAGAGCATCTCCATCCCTAAAAATGACTGCACAAGGAGCTCTGCACCAAAGACACAGCATGTCCATCCCTAAAAATGCCTGCACAAGGAGCTCTGCACCAAAGACTCAGCATCTCCATCCCTAAAAATGCCTGCACAAGGAGCTCTGCACCAAAGACTCAGCATCTCCATCCCTAAAAGTGACTGCACAAGGAGCTCTGCACCAAAGACTCAGCATCTCCATCCCCAAAAGTGACTGCACAAGGCTTTAGAGGCACGGTGGGGAGGCAGAGGTGCAGCTGGGCTCCTGTGCAGGGCTGGGGTGAGCTCAGAAATCCCATCCCCTCCTGGCAGGTGGCTCTGGCTCCTCCTGCCCTGCCGTACCTGAGTGCCGGGGTGCTGGTAGGGCCGGAAGGCTCCGTGTCCCACGACGATCCCGTTCTGGTACAGGATCACAGGGAGGGGCTCTGGCCGCCTCAGCCGAGCCCCTCGGGGCGTGTGCTCGATCTGGGAAATGCCCTCTCCCACCAGCGAGTTCAAATCCTTAATGTTCTCCAGGATTAAATCGAAATCAATCTGGGGTTCACAAACAGCGCCTTGACCTGTGGCAGAGGGATCAGAGAGGGGCAGGGCTGGTGGCTGCACAGATTTCTCTGTATCAATTTGAGGTGTGTTTGAGCCCTGACATTTCTGTGCTTTGCCCTTTTCACACGTCTGCAGAACGTGGTGCAACCTTTTGCTGTGCCAGGTCCACATCCTTGCTTAGACCACAAGGGCAGGGCAGAGGATGCAGCGCTGGGGCTGCAACCTCCGAGCTCCAGAGCAGCTCCTGGAGCCCCAGCTCAGCTCCTGCAGCCCCAGCTCAGCTCCTGGAGCCCCAGAGCAGCTCCTGCAGCCCCAGCTCAGCTCCTGGCACTGCTGATCCTCTCAGGAGCCCTGTGCTGTCCCTGGGCCCTGCAGCATGAGGAACTGCACGAGTTGGATTAACCAGATTGGATCAATGGATCAGGGCACAGGTGCTGAGGAGGTGCCAGAGTAAACAGCAGGGCAGGGACTGCAGGATGTTTGTCTGGCTGTTTGAGGGTGGCAGGGTGAAGCAGTAAAAGGCTTGTGACGAGACAGAGGAATGAAATCAAAAGAGAAAATATCTAAATTAAGTTAAAGTTCTTAGCTGTTCTGCTTTTTTTATGAGTTGCTAAAGGATGATGTGGAAATACCCATGAAAAGAGTCAGTGAGCTGAAACCAAAAGCTGTTTCTGCTGGTCTCCCTCTGTCTCTCCCCTCCTGCATCTAAGGGAAGACCTAGTGTAATATTTGCATGGTGGTTAGGAAGCAGCATTGCCTCTACAGTTCAAAAAATTTTCTTTTTTCTCTCTGTTACCACTTCCTAAGGACACTGCCAAAGCTGCTTGGAGCCCAGACAGCAGAGTCAGGTCTCAATTAAACCCTCACATGGTGGCTGGGAGGAAAAGCAAACAATACTCCCTGATGGAGCCAGGCCCTGTGGGTAAGTTACTACAGCTCCTGTGTACACAAAGCACCTGATTCTCTTTTCCACCCACTCTGTGTCAATGCCATTAGAGCAGCCAAGCCTCAAATGTGCAGGGTTTGTGAATTCTGCAGGAAGCAGCTGCTGTGAGGTCTCCTCCTGAAGGGCTGAGCCATCAGGTTCTCTCCACCCACAAGGGTGTACAAAATACAGGAATATAAAATTAAACCTTCTGCTGAGCTCCTGTGAGATTGCTCTGTGTCTGTGTCCCCTAAGAGGGAAGGGAATGGGAAGATCTTGGCACAGGATCCCGAATTCTGAAGACCCAGATCCCGAGGTTTTGGTGTTTATCTACTCTCCCTTCTCTGAGCATGCAGCCAAGAGTGCTGGTGCTTTACCCAGCTTGCAGAGGCTCCTTGCAGGCAGCTCCTCTTCATCCTGGACTGATTCTGTGTCCTCCAGCTGGTCCCGTGTCTCTCCAACCCAAATCAGACCATAGTCATTCAGGAACCGCTGGGGGAGGAAATTCAGGACAGCTTTGCTGAGCAGAGCTGCAGAAAACTGGAAATGGGAGCCTGAGAGTGCTCAGCTGTGGCTGTGAGAGGCAGAGAGAGGGGTCAGAGGTTTGTCTGGGGCTCCTTGGTGCTGGCAGACAGACAGACAGACTCTGCAGCAGCAGGGAAAAGGGAGGAGGAAAGATCTGAGGTGCCAGAGGAACCTCCCAACACTGCAGGAACTGAGCTTTTCTACAGCTCTGGAAATCAGAATGAAGCTTGCAGAAAGCCCAGGGTCTTGTGTGTTTAAATTCTCCTGCCCTGCTGCTCACATCCAACCTGCTCCTTTCCAGAGGTGAAGGGCTGTGGTGATCAAAGGGGCAGCTTGAAAAAGGCCAAAGATCTCAAACCCGAGGAGCAGCTGGCTCAGGGCAAGCAGAGCAGCCTCACCTCCATCTCCCAGACCTGCCTCTGCAGCTGAAGGCACCTCATTTCCAGCTCTTCAGTGGTGGATGAGTCAAAACCATCTGAAAGAGAAAACCTCATGTTTCTATGCAGGTCCTCAGAGCTGTGGATCACCTGTGTCACACAGGGCAGCACCAGCCTGTACTCAGTGAACTGCCAGGGGACACAGGGGCTGAAGGTGACAACAAACCCTGCAGTGGTTTGATAACAACGCTGACAGACTAAAAGATAGCTGTGAACAGCCCTGAGAAAGTTTTGTGCCGTGGGAGCTGATAAGAGTGGTGCAACCACACGGTGGAAATTGGCTCCCTCAGAATGGAGGAGCCCAAGAGGAGCAGGTGCCCACCGAGGCTGGATGCTGAAATCTTGGCTGGACGGCAGCAGGGAGCAGGAGGAGGAGCAGCCCTGTGTCTGTGGTTTCAGACACTCGTGTTTTGTGCTCAGGAAATGGAGAAGTCACCGCAGCTCTGCACCATGTGCAGCTCAGCCCTGCAGGAAATGTGTGTGGGCTGCAGCTGGGGCTGGGAACTGCTGGACTCAGGGAACTGAAGGGGGAAAGACCTCGGTGACTCACTGAAAGCTGGGCTCAGTTCAGGGCTAGGCTGGACCTGGAATCCCGTGGGAGACTCCAAGTGGGGTTTTTGGTTTCTCTCAGCTTTCCTGCCTGTTTGAACTCTGCACTATTCACTGCTCTTGGCTTTTCTGACCATCGTGTGCCTGTGGTTGGCTTTAAACTCAAGGAAACTCAAGAAACCCACAAATAGGTCAGGAAATGATGTTTGCAGCACTCCACAGTGACAGACAGAACAGAGGCTCCTGGGTTTGGAGCCAAGGACGGCTCAGAGGGGTCCCCAGGCCTGCTCTGCTGCCCTGCCCAGAGCTCTGTACTCTCCCACAGGTGCCAAAGGTGGAACAATTTTTACCTTCTCCTTGAAGAGCCTTTATCCTCTCCTCGAGTTCAGCAATCCTGCCGTCCTTCAGGGGCAGAACAAACAATGACCCGGGTCAGGTCCTGGCCCTCAGCACCTCCAGGCACAGTTTGCACAATTAGTCAGGGCTGCTGCAGGTCCTCTCACCCCACCCAGGCACGGCCAAAGGGTCAGAAGGGTGAATCACCCCACAAACACCTCAATTAGACTCAAATGAGGGGTGGGATGAGCAGAGAACTCCAGGAATAGGTGACCCATCTGCACTGCTCCTGCTCAGACCTGCAGGGAGGGGCTGATCTAGAAACAAAACCAGCATCTCTGCAGCCACTCCTTAAAAAAAAAAAAAACAAACCCAAAACAAGCAATAAAAGATATTTAAGCTTTTAAAGAGTACGTATTATAAGCTTTTAAAGGGTACTAATTGTATCCAGTGATGCACTGGCTGCTCCAGGATGGCTCTGCTGTGTGAACATCTGCTGTTTCAGAAAACAAGAGGGGGAATGCACCACCACAGGGAGAAAAAAAACAGTAATTCTGAAGCCAAAGAGCTGCTGATCTTAGTGCCAGGGAGCTGAGAATCACTGCTGCAAAAAGTCCCAGCAGGGATTGTCCCCTACCCAGGCCCTGCTCTGTGCTTTTGTAAAGGCTCCTTTGGGTAATTAACAGCAGCCACAGATGAACTTCTGAGCCCACACACGGTCTGAGAGGTGAAACTCCTGTGGCAGGGACAGAGCAGGCTCAGCAAGAGGCTGACTTTTACCTTCAGCTGGATTTCTTGTGCTTGTTTCTCTATTTTTCGTTCCAACAGAGAGATTTTTTCAGCCAGAGAGGCCACGAGCTCCAGGTCAGCGTGAGCTGCACCTGGAAGCAGAAATACCTGAGAGCAGGGTTGGGGTGCACAGGGAACCCCACACCAGAAATCCTGCTCTGCCACAGCAGGGAGGACTTTTTGGGTGGAAATCCCTCAGTTCCTGGTGTCACCAGCTCGTTGTGTGTGCAAGAAGGGGGACACAGGCACAGGGGTGTCACCAAAACCCTGATGGCCCAGAACACCAAATCACCGAGGGGATTTACCCTCCATGTTCTTGTCCAGCGCTGTCCCCTGAAGCAGGAGAGGAGGGTGCCCTGCAGGGATTCCTTGTCCTAGGAGGCAGCCTGGCATCTCCTGAAAAGGGAAGGAAACAGCTCAGTGTTAGGACACAGCTCCTCCAAAAGCAGGTAAAGAAATATCAGGGGTGTGCTGAGGGAAAGAGAGGGCAGGGGAGAGCAGGGGGTCCATCAGTGCCATCAATATTCCCAAATTTCTGAGCTCTCCTCAGGGGCCAGGAGCATGGGAAGGGACAATGCCAGCAGCTGGAAGAGCGAACACAATGTGGAGCTTGCACAAAGAGACCAAAACACTTGCACAGAGAGGTAAAAAGTGGTAAAATCGAGTTATTTTAATGAAATAAAGCACAATGCTCTGCTATTAACAGAGCCATCAAACTGCACTGGGAGCAAAATGGGAGTTTTTGCTCTGAAATCGAGTAGGGAGGATGTGTTAAATGGAGCTGTAAAAATAAACGGTGTTCTAGGATGTGGAAATGTCCTGTTAATTGTCTGGCTTTGGACACTTGTAGGGGACAGAGAGCTACATTTATTGTGTAAAGGATGAGAGCAGCCCTACCCTGAGCAAGAATAACAGGGGATAGCATGAAATAAAGCACAGCTGCCTTAACTTTGCTTGGTGGATTAATTTTCTCAATAAAATTGAAAAAGCTGTCCAAAACAAATTCCCAAATTGTACATTTTTGTGTCCCCCCAGTCCATGCACCCTCCTTTCCTGTGCAGAATGGGCAGTTTGAGGGATGGGGGGGCAAAAAGGGGCTCTAAATAATGGAGATAACCAGGGGGTGATGGGGGGGAAGGGCCTGGGGGGGCCTGACAGGGCTGGGGGTACCCGGGGTGTGGGGGGGAGACCCTCGTGGGGGGGGATACCCCAATCTGGGGGGGATACCTGAATGTGGAGGGATACCTGAATCTGGGGGAATACCCCAATGTGGGGGGATACCTGAATGTGGGGGAATACCCCAATCTGGGGGAATACCCCAATGTGGGGGGATACCTGAATGTGGGGGAATACCCCAATCTGGGGGAGATACCCCAATGTGGGGGGAATACCCCAATGTGGGGGGAATACCCCAATTTGGGGGGATATCCCAGTCTGGGGGGGTCCCCGGTCACCCCAGGCTCTCACTCACCCCCCCGCCGCCATCTTGTTTACGGGCGGTTGCCACGGCGACGCAGGGGCAGCTGCGATTGGCCCGGCGCTGGTCACGTGATGGGCGCGGTACCCACGGGAACTACAACTCCCAGCGTGCACCGCGCGCGTTCTCCCGGGACACCGGGACTGGGACAGGACCGGGACAGGACCGGGAGTGCGTCCCATTTTCCTCCTCAACCCCCCGCTCCGCACATGCACATCAGCCTGGCTGAGGCACCTCACGCCGTGCAGCTGCTCCCGATCTCCTCACCTGCTTCCTCCTCACCTGGGCACCGCTCTCACCTCGCTGGTGTCCTGAACTCCACCCGGTTGTTGTCACCATCCCAGGAGCCTTTCCTGGCTGTCCCCACCCCTCCCGCTGCCTCTGTGCTGCTCTCCAGGGAGCAGCTGGGTGTGAGCAGCACAGACCAATTCCCCCCAGTTTGATCTCCTTTGATGGAGGTCACAGAACCCCGGACTGGTTTGGGCTCAGGGGACCTCAGAGCTCATCCCATTCCCACCCCCGGCCAGGAGCACCTTCCACTACCCCAGGCTGCTCCAAACCCTGTCCAGCCTGGCCTTGGACACTTCCAGGGATGTTGGCTGTGCTCCAGAGACTTTTGTTTCAATTTGCCCAAAGACAAAGCCGAGCTGAATTCGGTGAGGTTTTTCTGCTGAAGAGCTCTCGGCTCTGGGCGGAAGCAGACAGGGAGCTCACCAGGATGTGCACGAACCCAGACAGCAGCTGTGTGTTCTCAGCACGTCCCAGCGGCTTTTTTCATTTCAAACCCTCTTCAAATAACCAGAACCCTTTTGTTTCCTGCTGCTGCAGTGTGAGGGAGCTCAGAGGTCTGCTGTGAGGAGATGGGTTTGAGGGGTCAAAGGAAGCATTTCCTTTATTTAGGATCTGTGACTGAAATCCCAAGGGACACCTTGGCTCCAGCTCCACCTGGAGGGAAGGAGGTTTGTTCCTCCCAACCTTGGCTGCAGTTTGCAAACCCTCAGTGGTCCAGGGAGGGTTTTGGTCTCTCTTAGTCCTTGGTGGGTGTGAGGACAGAGAGAGACCAGGGAAAAGCAGAGCCTGAGGAATTTCAACCTTTCCTTGAGCTTCAGGCATGTGCCATTACTTCTTTCTACACACTTGCAAAAATAAACCCATGTAGCCCTTTTTATCCATTTCTCCACTGGTGCCAGCCGTGTTCATCACCCCGTGCTCATCCCTTTACATCCTTTTATCTTAGTTATCTTCAAACTCTATTCAGCAGCTCCAGGAGAACGGAAAATTTCTGTATCCCGTTCCTTATCCCTGCCATCCCACAGAACAGGGATCAGGAGCTGCTCCCACACCAGGGGATGCA
Source organism: Catharus ustulatus (assembly GCF_009819885.2). Taxonomy (NCBI): domain Eukaryota; kingdom Metazoa; phylum Chordata; class Aves; order Passeriformes; family Turdidae; genus Catharus; species Catharus ustulatus. The sequence goes on from NC_046246.1 coordinate 6,991,577, forward strand.
GAGAACCAGGCTCTGGGACATCCCCACACCACGCCTGGCACCTTTTTCCTCTCAGCACAGGCAGCAGATGCGACTTCCCCAAACCGCTGTAGGTCTCACAAGCTTTGGGGAAGGGAGGCGTGACTGGTGCGCCGTGCCACCGCCGGCCTTAAAGGCTGGGGAGGGACGGGGAAGTGTCACTGGGAGCGCCCCAGCCCCGCAGAGCCCCGGCCATGCCGCCCCTGCAGCGTGCCCGCCTGCTCCTGCTGCTCGCCCTGCTCGCCCTGTGCCTGGTAAGGACAGGCTGAGTCCAGCCAGCTGTGCCCAGGGGTGGGGAGGGGTCAGCCAAGGGGCCACCTTCTGTTTTCGGCTAAAAATCTCAATTTTTGGTTTTCTCTTTGGCTTTACCCGCTGCTATTTTGCCCTGGAAGGTCCAAACGCTTCCATGTGGTGATTTTTGGAAGGTTTTCCTTCACTTGAGAGCAGCTCTCACCTCTGTAACCCTCGCCCTGAGCTCTGCAGCCCATCCTGCAGCCTCTGCCTTGCCCAGCCGTGCCTGCCCTGGGGATGTGAGCGTGGCTGAGGGGGAACACAAGGCTTTGGTTTCCTTTCCCCTCTCCCCACTGGATTTTATTTCCCCTCCTGCTGGGGGGCTCGGTCCTGGGTGGGTAGGGATGAACCCACCGGCGTGATGCACTTTGGGGCAGCTTTTGGGATCTTTTTTCTCTTTTTTTCCCCCACAACGTGCTGGTAACCGAGCCAGATCCGTCTGTGCTTATTTCAGTGGTGAAGTCTCACACTGCTGCTGGCTCCACAGGGTGCATTTTGGGATCCCCCCTCTGTAAACCAGGCAAAGCGGCAGAGCAGAGTGTTTTGGGCTCCTTTCCTGGCCCCTTCCCATCTCCAGAGGGAGCCTAAGAGGGGTGTAGGACAGTGTGCTTCACAGGGGGACACGGCAGCACTTATCGAGCAGTGTTAGGGAGGGAAATAAACTGCCCTGGAATCGCCACCCTGGCCGTGCTGCATTGCACACACCGCCCCTGTTGGCCCCAGCCCGGGTTGGGGTCCCTCCTGCCCCTGCCCCTCACTTCCAGCACGGGCATTTCCCGCACCCCACCTTGCTCTGCCGCAGGGCTCTGACCCGCCACCCTCTCACCACTTCCTCGCTGCAGCAGAGCAGCAGCCACTCCCTGCCTCCCACTTCCCCCTCATCTCTAAAACCCCCTGGTTAGGAGCCGTTGGGGTCCAGGGAGGGAGGGAGATCCCACTTCCCTCCCTGCGCTGGGACGAGCCCAAAGCCTGGAAGGGGAACCTGCCCGGGGACAGGAGGCTGTTTGTCCTGCCTGGGGTGGGGCACTGGGGGCTCCTTCTGCCCCCACGACCATCCTGTGAGGGCTCTCAGGGCTTTGTGCTGCTCTTGGGAGGGATGTCTGAAACTCTTTTCCTTTCCCAGTGCCTCAGCCAGGCCAAGAATGAGGCTTCTCCTACCAAAGCTCCTGCCCAGAGCAACACCACGGACAGGACCACCAGCAGCCTGAGCCCCCCCTGCGCCAGCCCCCCGCTCCTCTGCATCGCCCTGGGGGTGCTGGCACCGCTCCTGCTCACCCTGCGCTGAGCCACAGGGTCCCTGCAGCCGTGGGGTGACCGTCCCCACCGTGGCACCCCCGAGAACTCCGTCCCCACCACGGCACCCCCGAGAACTCCGTCCCCATCGTGGCACCCCCGGACGGCGCCGCTCCCGTTCCTGCCGCCCTGCGCTCCCCGAGTCCCCCCGGTTTCGGGGAGCCGAGCAATAAACGCGCTGGTGCCGACACCTCGGGCTCGTCTCCGCCTTCTCGCGCTCCGGTACCGGGGCTGACGGGGCTGTGGGGACGCAGCACCGGCCCCTTACACAGGACTTAACCTCGGGGCTGGAGGGGCCGGGTGGGGCCAGGCCCGAGCCGAGGGGTGGGAGCAGGACCGGGACCCCCGAGTGTTCCCTGAGCGTCCCTGAGCGTCCACTGAGTGTCCCCTGAGCGTCCAGTGAGTGTACCCCGAGTGTCCCAGAGTGTCTCTGAGTGTCCCCCGAGCATCCCTGAGCGTCTCTGAGTGCCTCCCGAGTGCCCCCGAGTGTATCTGAGTGTCCCCCGAGTGTCCCTGAGCGTCCCTGAGCGTCCACTGAGTGTCCCCGAGTGTATCTGAGTGTCCCCCGAGTGTCCCCGAGTGTATCTGAGTGTCCCTGAGTGTCCACTGAGTGTCCCCGAGTGTATCTGAGTGTCTCTGAGTGTCCCCTGAGTGTCCCTGAGCGTCTCTGAGTGTCTCCTGAGTGTCCCCGAGTGTATCTGAGTGTCCCCCGAGTGTACCCCAGTGTCCCCCGAGGATCCCCGAGTGTCTCTGAGAGTCCCCCGAGTATCCCTGAGCATCCACTGAATGTCCCCGAGTGTATCTGAGTGTCCCCCGAGTGTACCCCAGTGTCCCCCGAGGATCCCCGAGTGTCTCTGAGAGTCCCCCGAGTATCCCTGAGCATCCACTGAACGTCCCCGAGTGTCTCTGAGTGTCCCTCGAGTGTCCCCGAGTGTCTCTGAGAGTCCCCCGAGTGTCCCTGAGCGTCCACTGAGTGTCCCCCGAGTGTACCCCAGTGTCCCCCGAGTGTCCCCGAGTGTCTCTGAGAGTCCCCCGAGTATCCCCGAGTGTTCCCCAGTGTCCCCTGACTGTGCCCCAGTGTCCCCCGAGTGTCCCCGAGAGTCTCTGAGTGTCCTTCGAGCATCCCCGACTGTTCCCCAGTGTCCCCCGAGTGTCCCCCAGTGTCCCCCGAGTGTCCCCCAGTGTTCCCGAGTGTCTCCCGAGGATCCCCGAGTGTCCCCGAAGATTCCCGAGCGCCCCCGAGTGCTCCGCGGGCTCGGCCGGGACCCCCCGCGCGCAACGCCGACCAATCCCGCGCCGCCAACTCCCGCTCCCAGCCAATCACAGCCCGGCAGAGTTTATATAAATCCTGAGCACACCACTACTGCTTCCGGTCAGGCCCGGCCGCGGCCCCGAGCGGAGGTCCCGCGTGCTGCGGGCTCTGCAGCGTTGAGAGGGTTTCATTTTCTTCAGCGCCCCTTCCTGCCGGGCTGATCTTAACCTCTAAGTCCCTCATGTCCTCCTAGCTGTCCTCCTGCCCGAACGGCTACTGGGGCAATGACAGACACGTACCAGACGGGCGTTTGTTGGTGGCTATTGCAGTCCCCAGCCGGCCAGACACGCCCGATGTCACCTGGGCCCCCTGGGGTGGGGGTACAAGGACAAGGACACGGACACCAACCACCCAGGCAAAGCTGATCCAGACAAGCAGGGCTGTATGTTACACACGTACATAAATACAGTTCTGAGGGAAGAAACACTTGTGGGGAGGGGCTCTGCTGCTCTCCAGAGGGTCCCACGCTGGTTGTGACCGTGGGATTCTTCACGAACGCTGTCCAGGCTCCTCAGGAGGGAGGTGGATGGAGAGGCTGGTGGTCATCCTTCACACCAGGGAGGTGCCTGGGGTGGGCTCTGAGGCTCCTGCCTGGTTTGGGCACGGTGTCCCACCCTGTCCCATGGCACTGTGCCCCTCACAGCACCTGGATGTCCCAGATCTGCGTGGGTCTCTCATCAGCCATGTCCCAAACGATGGCGTGGTCCCGGTCGTAGCTTCGGCCGCCTGCAGAGCGAGGGGAAGGTTTGGGGAGGGCAAACCCCGCTCATGATGGTGCTGAAGGGTCATGGCCAGACCCTCCTTTTTGGGGGAAAGCAGCCCTGTGCAGGGATGAGACCTCACCCTTGACGTCGAGGATCATGTCCTCGAACATCTGGCTGTGGATCCGTCCCCGGGAGTCGACGCTCCAGGTCTGCCGCGGCATCCGTGTCTCGGACCAGAGCACGGCCTTGGCGCCCTTCCCGGCCGGCCCGATGACCTGCAGGCTCATGGTGGGGGCCACCTGCGGGGACACATGGCCAGGGGACACACAGCTGTCAGCACAGCTGGTTCTGGCGTGGGATGAGCAGGAGGAGCCCTCAGTGAGACGTGGGGGTGATGAGGGGGATAAAAACTCCACAGGGAAACCAGAGGTGGCTTCACATCCCCAGGGGAGACTCAGGGAGGAGGATCACCAGATCTTTGGTGGGATTAGAGGCTGGGAAAAGCTGTTATAAACCCTGGAAGAGGGCTGTGGGGTGGGGAGTGCCCAGCAGTGCCTGCCAGGGGCTGTCCTGGTCCCCTTGGTGGCTGTCACACCTGAGCCCTGACCTGGTTTTTGATCAGCCCATCCTCGTAGTACCAGACAGAGCTGCTCTGCTCGCTCAGGCTGGAGACCACCACCCGCCCTGCCTTCATGTCCTCCACATCGTCAGGGACCGAGAGGAAGAGCTCCAGCTTCCTGCTCCTGACGCGGAAATAGATCCGTCTCTGCAACGACAGGGCCCTGCTGTTCGCTCCCAAAATCTCTGCAGCCCCTCCAGGAGCTCCCCTGGCTCCTGGAGCTCTGGCTTCTCCCCGTTTTCCTCCCCCAGCAGATCCCCAGGTCTCCCCAGGGCTGTGGCTGTGACCTGTCCCTCGTAGCTGCCATGGGCACGGCTGGGATGCCATGGATTTTACGAGGCCCACAGGGAGCGTTTCACCACCAAGGCGGCCACTCCCAGGGTGGGGGACAGGAATCTGGGGTGGCAGGGCCGAGCTGGTGGCATTTTCTGTGTCAGAGCTGGTGGCACTTTCTATGTCAGAGCTGGTGGCACCTTCTGTGTTAGAGCTGGTGGCACTTTCTGTGTCAGAGCTGGTGGCACCTTCTGTGTCAGAACTGGTGGCACCTTCTGTGTCAGAGCTGGTGGCACTTTTTGTGTCAGAGCTGGTGGCACTTTCTGTGTCAGAGCTGGTGGCACCTTCTGTGTCAGAGCTGGTGGCACTTTCTATGTCAGAGCTGGTGGCACTTTCTGTATCAGAGCTGGTGGCACTTTCTATGTCAGAGCTGGTGGCACTTTCTGTGTCGGAGCTGCTGCTCCCCAGCTCCCCCAGCCCACCCGAGCAGCTCTGTCTCCATGTCAGCCCCGTGCCCCACGAGGGGTTTTGGGTTCCCCCCGGCGGGTGGCAGCGCCCTGTCCCCTCCCGAAGGTGACACTGACCTGGCGGATGGGGTAGAGGGACCCCACGTGCTGCAGCCCGCTGTAGGTCAGCCAGTTGGTGATCTCGGTGCAGTCCAGCAGCCACTGCCGCCCGCGGAAGTCGCCGTGCTCGCACAGCACCCAGCTTGGGGACAGGATGGCACGGCACAGGTCACCCCGGGCTGGCAGGGGACACCCACAGGGCGCCAGGGCACCGGGGCTCACTTACATCCCTCCTTTGACCCGCACGGACAGCACGTGGTTGTTGAAACCCTCGGCCTGGAGGCTCCGCACCTCGGAGTTGAGCTCGATCTCCTTCCCCTCGAAACACTCCAGCCCGTGCAGGAAGATGGAGGGCTCGGAGAAAAACTGGGATTGGGGGCAAGGGGCAGGAGTGAGGGCTCCAGGGGTGGGGAGCCAGAACTGGGGGTGCCCCTGAGAGGGGAAAATCAGGGGAAGGGGAAGGGGAAGGGGAAGGGGAAAGGGAAAGGGGAAAGGGGAAGGGGAAGGGGAAAGGGGAAGGGGAAAGGGGAAGGGGAAAATCAGGGGAAGGGGAAGGGGAAGGGGAAAATCAGGGGAAGGGGAAAGGGAAGGGGGAAGGGGGAAGGGGGAAGGGGAAGGGGAAGGGGAAGGGGAAAATCAGGGGAAGGGGAAGGGGAAGGGGAAGGGGAAGGGGAAGGGGAAGGGGAAGGGGAAGGGGAAGGGGAAGGGGAAGGGGAAGGGGAAGGGGAAGGGGAAAATCAGGGGAAGGAGAAGGGGAAGGGGAAGGGGAAGGGGAAGGGGAAAATCAGGGGAAGGGGAAGGGGAAGGGGAAGGGGAAGGGGAAGGGGAAGGGGAAGGGGAAAATCAGGGGAAGGGGAAAATCAGGGGAAGGGGAAGGGGAAAATCAGGGGAAGGGGAAGGGGAAAATCAGGGGAAGGGGAAGGGGAAGGGGAAGGGGAAGGGGAAGGGGAAGGGGAAGGGGAAGGGGAAAATCAGGGGAAGGGGAAGGGGAAGGGGAAGGGGAAGGGGAAGGGGAAAATCAGGGGAAGGGGAAGGGGAAGGGGAAAATCAGGGGAAGGGGAAGGGGAAGGAGAAGGGGAAGGGGAAGTCACCAGTGGAACTTTCTTCAAGGAGCGGATAGCGGTGGAGCAGAGGCAGCCCATGGCGCTGAGCGTGGGGTACTCGCCCTCGGACAGCACGTGCTGCTCCCCGGCAAAGTCCTGCCCGTCGAACAGGATCCAGCTGGTGGGGAGGAGCATTCCCAGGCTGACAGAGCCATCACAGCAGGCATCCATCCCTCCTGTGACCCACAGCCCTCCCTGTCCCCATCCCTCATGGCCCCAGCACACCCCACCTGCCCCCTCGGACTCTGCAGGAGCGTGGGACGAAGGCTTCGGGCAGAGCCTCCTGGTCCTCCTCAAAGGCAACGTGATCCCCCAGGAAGTCAGGCTCTGAGAAAAGCAGGATCTGGGGAGGGGGAGCAGAGGGGCTCGGTGAGGGGGCAAAGCATCCCCACAACCCCAGGAGGGGCCGTGTCCCCCTCCCCATCCCGCAGCCCTGACCTTGGAGACGAAGTGCAGGTTGTGTTCCCTGACCTGGAAGCAAGCAGAGCGGGGCTGGTGGGTGTCTGGCCGTGACCCCCAGCAGCCCAGGGGGTGCCATGAGGAGGGGGTGTCCCCTCACCTGCAGGATGGGCTGTGCTGAGCAGATGTGGCAGTCGGTGGCCCCCCAGTCCTCGCAGTTGCGGTACACACCCTTCTCCAGGATGTACTGCTCTCCGGAGTAGTTGGGGCCCTCGTAGGCCACCCACCTGTGGGGAGGAGGTGAGTGCTGGCTCATTCCCCTCCCAGGGGTCCCCCTGGGCCCCCCTGCCCCATCCCCACGCTCACACTCCGCTCAGCACGTGGATGGACTGGGTGACGCTGCCGTAGCCGGCCAGCTGCGTGTCGGGGAGCGCCTCGCTCAGCTCCACGCTCGGGCCCTCCTCGAAGTCCATGGCCTCAAACAGCACCAGTGCTGGGTCAGAGAAGTCCTGTGGGGAGAAGGAGCCCCCCCAGAGCCCCATGGTGTGTCAGGGGAAGGAGCTGCAGGCTGGGCACACACACAGAGCCAAGCTCCTGCCTGGCCTCAGGCACCCAGGGAGGGTGGGAGCAGCTCCCAAACCTTGGCTGGGTGAGTTTGGGGGGTCTCAGCCATGCCTGACACGGGCAGGGAAGGCTCCCTTTGGGGCTGAGGATGGGGTGAGGGTGCCAGGCTCTCTCTGCCCACACCAAATCCATTCCCAAGCCATTCCCATCCCCACTCTCACCGTCCGGATCAGCCGCAGGGACACCAGCTCCTGGCTGTAGCCGCCCCACTGCCTCCAGTCCTGGTACTCCCCTTCCTCCAGCAGGTACTGGTGGCCACGGAAACCTTCCTTCTCGTAGCCAACCCAGCTGTGGCACAGGCAGACACGGGCAGTGAGCACTCCAGAGGGTTTCCACGTGCTGGGGCACAGGGACGCCATCCACACCCTCCCTCCCAAGTGACCACAGCCCTTTCCAGGGGTGTCCATCACCTTCCCAGGCTGTTCCAGCCGGGATTCCAGCCCTGCCCTCCCCGTGCCACTCACCAGCCACCCAGGACACGCAGGGAGCCCACGGTGGGCAGCGCTGGCTCGGGCAGGCGCTTCAGGTCGTAGATGTCTCTGCTGATGGTGAAGCTGCGGCCCTGGAAAGCTGCAGCCTCATAGATCAGCACCTGGGGATGGATGAGAGGTGAAAAAGGTGAGGAAGGTGAGGTGAGAATGGTCCCACAGCCGTCCCAGCCCATCCCAGAGCTCACCTGTGGCTCACCAGGTCTCTCCACAACAGGGCAGCCCTGGAAGGAGAAGGAGCCCCAGTGAGGCTGTGGTGGCAGGAGGGGACATCACAGGGACATCTGCTGCCACCCTTTAAAGCCTGAGCTGGTTTTTGGGTCATTTTCATTCAAGAAGTTCTTTTGAAGCTTTCCCTCACCCCTAACCCACAGGAGCACTTTCCAAAGCCACGCTTGCCCTGTTTCCACACCTTGATCTCACCGAGGGCAACCAGGAGCTGCCAGAACTCACTCACAGCTGGACACAGCCCCCACATCCCTGGAACCAGCACTCACCAGCCTGATGGGATGCATGGAGCAGATGGATGGGTCCTTGGCTCCCCAAGCCTTTAAATTGGGGTACCCGCCCGGCTCCAGCACGTAGGGATCATCATCAAAGAAAGGCTTGGAGTAAAGCAGCCACCTGGGGAACGGGGGGAAGCGTCAGCCCCTGCTCCATCCGTGCTGGAGCCCACCCTGCAGCCCCCCCGGCCCCGCTCACAGGCCCGAGTGGACGATGATGGAGGCGGCGGCCAGCGCCTGTCCCCGCTGCCGGGTGTCCTCGGCCGAGCCGCTGAACCTGAGCCGGGCGCCTTCGCCGTTCTCCTCCGCGAACAGGCTGATCTCGGGGGTGCGGTAATCCTGCGGGAACAGCAGCGTTCGGGGCTCCGGCACCTCCGCTCGGGGAGCGCCGGGGGGCTCGGGAGGGGCCCCGCACTCACCCGCACAACCCTCTTGAAGGAGCCGATGCGGAACGGGCGGCTCCCGCGGGGCTGCCCGCTGTCCCCGCTGTCCCCCTTGCTGTCCCCGTACGCCGTCCAGGGGTTGTCGATCTCCACGTCCCCCTCGGCCAGGACGCACTTGCGGCCGCGGAACCGCGGCTTCTCGTACATCACCCACCTGGGAGCGGCGTGGGGGCAAACCGGGGGGAATCGAGCGTTACCGGAGGGGAATCCAGGATTACCGAGGGGAATCCAGCGTTACCCGCAGCCCTGCGGCCGCCCCCGGGGCACGGCGTGGCTGGGGATGCGCTGCCACCGCCGCGGTAATTAGCGCTTGGCAGGACGGTCACTCCCGAGCGCCGGGCTGTGACATCCCCGGCACGGGCAGAGCTCCAGCCCCAGCCAAGCGCGTCCCCGGTGTCCCCTCCGCTGTCCCTACCCGCCTCGGATGACTCGGATGGAGATGGTGTGAGAGAGCTCCCAGGACGTGGCGTCGGGGATGTCGTCCCAGATCTCCCGTTTCTGCCCCGCGAAGCCGGCGTCGGAGTAGAGGATGATCTGGGAAGGGGTAACAAGGAGGGAAAGTGCTGTGACACCGCGCCAGCCAGCCCCGCCCGGCCCCAGCCCCCTCCCTGTACCTTGCCAGGTCTTGTGTTGATCTTCTCCAAGCCCTCCTTATCCTCCTGCTGTGAAGGGGAGAGGGGACGGGCGGGTGAGGAGCACAGAGGGACATCGGCTGCTGCAGCCATCGCAGCGTCTGGCGCCTGCCCGGCCCTCCCACCGCCCCGAGCAGCCACACCTCGAGCATTCCTGCACGGCTGGGGATCAGCCTCCCGCCTGCCCCCGACCCTCCCGGCACCTGCCCGGGACCCTCCCAGCAGCCGTGGTGGCACCCTCCCATCCCTTGACCTCGTATCCACCCATCCCAGTGTCCTCCCATCACCTATCCCAGTATCCTCCCATCACCCATCCCAGTGTCCTCCCATCACCCATCCCAGCATCCTCCCATCACCCATCCCAGTATCCTCCCATCACCCATCCCAGTATCCTCCCATCACCCATCCCAGTATCCTCCCATCACCCATCCCAGTGCCCTCCCATCACCCATCCCAGCATTCTCCCATCACCTATCCCAGTTTCCTCCCATCACCTATCCCAGTATCCTCCCATCACTTTTCCCAGTATCCTCCCATCACCCATCCCAGTGTCCTCCCATCACCTATCCCAGTGCCCTCCCATCACCCATCCCAGTGTCCTCCCATCACCCATCCCAGCATCCTCCCATCACCCATCCCAGTATCCTCCCATCACCCATCCCAGTATCCTCCCATCACCCATCCCAGCATCCTCCCATCACCCATCCCAGTTTCCGCCCACTACCCATCCCAGTGCCCTCCCATCACTTTTCCCAGTACCTGCACTTTCACCCCGTGGCCTCTCTGACGGGAAGCACAAACCGAGTGTTGGGAAGAGGGAAGGAAGCTCCAGGGTTCAGCCCCCACCCCTGTCCCACACTCCCGGGGAAGGAGAGCACTCCCCAGGGCGCCGTGCCGGATTCACTCACCAGGACGTGGTCCAGGCTCAGGGTCACGGTGCTCTCTGGCTCCTCGGTGACAGGAGGGACAGAGCCAGAGCTCAGAGCTTCCAGCACGGCCATCTCGGGGGCAGAATGGCCACCAGGGCCCAGCCCGTTGTGGCCCCCGAGGCAGGGTGGGTCTGTGGCCCCGTTGCTGTCGGGCAGCTCGAGCAGGGCGGCGCCGGGGGACACGAAGCGGCTGTAGAGCACGCTGTTGTCCAGGCGGGAGTAGGGCTTGCCCTCATCGGCTCCAGCCGCTCTCTGCTCCAAAAAGTGCGAGAGCAGCGCCATGCCCTTGAGGACGTTCCCTCGGAAGAGCCCGCTCTGCTCGGCCGGGCCTCCAGCCACCAGTTTGGCTTTTTCATCTGCTCCCAGCGTCCCCAGGAGCGAGCCCCCCTCCACCCACCCCTGGCCCCCCGCGCCGTCCCTGGGCACCCCACGGAGGGTCCCCCTGGCCGCCCGCTCCTCGGGGCTCAGGTAGGGATTCTCGATCTCCTCCTCTTCCTCGGGGGGCTCCTGGGGCCGCCCCGCGGGGCCCTGGGCCAGCAGCTCCCGCAGGGCCTGGGGCAGGGACACGGGGGCTCGGGGGGCCACCCGGTCCTCGTGGATGGGGGGCAGAGCTGCACAGCGGCTCAGCGCCGAGGGCCGGGGCTGCCGCGGGGCCTTGGGCGCCTTCCTCATCTCCGAGGGCTCCATGTTCCGCAGGGTGTCCACCAACATCTCCATGTCCACCAGCAGCTCAGGGTCCTCCTCAGCCGCGTCCAGGGGGCTCTCAGCTGGGGGGTCAGGGGCTGGGGGCTCGGCGGGGGGCTCTGGGGTGTTCTCAGGTTCTTGGGCTGTGCCCTGGGGGTCTCCTGTGGTCTCATCCCCCTCCAACTCAATCTCAGCCTTTGCTGGTGCTGCTGTTTCGGATGAAGGCTCCGGACCAACGCCCGCCTCTGAGGGGGGGCTCTCGGGGGTGCTGCCAGCTCCCGGGGGGCTCTCTGTCCTCGGTGGCGTGGCTGAAATGCTGCCATCCACGTCTGCCACGCTTCCCTCACCTGCGCCAGCCGCATCAGCCTGGCCAGCGGCGCCTGCCGAGGGCCACTGCGGGGAGCTGGTCAGACTGGTTTGTGGGTCCCCGGGCCTGTCACCGGCCCCCGGACTTGCCCTCACCGGCGTGGGTTCGGCTTGTGCTGAGTCCTTCTCCTCGGGGGATACCTCGGCAGGGAGCCCAGCGGCCTCAGTGGTGCCCGGCGAGTCCTCCCTGCCCTCTGCGGCCACAGCGGAGCCGCTGCCGTCCTGCCCGGGGCTGTCCCGCCGCGGCGAGCCCGTGGTGGCCCCGCCAGCACCGTGTGTCCCATTGGGAGCTCCCCGCGGCCCCGCCGCGTCCCTGCCCGTCCGCAGCACCGTGACCTGCCTGGCCCTGGGCAGGGCGGGGACAGGACTGGGCTTGGTGGCACTCGGAGCACCGGGAGCATCCCCGGGAGCCCCCGCGGGACGCTCGGCCGGGCGGGTGGGCAGCAGGGTGCCGTGCACGTAGCTCTCCCTGTGCACGGACACCTCTCGGGGGGCACCGGCCGGGGAGGGGGAGCCGTCACCGCCGGGACCCCCCTTCCCCCGCTCGTCCTGGCGCCGGGGCCGCTGCGCCGGGGCATAGACCTGCGAGAAGATGGGGCCGTGCGCCGTGAAGTCCTTGAGGAGGCTGAGGGAGGACGAGTGCTCCCGGTGGGTCGGGGTGGAGGGGCTGGAGCCCGTTTTCTCCACGATCTCCCTCTCCCAGGCCTGCAGCAGGAGGGACACGCGGGAGGGGCTCCCGTCCCGGCCCCGAGCGCTCCCGGTGCTCTCCAGGCGCCGCGACACCAGCGAGACCTTCTGGAAGCGGGACCTGCCCTCGGGGGCACCCCCGGCTCCCTGCTTCATGCTGAGCTCCGCGCTGGAGATGAAGGCTCTGCTCTTGCCGTGCCGGAACGCCGGATCCATGCCGGGGACCCGGGCAGGGAATGCAGCGGTCCCCAAACTCCCCGCGCTGCCGGGCTCAGTCCCCGCGGCCGCCACGCTGGGGCTGGCAGAGCTGCAGGGAGAGAAAAGAGTCTTTGGGAGAGCCGAGAACAACCCCACGAGGAGCAGCCCCGGCCCCCAAAGCAGCCCTTTAAAGCCCACAGCCCTCCCTCTGATCCTGCGGGACATTTTGGGAGGATCCCGCGAGCACAGGAGGTGGATTTGGGGCTTCTCGTGCTGCTCCATCCTGGCACGTGTGGGGGCACCGTGGGTCCCTGTGCCTGTGCGGGGCTCTGTCACGCACCGGGGTGGGCTGAGGGCTGTGGCAGAGCCTGCCGGGGCGCAGGGGAGCTGGCGGGGCACAGGTGAGTGTGCTGGTGCGTGCCGTGCCCCGAGCCGCGGGATGAGTCAGGCTGCGCCGAGTCAGCAAACGCAGCAAACAAACAAGCCCAGAAAACACCAGGGAAGCTGCTCCGTGGGGGAAAGGGCCTGGCTGGGAGCGGGGTGAGCAGGACGAGGTGGAGGCCTGAGCAGCAGCATCCCTTGGCCCTTCCCTGTGGCTGCTGCAGGGTGGCATCGCTGTGGTGCCAGGGCTCGGGGCAGGGGACAGGGACACGTGTGCCATCCCTTGGGGGGATGCCAGCAGAGGAGTCCCTGTGCCTGAGTTTTATTGCTGGGTTTGGGATTGGGAAACAGCCGTGCTGGGGAGGGAGCTGAAGGTGCACCCACATCCCAGCATCTCCCAGTTAGGAGCTGCTCGGTGTCACCGCCCAGCTGTGGGGACAATGGCGGGGATTTGGGGTCAGCCCGAGGACAGGCTGACATTGAGGGCCCATCCAGGAATGGGGACACCTCCCAAGTCCCAGGGCTGCTGTCCCTGGGGGACACCTCGGAGAGGACCTCATCCTGCTCCAGCCAGCTGGGATGAACCCAGCACTGGCAGGTTGGGTTTCCCCAGTCCCTGAGGGGATCAGGGGGCTGGGGCCAGGCAGGGAAGTGCTGGGTGCAGGCAGCTGCCTGCCCCTGCTGCCAGCCCGCCGTGCACCCTCCAGATCCTGCTCTCCCCGGCCCAGCAGGTCTTTCCAGAACAGATAGGAAGAGTTTGTGTCATTTCTCCGGAAGGTGATGAGACCTCGTCTGAGACAGCCAGGACCGCTGGAGGCTGGGACCAGCCTGGGTGGGGCTGTGCAGCCACATGGGCACAGCTGGGTCCCCAGGGCCACAGCTGGGTCCCCAGGGCCACAGCTGGATCCCCAGGGTCATGGTACCAGCAGTGGAAGCGGGATGGATGCACTGGCCGTGCCCATGGCCCCAGGACAGCGCAGGGACACTGGCTCTGTGCAGCACCGGGGTGCTGGGGAGAGGTGGGACTTGCTGACTCAGCATCCTGCCTCTCACCTGGAGCTGCATTTCCAAAGAACTCCGGGTCTGTCATTCCCATCCCATCCCATCCCATCCCATCCCAGCAGATGGATCCAGTGCCAGGTGCCACCCTGGGCCCCACAGGTCCTGGGGAAGGGACCCACCCAGAGCCGTGCTCTGCCCCAGCACCCCATTTCTGTTAAATTTCTGTTAATTCCCGCTGCAGCAATGGGTCAAGGACAAGAGGACAAGGCCCTGCAGCTCCCTGGCTGCTGCTGCCGGCCATCCCCGCCTGCCCGGACGTGCCAGGCTGGATCAGCGGTGTTGCCACACTGGGGCACCCAGCACGGCTCTAATTAATTAATCCCCTTTGGCCAAGCCAAGCCAAGCCAAGCTGCTGACCTCGTTTGCTGCCTCCCATCACCCCAAAGGGTCTCCCAGCACCCAAGGCAGGGCACGAGGTGCTGTTTAATATTCAGGAGGGACAGAGGGGCCGAGGGCAGCAGCTGCCGCTGCCTTTGAGCCGGTGACCACGGATTAAGCTGAGCCTGCGGCCACGTTGGGCTGGGCTCTGTCACCGCGGGGTGAGAGCGGACCTGCCACCTTCAGGAAAGTCAGGGATCTGGGCTGGGAGGCGGCTGCACGGGCTGAGGTTCATGGGGAGGGCAGGGGAGCCCCTCTCTGCCCCGAGCCGGGTCATGGACAGCCGTGTGCCCGGCACGGAGCGGGACAGGGGTGACAGGGGAGCCCCGCTGTCCCCTCAGCAGATGTGAAGCAGCCCCAGCTCATCCTGGCCCTGCTTGGGATGCACTGTTGAGCTGAATTACAACCCCAGCAACACCCCAAATTCAGGGACTGAAAGTGAGAGGGTCAGAGCCGGGCTCAGCCCCCACATCCCATCCCCATCCGGCTCTCCCTGCCCAGCGCTGATCCCGGGACCCATCCCAGCATCTGCCAAGCCCAGCTCGGGTCCAGGCACCGGGCAGGGCCCATGGGTGCAGCGGGACGGGAGCAGCGGTGCCCGCCCCCCGCAGCAGGACCGAACCCGTTCCGAGCCAACCGGGTCCAGCCGGGCCGGGCCGGGCAGTGCCCTGTGCCGGGAACCCCTCCCTGCACCCCCGTACCTGCCGGCCGAGGGTCCCACCGTGCCGTGCCGTGCCGTGCCGAGCCGTGCCGTGCCGTGCCGTGCCGTGCCGGCCGTGCTGTGCCGAGCCGTGCCGTGCCGAGCCGTGCCGTGCCGGCCGTGCCGAGCGGGCTCGCGGTGCTGCTCTCTGCACACCGCAGAGCTGGGCGGACCGGCAGAGTCACCCGGAGCACCCAGCCCTGAGCACCCAGCCCTGGCGCAGCGGAGGTTTGGCATTCCTCAGGTGCTGACAGCCGGGGAGCCGGTCAGGCTGGTTCCAGACCCGGCTCCCCCGTTTGCTCCGACTCAGCAGCGCCGGGAGGGAGCCCGGCCGGCCTGGGTGGCTCCGGACCCCACCGCACCTTCATCCCACCGCCCACCCCAGGGAAGGGCTGTGGGAACCTCGGGTGGGACATCAGGGACCGCTTTTGTCCCCGCACCCGCAGCCAGCACGGTGCTCCCAGCACGGGCCGGGCCGTGGGGCTGGCAGGGTCCCAGTGGGGTGTGGGGAGGGACTGGGGGGTCCCCAGGGCTGGGACAACTTCCCGGGGGTCCCTTGTGGAGCCCCCAGCACTGTGGGGTTCCGAATGCGGGGAGATCTCGCAGGTCTCGGGGTCGGGGCTCTCCAGGGCCTTCACACGGGCTTGGGGAGGGAGGGGACATCGCAGTAGCCCTGGGCCACCGCGGGACACTGACCCCGAGGCTCAGGGCCCCATCCGGGCAGGGCTGGGAGCGCAGCAGGGCCGGCACCGCCCGTGTCCTCACCCTGCCCCTCCCGCTCCGCCCCAGCCCGCGGGTGCCCGCTGCGGTGCCAGCCCCAGCCCGGGGCCACCACTCCCGGCTGCTGGCCCAGCCCAGGAGCCTCCCCGGCCACCGCCAGCCCGGCGCAGGTGGCCGCAGTTCGGCTCTGCCTGGGGTGCCCAGGGCCATCCAGCTCTGGGTGACACCGCTCACGTGCTGGGGAAACTGAGGCAGGGCCGAGCTCCCTCTGCGGGTTTTGGCAGGTCCTCTGTCCCCTCCCCTGCCCTTCACCGGGTCCCCAGGGTGGCTGAGCATCCACCCGGGGACTGACTGCGGGTCGCTGTGGCTCGGGCACTGGAGCGGGATGTGTCCCCTGCATCCCCCCGGGCTCGCAGGAGCGGCAGCGCTGGGGTCCAGGAGGGTCCGGCCCGGCCCGGCTGGGTGCTGGGGGTGTCACTGGGTGTCACTGGGTGTCACTGGGTGTCACTGGGTGCTGGGGGTGTCACTGGGTGTCACTGGGTGTCACTGGGTGTCACTGGGTGTCACAGGGTGCTGGGGGTGCCACTGGGTGTCACTGGGTGTCACAGGGTGTCACTGGGTGCTGGGGGGTGTCACTGGGTGTCACTGGGTGTCACAGGGTGCTGGGGGTGTCACAGGGTGTCACAGGGTGCTGGGGGGTGTCACTGGGTGTCACAGGGTGTCACTGGGTGTCACAGGGTGCTAGGGGGGTGTCACTGGGTGCTGGGGGGTGTCACTGGGTGTCACAGGGTGTCACTGGGTGTCACTGGGTGTCACAGGGTGCTAGGGGGGTGTCACTGGGTGCTGGGGGCTGTCACTAGGTGTCACAGGGTGTCACTAGGTGTCACTGGGTGTCACAGGGTGTCACTGGGTGCTGGCGGGTGTCACTGGGTGTCACTGGGTGTCACTGGGTGTCACAGGGTGCTGGGGGCTGTCACTGGGTGTCACTGGGTGCTGGGGGCTGTCACTGGGTGTCACTGGGTGTCACTGGGTGTCACTGGGCGCGTTCAGCGTGTGCCAGGGTGTCCGAGCCGAGCCAGCCCCGCACCGCCCGCGCTGGCCGGGTGTGTGAGCGCTGGGGACGGTCCCCCCACGGCAAACCAGTTCTCCTGGCACCGGAGAAACTGGAGGGACACCGGGGCGAGCCTGGGCTTTGAGTCACTGTGTGCAAAGGGAGGGACACGCACGGGGCGCGCTGGGGACGGGCGGGGTCGGGTTCGGGCTCAGCCGCGCTCCCGGCAGGGACACGGACCCGAGGGAAGTGGAAAAGGAAAAGGACACCCCCATGAGCCCTTTCCCTGCCCTGGGGGAGCAGGGGGAGCCTCTCCCCGTTCCCAGCGGGACCTGCAGGGCTCTGCTCCGGCCACACCTGCCCTGAGTCTCCGGGTCCCAGCCCTGGGGCGGGGGCTGAGCCGGGGCAATCATTGCTGCTGTTTGATGGGCTCTGGATGGATCAGCCAGCTCAGCTCCCTTGGGGTCTCCCCGGCCAGGACTGTGAGGGGGGGTCTCCAGCACCCCAAGAAGATGAGGATCCTGTTTGCCAAGCCACCGGGAGGAGGAGGAATTTGCAGGACAGGCTGGAGCTTTGGGAGGTGAGATTCAGCTGCTGGAGGAGAGGCTCTGCCTTTCCTCAATATCCTGCTGTGCCCTCCTGGCTCCCCCGAGCCGATTTTTCACCCCGGGTTTGCTGTCAGGGGAGTGAGGTTTGATCAGGGGTGGGGGGATTTGAGGGGCAAGGGCAGAGTTGTGAGCTCTGGTCTGAGTGGAGGGCTCTGCAGCCTCCAAGGAAAATCCTTCAGCCATCGATCCCCCTTTATCAGGGAGCAGGAATATGTATGGGCTGAGATCCTGATCAATGCCCGCTCTGCAGCCGATCGATCAGCTGCTGCCCCAGGGCTTTGATCAAACGGAGCTGCCGAATTTGGGCACAGCCCATCACTCCGGGGACAGGACTGTCTGTCCAGCTCTGCCCTCCCTCCCTATGGCACCCTGCAGGGTCCCCTCAGGAACATCCCTTGGTGGGTGCCAATGACCCAGGGAGCCCCGTTTGGGATGGAGCAGGGTGGCCACGCTCCCTGCCCAGAGCTGGGGCACCCACAAACCCCCGGAGAGTGTTTTTGGGGTGTTGGGAAGGTGCTGCCTGGTTAGAGCACCCTCAGATCACCCTTGTGCCACCCCCAGCCCGTGTCCCCAGCACTGGGAGCATCCCTCAATCCCGGCTGGGGCTGTGGGGCGAGCAGGGGGTGTGGGGGGGCCACTGAGGGGGAGGGGCAGCTCCGTGGCCTCCTTTATTGATTGTTCATAGCCAAAGGTCAGCGGGAGCGTGGCAGGGTGGGGAGGAGGGCAGAGGGGTGTGAGGGGCTCGCTGCCAGCCCTGGGGCTGTGCCACGGGGGGCGAGTGCCAGCCTGAGGCAGGGCAGGGTGGGGGCCCAGCGTGGGCTCCCTTTGCACAGGCTCCCCCTCGTGCCTCAGTTTCCCCAGCAGCAGAGGGGCTGGCAGGGCTGGGCAGTGGCCACCAGCGTGCTGGGCTGGGTGAGTGGGCAAGGAGGGGTTGGGGGCTGGAGGGAGGGTCTGTGCCCACAGGAGGGGTGCAGGGGGGCTCGGCCAGGGTTGGAGGAGCTTTGTGCAGCCGGGGGGGCTGTGCCTGTGGGGTGGGCAGGGACAGGGATCAGTTTTCCTGGGCAGGAGCTCTGGAGCAGGTCGGTGGTGACAGTGACAGCGCTGGGAGGTGGCGCTGGAACCTCAAACATCATTTTCCACAGCTCTTCAGTCCCCAGGACCGCGGAGGGGCTCGCAGCACCGCGGGGACGTGGTGCCAGCTCTGCCAGGGCTGTGACCCGGGTGCCCGGGTGTGCTGCCCGTGCCCAGGGCTCGTCCTGCCGGGCCAGGGCTGGGTGGAGCCCCGGGGCAGCTCCGCGGGTCCAGGGACAGCCCTGGGCTCACAGAGCTGCCGCCCTCGCCCCGGCCGTGCCGAGGGGAAGATTTACAGGCTGTCAGAGCCGGGGCCAGAGGTCAGCAGGGGTCAGAAAGTCCATTTCAGTGAGGTCACTGTCCACTTCTTTCAATCTAATGAAGCCATTATTTGTGAAAGCGGCCGCTTTGCCGGCTCTTCCCTTGAAGCCGAGCAGGGCACAGGGGCTGGCTCTGAAAGAACAGGAAGGAGTCCCCTTCCCTTTCGCATTTGCCATTCAACAGGCCCCGAAAACAAACACAGCACACACAGAAATACGGCACAGGCTGCGGCTGGGATGCAAAGGGAAGGGGCTGGAAGTGCCGCGCTCGGGGATGTGGCTGTGACGTGCGGGGAAGTCACCGAGGATGGGCAGAGATCGGGGGTGCTGAGGAAGTCGCTGCTGGCTGTAAATAGTCACAGGAAAATGCCTCTGGGGCTGCTGGTCACTCCTGGCCGGAGGAAGGGGCTGGAGCAGGGTGGGGATCGCTTTCTGAAGGATTCCTTGTGGACACAGCAAGAGCTCGATCCTCAGCACATCCTTCCCCGTGCCCTCACAGCTCTGCAGGCTGTGCCCTCCCCAAACCCCGAGGGAAACGGGGAAAACCGGGAAGGGAAAGGGATGAGTGGAGAGGACTAGAGCTGTATGGAGAGCGGGTTATTTTCTCCTTTCTTGCCTCAGTTATCCCGCAGCCGAGAGGAAAACGAGGATGAGCGTGCAGCCCTTGCAGCCAGGAGAGGGGGCCAGACGCGCTCGGGATGATCCCGGATCGCCACCGGGACCTGTGAGTGATGGCAGAGAGGGGAGCGTGGGCACGGACACACCGTGGTTTCCTTCCTGCCCCGGCCCGGCCCGGCCCGGGGGTTCTGTGGCTGCCGGAGCCTGGCCAGGGATGGGAGTGGGGATCTCATAGGAAACACTGACCAGAGCCTTCCCCCGTTCTGTGCTGCTCCTTGGCTTTGGGAACCGGCTCAGGACTGACCGTGAGAGGCCGCTGGGGTTCCCTGTCCAGCCCGTTGAGAGCAGCGGGAGGTGAGGGGACACCGTGTGACCTCGCGTGTGGCACCTCCCGCTCCTGCTGTGTCCCGTGGGACGCGGATTCACCTGCGGGGAGGGACAGAGCCCTGGAGGCTGGGGAGCCCCCGGCAGCTCACCCACAGGGAGCCTTTACAGGGAAAACCATCCTCTTCCTCCTCCTCTTCCCCTTCTTCCTCCTCCTCCTCCTCCTTTGCCGTCCGTCAGTGGGGGGGGGTTCCAGCGGGGCTGCGGGGAAGGGACAACGAGGAGTCCCCGGGTGTGCGGAGCAGGAGGAGGAGGAAGAGGAAGAGCGGGAGGAGGAAGAGGAAGATCAGGAGGAGGAAGGGCCCGGCCAGGACCATGGCCAGCGGCAGCGGTTCAGCACCAGGGCCAGCGGCAGCGGCCCCGCGGGCGGCCGGGCCCTCCACGCGGGGATTCCCCACGCGGGATCTCAGCGCCAGCCCCGGCCCGGCCCGGGGGTCCCCCCGCGGTGACACCGCTGTCCCCCCGCTCCCGCTGCCCTCTCGGTTCCTCCCGCGCTCCGCTCGGTGCCACCACGCGGGACCGGCCCCGCGTGGCGCGGCCGCGGTGGGCGCAGCCCCCCAGCCCCGGCTCCCCCCTCGGGGGCACCGCGGCCGGGCCGGTTCGGGGACCCCGGGCACAGCTCGGGAGGGGCGGCGGGCGGCGCTGTGCCCCCGCGGCCGGGGCATTGTCCGCAGCCGGAAATGGAGCCGCTGGTCACTCGCCCTTTGTCCCCGCCCGGCCCGGGGGGCGCCGGGCCCCGGCACCGCCGCGGATCCGCTCCCGGGGAGGGGCGGCCACGGGGGTTGCGGATCCCGGGGTGCTCGCCCCGCTGGCGGGACACGGGATGGGGGCGCGGGAAGGCCCCGCTGTCCCCAGAGCCGCCCCCTCCTCGGGGGACAGATTCCCCCGTCCCACCGGAGCGCGGCTCGCAGGTGGCTCCGCTCGTGGGGAGGGGGCGCGGGGAAGGGACGGGGAAGCTCCCCCCGATGTCCGGGGGTCCCTCCTCCAGCCCCCCCTGCCCGGGTGTCACCTCTTCCCTTGACAGGTGGCCTCGCCCCTAAGTGCCCTAAGTGTGGGGGGGGTCAACCCGCGCGACCCCCCCTCTGCAAATCCCTCCCGGAATGTGTCGCTATTAGGGGGGGTTAATTAGGATCACGTGGGGACAGGATGGCGGAGCAGGGCCCGGCGCCCCCCGGCCCCGCGGGTGGGTCCTGGGGGGGGCGGGGGCTGCCATTGTCTGCGAGAATTTGGGAGCCTTTGAAAAAACCCTCCCGCTCCCTCCCACCCCTATTGTTGGAGTGAAGATGGAGTCAAACCTCTCCCGGCTCCCTCTCGGCGGGGTCTAAGCTGGGTTTTTTTGTTGGGTTTTTTTTTTTTCCTCCTTTTTTTTTTTTCTCCTTTTTTTTTTTGGCTGGCCTGATACCCTCAAAGCTGGCCGAGGAGGAGGAGGGAGGAGGCGGTAACAGCCACAACTCGGAATTTGCAAGCGAGTGTCGGGATGGGGTCTGTTTCCAACCAGCAGTTTGCAGGTTAAGTTATATTATTGTCGCAGCCCGCCTCGGCTCCGCGATTATTAATAACGACGGCAGAGCCCGGCTGGGGGGCGCAGGGACCCCCCGAGCCCGGCCCAGCCCGTCCCGCTGAGCCCCGGCAGCGCGGCCGGGCCCGCCGGGCCCCTCTGCCCCGCGCAGCGCTGGGGGCTCCCGGGAGGGGAATTATCGGGATTTTTTATCCCCCCTCCAGCCCCAGGATGACCCCAGAAGTTTGGGGCCGCTGGCGGCTGCTGGGGGCGTTTGGGAGCGGGGGTGGGACGGTGCAAGGGGGGGATGCTGACGGCGAGGGAGAGTTTCTCCAGCATGGCTTGCTGGGGACAGGGGGGTTTCGGGTTGGTATTTTGGGGGAGTTTTCCTCCCTTTTTAAATATTGTTTTCAATATCTTGATATTAGAAAAATAATTTGGCTAATTTTTCGTTGCTCTTTTTGTGTGTGTGTCTAGGATTTTAAACTTTTTTTTTTTCGTTTTTAACATTTTTGAGGGAGAAACGGATTTCGGGCTCCCACTGCACGCACTGCTGGGCCGTGCTGGCAGGAGCTGCCTTCGTTTCCTGGGGTGATCCCCAAGCACACGTGGAGGCAGAGCTCATCTCTCTGCTGCTTTTTTGGGGGTTGGGGATTTTTTTTTTTTGCGTTTTTCAGCTGAGCACCCCGAGCAGGATTTGCGGTTCCTGTGCGGGGCGTGCGGGGCCGGGGGGCACCCGCGGCTCCCCCGGCTCAGCGGCTCCGTGGGTCTCTCGCCAGGTGCGAAGCCGGGCGAGGAGCCGGCCGGAGACTCGCCCAAGGCCGAGAACGATTCGCAGCCGCTGCACGGCTCCGGAATCTGTAAATGGTTCAACGTCCGCATGGGCTTCGGCTTCCTCTCCATGACCGCCAAGGGCGGCGCGACCCTGGACTCCCCCGTCGATGTCTTCGTGCACCAGGTACGGGCCGGAGCCGCCGGCGGTGCTGGGGAGGGACGGGAGCCCCTCCGGAGGATGGAGCTGGGATGGATGGGGACCCCCGGGCCGGTGGAAGGGCCGGCACCGCCACAACCGGGGCTGCTCTCCCGGGACCGGCCCTGAAAGCCGATCCCGAGCGATTTCATCTCTTCCCGTCGTTGTTCCCTGAAGAGCCCCTCGGGGCCGGGGGCGCAGGTGCCCGCGGGGCCGGGCGGGATCCCCGCAGCGGGGACACGCGGGGGGACACGGGGACCGGGCGGGGTCACCCCGGTACCGCTCCCGGGAGCGCCGAGCGGGGCTGGGACACGGGACTGGGACGCGGGACTGGGACACGGGACTGGGACACGGGACTGGGAGTTCTCCCACTGGAGTCATCCCGGGACCGGGAATCTCTGCCCGCGCCCTTTGTCCCGGTCGCGGGTGGCACAAAGGGTTTGTGTCGCTGCCGACCCCGTGTGACAGTGACAGTCCCGTGTCCGGACTTGCCCTCGCTGAGCGTGCCGCGGACGCTGCTCCCAGGGCAGTCGGGGATCGGGGGCTGGAGTTCCTTGGATGTCCCGGGTCCGGATCCGCCGGGGGATCCCCGGGGCTGGGGAAGGGATTTGGGGACGGTGCCCAAAGCGGGGCCAGCGCTCAGAGCCGGCTCTGTGCTGCTCCCAGCTCGGGCCAGCGGCTGCCGCGGGGCTCTGGGGCAGAGTGAGACCCAACGAAGGGGGCACGGGAGTTTTTGGAGCAAACACGGGGGGTTTGTGCCGGGATTGGGAGCAGCACCGCGGTGCCGGCTCGGGGGAGCCCGGGACCAGCCGCGTTCGGTGGCTGCGGATCCTCACGGGCCCAAAGCCCCCCAGGCTGGGTCCGTCCTGTGGGCTGGGGGTGCGGGATGAGCCCCTGGGCTCTGAGGAGCTCCGGGGCAGGGACTCCCGGGGGTCACCCGCTCCCTGCCCACGAGTGGGGGCTCCAGGCGGGACTGGCAAGCCAATAATGGTCAGGGGCGATGCAAATCCCTTCTCCCTTGGCTGTGGCATGGGGTAGGAGCTGCCATCTCGGGCACAGCTGGTTTTGGAGTCAAGGGCTCCGAATCAGCCGGGGGAAAACCGATCCTGGTGTTCTCCAGAGAGCAAATGGGCCTTTGCATGTCAATGTGGCGCAGCGGGACCCAGCGCTCCCGGGGAGAACCTCCCGCCCTGCTCCCGGGGTTTATTGCCCCCAGACAGTCTGGTTTCCTGATTGCTTTTGCTCACATTCCTGCAGGGGAAGAGAATTAGCTGGGGTGTCTCCGGCAGGAGCATCCCAGAGGGATCTGCAGCCTCCCGGTACCCCCAGTTTCTAAGGTCGGGGGAGCCGTGGGATCCCGGAGATTGATTGGGAAATACGGGGAACTCTGGGGAAAAGCGATTTATTTTGGGTGGCAGAGGGGCCAGGGGTGCTGCAGCAAAGTGATTTGCACCACCAGAAGCTTCGGGCTGATGGAGAATTCTCCTCCGGGTCGGGTTTCGCCTCCTGCTCCGCTCACCGGTGGCACAAAGTCTTGGAGGCGCTCCCGGTGTCGCTCCCACCGCAGATCCTCGGAGCGGGATCAGCTCAGGCTCCCAGCGCGGCCTCGCTGCTGTTGGTGGCTCGCAGGGACGTCCCGATGCTGTCCCCACCCCAGAGCTCCTCTCCCGGGGAGGGAGTCAGGGTTGTGAAGGCAAAAGCCACCGAAAGCCACCGAGATCTGGGCTGGCACCGCTCAGGGCTCGCTGTGCCCTGCCAGGACCCAGAGCCCCGAACCCGCTTGGGGCTTAACCCTCCAGAGCCCCTCAAACCCCGCTCGTTCCCCTCTTCATTTACATATGTGAATGATGACCCACAGGAAGTAATTGTGGGAGAAAGAAGGGAATTGGCCTCTTTAGATCTATTAAATCACTTTATTACAGGAACCAGGTCTGAATGGCCCCTCTCTGCAGGGAGCGCGTCTCCATCTCCCTCTGCCTTTATCTGATCACAAAGAGATTAAAATCTCGGCAGGACAGGAGACTAACAGGGCTCCTTGGGGCTGCCTTTCCCTCGCATTGTGAGCTAAAAATGAGGCATTTGGGTTCAAATGCCTCCCCTGGACACTGGAGATGGATTCATTTGGGGGCTGTGAGGACACAGGAGGGATGGAGCAGAGGGGAGCAGAGCAGATCGTCCCGGGGAGGTGAAGGGCTGAGCAGCACCCCCAGGCTCTGGGGATGTTGAGGTGGCAGAAATTGGGCTGGTGATGGTGAAAACCCCCAGGATGCAGTGGTCCCCTCGGGATGCTGCTCCCGGGCTCTGAGCATCGCTCCCAGGAGTGTGGAGCTGCCTGGGAAGGCAACGTGGGGAGAAAAAGGAGAAAATCAAGGCTTGGTGCCACTGGTTGGAGCTGGAGGAGCAGTGGTGACCAGAGGGATTCGGGGTTGGGGTCTGGCAGAGAACAGAGGGGAAGAGGATGTGCAGTGCCTGGAAATCGCTGCTCTCCACAGCTGGGCTCTGCATGCCCAAGCGTTTCTCCAAACCAGCAGGTCTAAATCTGCAATAAATGCAGTTAGTTGGGGTTTTGTTCCTTCTCATGATTTTAGCAAGGAATTCTGCTGGGCACCGTGGGTACCCGTGCCTGATGGGATGGGATGGGATGGGGTGGGATGAGATGGGGTGGGATGGTGGAATTGGCCTTTTGGGACACGGATTTTGGCTGAGCCGACCCGGGCTGTCACCCACCGGTGCCTGTGCCAGCCCGTGCATGCGGCCAGGATAATAAAAATAATCATCCACGTGAGCATGACGTGAGGTCTTTAAAAAAAAAAAATAATCGTGTTTGGAGGCAGCTCCGTCCCTGACTGTGCAGGAAAGGCTCAAGGGACATTTTTTCTGTCAGGGAGGAGGATCCAGCCTTTCCTGCTGCCTACCCCCGGGCTGGGGTGCGGGGCAGGGTCCGGGTTTGGGCTGTGCGGAGCTGGGGGGCAGCGAGGGGAGGGAGAATCCGCCCGGAGCAGCTCCGGGGATGGAGCCGGGATGCTCCTGCAGGGACACGTGTGGGATATCTCGCTTTTCCTGCTGTCCCCAGAGCTGGGCGGGCACCCCAGGGCTGCGCATCCCTGGGGAAGGGATCGTGAAATCGCAGATTAGTTTGGGCTGGAAGGGACCTTGAAAGGTCATTTAGTGCAACCCCCCTGCAAGGAGCGGGGAACCCCCGCAGAGATCCCCCGGGGTGGAAATGCTCCTTGGAATCTCTGGTGGTTTTTTGTTTTTTGGTGGGGGAAGAGGAGGAGTAGCGATTTCTTTCCTTTTGTTTATTTTGTGGATTTTTTTTTTTTTTTAAATAACCGCTGGAATGAAATTGTATTGCGCTGCTTGTGCGCCGCGTCCCGATGGGAAATAGCGAAAGAGAGTGGCTTTATTCCACCCCTGAAACTCCCTCAAGACGCTCACACACACAAAAAAAGCCTCCTGTCTCTGTCTAAAGATTAACTGATGGCCGCAGGCACATCCCTTCCCCCAGCTCCCCCTCCCTGCCCCAGGGACAGAAAACACCCTGGAATGGTCTCCCAGATAATATGGCCCAAATGAATGGGATTGCTGCCGGGATGGAGCCCTGTCCCCGCCGCCCCCAGCTCCAGCCCCGACCTCTCCTTTTCCCCGTTCCCTCACTCCCAGGAATGAGGGGATGGAGCTGGAATCACGAAGATGCTCCGGGCCGTGCTCCTGCTTTAAGACGGGAGCACAAAATTATAACGCAGTTAGTGCCACTGGGAAGTGCAGGAGGGTTTTGGTGGGGAAAAAATACAACCGAGGGAGCTAAAAGGATTTAGGACAGGAAACTGATGGATTAAACTCTGTGGTAGATGCCTTTTATTTTTTTTTCCCCACTCGGAATTGGTATCTAGAGTTTAATTTTACTGACTTGTGGTGGAAAATTAAGAGCAAACGTTGTTAATTTGGCAGGGGAATGTCTTTATTTTGATTTTAGCTGCAATCAGTAGGGGTCCTTAGGGATATCGCACCAGATGATGGTGATGGAGCCGGTGGAAAGGCTTGGAAATGTTTTGTTAAATGCTCTGTGCTCATCGCCCTCCTTATCTCTGCACCAGCCCCGGGGCTGAGGCGGGACCCCCTTTCCCAAGGACATCTCTGGGTGGATTCCTGCCCCAAATCCTTCACCCCTGAGCCCGAACCCGGCACCAGCACAATCCCTGGAGCTGCTGGGAAAAGATTTTCTGTGTGATCTGGGGACAGGGAAGGGCTCTGCCTCTGGGGACAGGGACAGGGCAGGCTGTGAAGGCAAAGGGACATTTCCCTGCTGTCCCTGGGGATTTGGTCCCTGCTCCGTGCTGGCAGAGCCGAAATCTCCTCCTGGGGGTGTTTGGGGAGGGAACTGCTCTGCCAGGGCTGGGGGCTGCCGTGACAACATCCAGTGGTGACAGGGGGACCTGGGCCTCAAGAACGGAGCAAGTGGCAGCCCCTGCACCCTCCTGTACCCTCCTGTACCCTCCTGCACCCCCTGGCTGTGCCCCCGGGGCTGGGGCTGCTTCCCCCGGTGGGCCCTGGGGGCTGCCCTGTATCCCCCAGAGTGGCTGGAAACCGGGAGAACAGGGTGTGGGGGGGACACTGTGGCTCTGGGGACAGAGGATGGGGCTGCACAGTGCCTGAGGACACTGCTGTGGGTGCCAGAGGTCACCACGGACAGGACACCCCCGGTGATGGGGGCTCAGCAATCCCTGGGTGTTTATCCCGACCCTCCTCTGCAGACTGGGGGAAACTGAGGCACGGGCACTGCGGTGGGGGTGGGCGGCCCGAATAGCTCAGGGCAGGGCTCAGAGGTACCCTGGCACTGCCACCAGTGTCCTGCCCACAGCCACCACCCCAGCCCGGCTCCTTTTCCGAGGGATTTCAGTTTAAAGGGCTCTGGAGGTGCAGCGGCTGCTCCGCCCCAGGCCCCTGGACACAAAGATGGTTTGATTGAGTGGCCGGGGCTGCCTGGGAATAAACGTCCCCTTGTGTCGCGCCGGGGACAATGGTGACCCCGGAGCCCGCGGTTCGGGGGGCAGCGCTGGCGTTCGGGGCGCCCCACGGTGTCATCCCTTCGGGACGGGAAATCGGGATAAATGCGGGATCTGTGGTGGGGGATTTGCTGCGTGGGAGGAAGAGGAGGGATGAAGGCACCCATGTGTGGGGGGGACACCCAGCGCTCGGCCGCTCACGTGCGGCGGCTTTGTCTGCCGTAAATAAGCGGGGATGCGGGAAGGGAGGGGAGGGGAAGGGAGGGGAGGGTGGGGAAGGGAAGGGAAGGGAAGGGAGGGGAAGCAGGAGGTGCCCGTTGCAATGTCCAGTGGGGCTGCTGGGTGAAGCTGTACGAGCTGTGCCTCTGTCCCCTGTGTGCCAGCTCTGCCTCTGTCCCAGCTCTGCCTCTGTCCCCTGTCCCAGCTCTGCCTCTGTCCCTGTCCCAACTCTGCCTCTGTCCCTGTGTGCCAGCTCTGCCTCTGTCCCTGTCCCAGCTCTGCCTCTGTCCCTGTCCCTGCTCTGCCTCTGTCCCCCGTGTGCCATCTCTGCCTCTGTCCCCTGTGCCAGCTGTGCCTCTATTCCCTGTGCCAGCTCTGCCTCTGTCCCCTGTGCCAGCTCTGCCTCTGTCCCTGTCCCAACTCTGCCTCTGTCCCTGTGTGCCAGCTCTGCCTCTGTCCCTGTCCCAGCTGTGCCTCTGTCCCCTGTCCCAGCTCTGCCTCTGTCCCCCGTGCCAGCTCTGCCTCTGTCCCTGTCCCAACTCTGCCTCTGTGCCAGCTCTGCCTCTGTCCCCTGTCCCAGCTCTGCCTCTGTCCCCATGTGCCAGCTCTACCTCTGTCCCTGTTCACTGCACGCCCTGATGACCACAAGGAAATCCTCGCCTCGGGCTCCGCTTCTTTAGGGCTGGCGATGCTTTGTGACCCCGAGCCCAGGATCACCCTGCACCCCGGTACCAGATCCATCCCCCCGAGGGAGCCGAGCCCGAACCCCGCGGGCAGCGGGCGGGCCGGGCAGGGCGCTGTGTGCGGAGGGGCTGGAGGGGGTCAGAGGGCCCGCGGCCACGCCGGCCACCCTTCCTCCCCCCGCCGGGGCCTGGAACTCCTGGAATTTGGGCAGCGGGAGCGCGGCCGCCGCCGGCCCTTTGTTCTCGCTGGCCGGTGGCTCCCGGCCCTCCCCTGCGCTCCCCCCCATCCCCAGCATCCCCGGCTCGCTCCAATCCCCCCCTTCCTCTCTTTATTTTTGGGGGGGTGTGGGTGTGTGGAGGCCTGGGAAGGCTCCGGCTTTGTGTGTGGTGTGGGACGGGGGCTCTGGGCCCCTTCCTTTCAGATGCAGGAGGTATGCAGCTAATTCAATGGGCTGCAGTTTGATTACCTATCTGATAACAGAGGAATGCCAGCAATGTGTGTGTTTTGGGAAGGGGGCAGGGGGGATGCGCAGGGACCACCAGCCACTCTGCAGCTCACATCAAAAGGCTGCGGCAGGGGGGGAGCTGGGGCGCCCCAGCCTCTGTCCCCCCTTCCCTGGGGAGGGGGCGTTTCCTTTGGCCTTTTGGCGGAGGGGGCTGGGGGGGTTCTTGTCATCCTCACCCGCTCCTGGAAAATAAATCGCTTCCCCGTCATGTTGTGGCAGCTTCTGCCTCATCCCTCCTCTTCCTCCGAGTGGGGGTGATGGGGCTGGGCTCCGAGCTGGTGCCCGAGGTGTGGCTGAGCTGGGGGGCTCAGCCCGGGGCTGGGGTCCCCCCTGGCACGGCTCAGCTTTATCCCAAAGCTCAGGGCTGAGCGCCTGGGAGTTTTCATCCCTGCAGTGTAAACACAGCTGGGCCAGCTGGGGCTGTAAACGCCCTGAGAGGAGCCACGGGAGGTGCTCGGCCTCATCCCCCGGCTCCAGGGCTGCCCCCTGTGCCAGGGAGAGATGCTCAGCCCCTCCTCACCCCCAAACCCCTGGGGCTGCTGTGGGGATGGGGTGAATTCCCCATTGCCCAAATCCCCTCGCAGACCAGGGCAGGGCAGGGAGGCGCTGAGCCGAGTGCTGAGGGACCCCTGGGATATGCTGAGGCACCTCTGGGATGTGCTCAGGTACCCCTGGATGTGCTCAGGCACCCCTGGGTGTGCTGAGGCACCCCTGGGATGGCTCTGGGATGTGCTCAGGCACCTCTGGGATGTGCTCAGGCACCCCTGGGATGTGCTCAGGGACCCCTGGGATGTGCTCAGGGACCCCTGGGATGTGCTCAGGGACCCCTGGGATGTGCTCAGGCACCTCTGGGATGTGCTCAGGCACCCCTGGGATGTGCTCAGACACCCCTGGGATGTGCTCAGGCACCCCTGGGATGTGCTCTGGCACCCCTGGGATGTGCTCAGGCACCCCTGGGATGTGCCCAGGCACCCCTGGATGTGCTGAGGCACCCCTGGATGTGCTCAGACACCCCTGGGCTGTGCTCAGGCACCCCTGGGCTGTGCTCAGGCACCCCTGGATGTGCTCAGGCACCCCTGGGATGTGCTGAGGCACCCCTTGGATGTGCTGAGGCACTTCTGGGGTGTGCTCAGGCACCCCTGGGATGTGCTGGTGCTTTGGGCACAGAGTTCCTGCATGGGAGATGCTGGGTTTGGGGTGGGCAGCAGTGTTTGGTCACCCTGGGGGTTTGCCAGGGGCAGGGGGTGCTGGAACTGCCCTGGGTGGGCAGAGGTGGCTGTGAGACTCTGTCATGTCCTTGTTGTCATTTGGGACCTCAGAGCTCGGGGTTTGGCTCTCCCTTTGGGCAGCAGAGGCTGCTCAGAGAGCAAAGGGATCTTTGGCCACCTGGATCCCATGCCAGCAGCCAAGGGGCTCCAGGGCGTGGGGGTGACTTGGCCCAGCACTCGGGGTCTGAGCTGGACCCCCAGGCACAGAAAGGGAGGGGGAAAGCAGCACAAAAAGGGGTCTCAAGGGCTGTTCCTCGAGCCCTGCTCTGTTCCCACTTCTCTTGTGCCCACGGACATCCCACAAGGCCTCACCAAGAAAAATCCACTCCTATAACCCAACAACTCCATTTCTTCCCTCTGTGCCTTTTCACGGGGAGTTTCCTGGGGACTCCTGGTGACATTTGGAGCGGAGATGGGGACAGACCGTGCCTCCTGTCCCTGCTCACACGGTGCAGGGAGAATGGGAGAGCAGGGCCCACGTGACGGGAGCTCTCCATGAATGGGGGAGATGCTCCATTCATAAATGCAGGGTCGCGCTGCAGCCGCGCAGGCGTTGGGAAT
Source organism: Catharus ustulatus (assembly GCF_009819885.2). NCBI lineage: Eukaryota > Metazoa > Chordata > Aves > Passeriformes > Turdidae > Catharus > Catharus ustulatus. Next base: position 7,021,713 of record NC_046246.1, read on the forward strand.
CCCCGGCCGGCAGAGCTGCTCCTCCCTCTGCCAGCAAATTCCCTTTAATTCCTTGCTCATGCTCGTTTTGGCTGTGCTGGCAGAGCTGCGGGAATGCCGAGCTGGAATTGCTGAGCTGGAATTGCAGAGGATGCTCACGGCACAGGGGGTGGAGGATTGCCGGCTGCCTCAGCCAGCTCTGCTCCTTAGATCTGGATTTGTTCTGCTAAAATGGACAGAGCCGCTGGAAGTGCAGTGGGTTTTCCTGTCCCCTCACACCCCCTTCCCCAGCCTGGGTTTTTCTTGGCTCCCCTGATTTGATTGAGTGGTGATAACCAATGTGGTGTTCCTGGAAGGAATGGGAGAAGCTCCCACAGCGATAATCCTGTGCCAAATGCTGCTTAATTAATTATTGCAGCACTTACAGGGCTTGAGCTGAGGTGAGCTGTGCTGAGGGGGCGGCAGTGACAGCTCCCATCTCCCTGGGTTCATATCATTGTGCAAATCTTTGTATTTAGAAAAATCAAACCCGAGGCACAGGCAGAGGGGACATTTGCAGCCCTTGTGCCCAAGGTCTCTGTGCTGTGCCTGGAGATCAGCCCAGCTCTGTGCTGACCCCCTCCTCTCCCTGTGCCCCCAGAGCAAGCTCCACATGGAGGGGTTCCGCAGCCTGAAGGAGGGCGAAGCTGTCGAGTTCACCTTCAAGAAATCATCCAAAGGTTTGGAGTCCATCCGGGTGACCGGGCCCGGGGGCGTCTTCTGCATCGGCAGCGAGAGGAGGCCCAAAGGGAAGAGTCTCCAGAAGCGCAGATCCAAAGGAGACCGGTGAGGGCTGGGGAGGGCTGGGGCTGAGTCCTGCAGGCACTGGGACTGGGCTGAGCCTTGGGGGCATCGGGAGCTGCACCGGGAGCTGCCCCGGGGCTGGGCTGAGCTCTGTGGGCACCGGGAGCTGCCCCGGGGCTGGGACTGAGCTCTGCAGGCACCGGGAGCTGCCCCGGGGCTGGGCTGAGCCTTGTGGGGCACCGGGAGCTGGGCTGAGCTCTGTGGGCACCGGGAGCTGCCCCGGGGCTGGGCTGAGCTCTGTGAGCACCGGGAGCTGCCCCGGGGCTGGGACTGAGCTCTGTGAGCACCGGGAGCTGCCCCGGGGCTGGGACTGAGCTCGGGGGGCACCGGGAGCTGCCCCGGGGCTGGGCTGAGCTCTGCAGGCACCAGGAGCTGCCCCAGGGCTGGGGCTGAGCCCTGCGGGCACCGGGAGCTGCCCCGGGGCTGGGCTGAGCTCTGCAGGCACCGGGAGCTGGGCTGAGCTCTGTGGGCACCGGGAGCTGCCCGGGGCTGGGCTGAGCCTTGGTGGGCACTGGGAGCTGCCCTGGTGCTGGGACTGAGCCTTGGGGGCACCGGGAGCTGCCCCGGGGCTGGGCTGAGCTCTGTGGGCACCGGGAGCTGGGCTGAGCTCTGTGGGCACCGGGAGCTGAGGGGGGCCAGGGCTGAGCCCTGCGGGCACCGGGAGCTGCCCCGGGGCTGGGCTGAGCTCTGCAGGCACCGGGAGCTGCCCCGGGGCTGGGCTGAGCTCTGTGGGCACCGGGAGCTGCCCCGGGGCTGGGACTGAGCTCTGCTGGCACCAAGAGCTGCCCCGGGGCTGGGCACGGCCCGGTGCGATGGGCGGTGACCCCCGGGCTGGGATCGAAGCTTCCTGCGGTGGATAATGAGCAGCAGATGCAGCCCGGTGGGGAAAGGGCAGGGGAGCAGCAGGGGAGGGCAGAGGTCAGGGACACCCCGGGCAGAGCCGTGCTGGGCTGAGGGAATGCTCTCCAAGAGAAGCCTTTCCTTGTGGGAAGGAAATAGCAGAACGTCCTGGCAGCGTGTCCTGCGGTGGGATGGGAGCCCCGGGCAAGGTTCTGGCCAGCCCTTCATCCCCCTCTGCCATCCTCTGCATCCCTCTGCCTGGGGATGCCTCATCCCAGTTTTCCCAGTGGATGCTGTCCACTCCACTTAGCTGTTCTCATAAATAGGTTTTTTAATTAACCAGAAAGGAATGGTGAAAGAAGAGGAAAGAGAAAAGGGTTGTGGCCATCCTGCATGGATGCAGGATTTAAAATGGACACGAGGCAGCTCCCTCTGCTCTGGTGGGAGGGTGGCACCCACGGGATGAGCGCTGGAAGGCACAGCCCTGTGAAAGCCACCCCTGGGGCTGTCCCCACACGATGACAGCTGGGGATGTGAGCTGTTCCTTCGCCTGCTCCTGGGGCAGTGTAACCCCGGCACTGGGGATGGGACACAGGAGCCAGGACACCGATGGAGCCGTAGGTGGGGAGGGGTTCTTGGTGGAACCCCCAACATCCCGATTTTGTCCCCATGTGTGGCTTCAGTGCAGCGGTTTGCTGCCATCTCCTGGGTGCCAGCAGCACCACTGAGCCCCAGCTGTCTGTGCTCTGCAGGGACCGACCCTGGGGCCACCACCTGCCCCAAAAGCTGAGCCCAGCTCTGGCTAAGAAGCCAGGTGGGTCCCAGGCATGGTCACAGCATCCTCCCACCTCATTTTATTTCCCTTCCCCTCACACAGGTGCTACAACTGCGGCGGGCTGGACCACCACGCCAAGGAGTGCAAGCTCCCTCCGCAGCCCAAGAAGTGCCACTTCTGCCAGAGCATCAGCCACATGGTGGCCAACTGCCCCGCCAAAGCACAGCAGTCGCCCAGCTCGCAGGGAAAGCCCGCCTACTTCCGAGAGGAGGAGGACATGCACAGCCCGGCCCTCCTCCCCGAGAGCCGGGAATGATGGTGGGTGGCAGGGACAGGGGATTCCACCGGGGGGAAAGGCTTTGGAAAGGCGAGGGGCAGGGCTGGGGAGGGCAGGCGGCAGTGCTGGCAGCAGGGACCTGGTGTCCCTGCACAGACCTTCCCCGTGCCCAGGCTGGTAGCATCAGGATGGCTTGTTCCAAAACAAGGCAAGGCAGCACCCAACACATTTCATCCCGCTGAAAACCCCAGAAATATTTGATTACTCTTTATCCTTTTCTAAGTTAAGCCAGGCAGTCGTGTCTTGGGGAGGAGGAGCAGAGGGGCAACACCCCAGGGAGGAGCTCGTGGCTCCTTGTTCAGCTTCAGCCAGGCTCGGGCACAGCCGGGCTGAGCTGCAGGAGCTGGGAGGGAGCCTGAGGGAAAGGGAAAAGGGAAAAGGGAAAAGGGAAGGGAAGGGAAGGCTGCTGTGGAGCAGCAGGGAACACCCATGGGCCGGTCCCACGGGTCCCTCTGCTCCTCACCGTCAGGAGGTGTGAGCATCTTCCAGGGAGGTTGGAGGGTTTAGTTTTTCCCTGGTTACTCCACTGCTGACAGCAGCAGAGCCCGGATTTGGGCTCAGTCTGGATGGAATGGATCATCTCTCAGGGCTGGACTAACACCACCTGCTTGTGGGCTGCAGCCTGGGGGAGAGCAAGGCAAAGGAAAATCACTTTATTCCCCCCAGTCCTGCCCAGTGCCAGCCCAGAGAGCACGAGGTGTTCCGTGCAGCCAGCTCTTCCCTCTCAGGCTTCTCCCAGCCTCCAGAACCTCTGCTCCTCCTGCCCTCCCCAGGGACAGGGGATGAGGCTGTCCTGCCTTTGTCCCCCTCCCCACAGCCCTTCCCAAGCCTTGCCTTTATTTATTGGCCCCGGTGGACCCCCCGTGCCAAAGCCAAGGCCAAGTGAAAGCTGCACTAGGACGTGCGTGAATGACGTATCTCTGGGTTTGTTTGTCTTTGTTTTGGGTTTGTCGTTTTTTTTTTTTTTTTTTTTTTAATATAAATATTCTGGTTTTGTATTTTTGTATATTTTAATCTTTAAGAAAAGAAAAGGGAAAAAAAAAAAAAAAGGAGAGAAAGGACATAATTCCTGCAACTTATTCTCAGGTATTCGAGCAATCTCAGGGATAAAATGCCTCTGTAGCCCAGTGCTGGACAGAGAGGAGGGTTTTTTTCTAACAGCACAAAGAAATTATGAAGTTTGTATTGGAAGTGTAGATCTACCTCACTGGATGTTTGCTAGGTGGGCTGACTTGTTGTTGAGCTTTCCCAATGTGTTTTTTGGTGTGTTTGGGATTTGTTTTCTTTTGAACTCTGTGGATCCGTGTGCGGGGATGGAGAAGCCAGGCAGTGCCATGGGCAGGGAGCAGCTGCTAGAGCCTGTGCTGGCTCCCCAGCTCCTCAACTTCTCCAGCCTGGTGGCTTCTGAGGACTGTCCTGTCTCTGTCTCCTGTTTGCTCTCACACCTGATGGGAACACTCCAGTGCACCCCGTGCCTGAGTCCTCCTGCTGCCCAGGGGCTGGGATGTCACAGGCTCCCAGCAGGCTGGGGTCAGTTTGGGGTCCCAGCCCCACCCAGGGGACAGAGGAAGAGCAGACAGTGAGCAGGGAGTGCAGGGAGACAGGGTGACCTTCAGTCCCTGCCCTTCCTCACCCTCGAGCTCAGGGCTGGCTGTCCATGCCCTCCTGGGACGGGGTTCCAAGGGAGCTGCAGCTGCTCCATCTTTTTCTCCTTCCTGGCTTCCCTCAAATGCTGGCCCACCATGGCTGGGGGAACTCTGGATCCCAGGTGTTGGGGTATGAACACTCCTCTTGCAGCCCAGGGGGTGGCTGGAGCCTTCTCAGGGAGGGCATCTGGCCGTGGGCACATTTCCTGCTGGTTTTTAGTAGCAATAGGTTTAGATGTGGGGCAGGGCTGGAGCAGACTGGAGCACCCACTCCATCCCCAGGGATGGGGGACTCTGGGGGGCTCACTGAGGCTGCTGGAGCCCGGTGACCCCCAGCACGTGGGCATTGAGGGGGATGGAGAGCGGCCCCAGCTGCTCCCTGCCCTGCTCCAGTAGTGTAGGGTGAGGTGGTGGTGTCTTCTTGGGAGAGGGGGAAGGACTTTTAGTTCTTGACTAGCAACGGGGTCTGTACAAAACTGCTTCAGGAAAACAGCTTTAGTCTGACGGGGTAAATGCAATAGAGCCTTGGGGGGTGGCTCTGGGCCTCCCCCCAGCACCTCGGCTGTGCCAGGGAAACTGCTGCCCCCCTCGTCCCTGTCCTGTCCTGTCCCTCATCCCTGTCCTGTGTCCTCATCCCTGTCCCTGATCCCTGTATCTGCCCCCCTCATCCCTGTCCTGTCCTTGTCCCTTCACCCCAGTCCTGTGTCCTCATCCCCGTCCTGTGTCCTCATCCCTGTCCTTGTCCCTGTCCCCTCATCCCTGTCCTGTCCCTCATCCTGTCCTGTGTCCTCATCCCTGTCCTTGTCCTTGATCTCTGTCCCTGTTCCCTCATCTCTGTCCCTGTTCCCTCATCCCTGTCCTGTCCTTCATCCCTGTCCTTGTCCCCTCATCCTTGTCCCCTCATCCCCATCCTTGTCCCCTCATCCCCATCCTTGTCCCCTCATCCCTGTCCTGTCCTTCATCCCTGTCCTTGTCCCCTCATCCCTGTCCCTGTCCCTCATACTTTCCTGTCCCCTCATCCCTGTCCTGTCCCTCATCCCTGTCCCTGTCCCCATCCTTGTCCCCTCATCCCTGTCCTGTCCTTCATCCCTGTCCCCTCATCCCTGTTCTGTCCCCTCATCCCTGTCCTTGTCCCCTCACCCCTCCCTGTCCTCAAGAATCCTGTAGGACCTTCCACCCCCTGTTCCCACTTTAATGGTTTGGTGATTTCTCTGCCAGATGTCTTAGTGTGTGTAAATACCTCTGTAAACCTTTTCACTTTCTCTCAGTATTCTCCTTGATTATTGTTTACAAAAACAAGAGGAAAAAATAAAAAAAGAAAAAAAATGGAAAAAAATATAAAATATCCAAAGCATCTAATAGGGTACGGAGCAGGGAGATGGATCTGCTCCCACGCAGAGCTGCCAGGTGGGAGCTCTGTAACCATCCCTGTCCTGGGCTGAAGCAAACAGGGAATCACTCAGCTTTCCCCCGGGGTGCTGGGATCTAAGAAAACAGGGAATTTTATCTGTGGTGGGAAGCCACGCTGGAGGAGATGGGATTGATTCGCATCTCCCTGTTTTCCATGGTGGCTCTTCCCTTCTGTTGACAATAATTAAGTAAATTGCTGCATCATGGCCCACCCTGCCCACGGGCACTATGCATGAGGGACACCGGGGAGGATGGGGCACGCTCAGGGTCCTGCTGTGACACGGGAGTGTTTGAATGTATGAGAAATAAAACAAAGGTACCCCTCACGAGGGGGTGTCTGCCCTGGGGCGAAAGCCTTGAGTCCCGAAAATCTCCACGAGGAGACGGAAGAATGTAATCCATGTTTACTGCTAGCAACCAAAGCGTTCGTTCAAAGCCTGAAGTTCGGCGGAGGGGGCGGATGGTGAAGTTTGAGGGAGGGATGGCTGGGGTGCCTGTGTGAGTGTGGGGCTCGGGGTGAGTTACTCACCCTTCCCAAAGACATTTCCTGGAGTCTCTGCAGCGACATCCTCAGCTCCTGCTGCTGCAGGTTTCCCCCCCTCTGTTCATTGTATTTTTGTTTTTGTACCAACTATGTAAAATGTGGGTTGTTGGTGTTTTTTTTTTCTTTTCTGGAAAAAGTTAATAAAGACCATGGGCAATGGCTGCTGGTGACGTTCTGTGTGTGGTCACTTTTGTTCTGAGGAGGCCAGACCCCAAACAGGGGGTACCAGGGCAGGGGGATTGTGCTGGGAACCGCACCCAGCTCCTGCAGCCCCCCAGCCTGTCACAGGAACACTTTGGGTGTCACTGCTTTGGGTGGAAGGGACATTAAATCCCATTCCATAATCCCACTCCTGCCGTGGGCAGGGACACCTTCCCCTGGCTGCTCCAAACTCCATCCAACCGGGACACTGCAGGGATCCAGGGGCAGCCACAGCTCCTGCGGGCACCCCGTGCCAGGGCTCCATCCCCCTCACAGAGGGACAATTTATTACCAATCTATCCCTGCCCTTTGAGGCCATTCCCTGTGTCCCGTCCCTCATCATTCCCTGGTTCCCTCACGGTGCCACCTCCATCTCTCCCTCTCATCATGGTGTCCCGTCCCTCATCATCTCCCGGTCCCCTCACGGTGTCCCCTCCCGCCATCTCCCGGCCCCCTCACGGTGTCCCCCTCATCATCTCCCGGTCCCCTCACGGTGCCACCTCCATCTCCCGGTCCCCTCACAGTGTCCCCTCCCGCCATCTCTCCCTCCCCTCATGGTGTCCCCCTCATCATCTCCCGGTCCCCTCACGGTGTCCCCCCCAGCCATCTCCCCGTCCCCTCACGGTGTCCCAATCATCATCCCCCGGTCCCCTCACGGTACCGCCCCATCTCCCAGTCCCTTCACGGTGTCCCGTCCCTCATCATCCCCCGGTCCCCTCATGGTGTCCCCTCCCGCCATCTCTCCCTCCCCTCACGGTGTCCCCCTCATCATCTCCCGGTCCCCTCATGGTGTCCCCTCCCGCCATCCCCCGGTCCCCTCACGGTGCCCCCCGCCATCTCCTGGTCCCCTCACGGTGTCCCGTCCCTCATCTCCCCCGGTCCCCTCACGGTGCCCCCCGCCATCTCTCCCTCCCCTCATGGTGTCCCCCTCATCATCTCCCGGTCCCCTCAAGGGGTCCCCTCCCGCCATCTCTCCCTCCCCTCATGGTGTCCCCCTCATCATCTCCCGGTCCCCTCATAGTGTCCCCTCCCGCCATCTCCCCCTCCCCTCACAGTGCCCCCCCTCCCCTCACGGTGCCCCCCCTCCCCTCAGCGCTCCCCGCCCATGCGCGGCCCCGCCCCCGCCGTCGCGCGCCCCCCGTGGGCGCCGCCGTGTGACGTAAGCGGAAGGGCACGTCACCCTCCGGCGGGGGCTGAGGCGGCGCCGCCGGGGCAGGTACCGGGACCGGGAGTGGGAGTGACCGGGGGGCACAGCCGGGGCTAGCCGGGCACGGCGGGGGCCTTGCGGGCGCGGTGTGTGTCCTTCCGCCGCGCGTGTCCTTCCGCCGCATCCCTCCCCTCGCGGAGCCGGCGGAGGCCTAAGGGCTGCCCCGTTCCCGCCGTGCCTGGGAGGGCCCGGGGGGCTGCGGGAGCGGGGTGGCCGCAGGGTGTGTGTGGGGTGTGGGTGTGGGACCCGCTCCCCGCCGGCTCCGCTCGCTGCTGGCGGTGGGACGGGGTCTCGGGGGCTGGATTCTCCCGGCTGCGCCCACCCGGCCGTGGCTGCCGTGTCCCGGGCTCGCCGCCCCGTGCCGAGGCCGTTCTTTGGGTGGCTGTGTCAAACCGCGGGTGCGGGGCTGCTCGCCGTTATGTGCCCGTTAGCAGCAGCGATGGCGCTGGGTGTGCTCAGCCCGGGGAGCGTTAAGAGCTGCAGCAGCAGTCCAAGGTCCAGCAGTGCCTTGCCTTGATGTTGTGTGGCTGCAGCTGTGGGGAGGGAGCCCTGCCCGAGGGAAGAGGCAGGGAAAGCCCGCACGGAGAATGAAGTGGTCGGTGTAACTCGATCTGCTGCTGCCCCTGGACGGTGGGATGAAAGGGAGCCGCTGGTCTGGGCTGTTTGTGCTGGTGGCATCCAGACTGTGGGGCTGTACGAACCAGTGCTGCAGGCTGGAGTGCTCGGGGATGGTCCTTGGTGCAGAATCCACTCTGGTGACACTGCTGGAAAATTCCAGAGCTTGTTTCTGAGCTTCCCCACTGCCTGCTTATCAAAGGGCTCCAGAGCAGCAAGTCAGAGCTGCTTTTTCACAAATGGTTTGTTTGCTTTGGGCTCAAACAATCGCCTTTAACCCCTTTATTTTCATCTTCCCCTTGAAAAAGGAAAGGAGCTCTCAGTAAAAAATGTCGTGGATCAGAGAGGGCGAGCTGACCATCATAGAGAGGTTCTGTGCCAACATCATTAAGGTAAGGGGTGGATTTGGGTGGGTTTTGTGGTGAGGAGCTGGCAGGTCCTTCAGGGTGGAAGTGTGTCTGTGGCTGCAGTGCTCTGCAAAGGGAGCGTTGTTGGCCAGGGTACATTTAGTGCTGGCACTGGATGTGCATCCCTGAGCTGCATCCCAGGGTGGGAGATTACTTAGGCTTAGCCTTGCAAATGAACTGCAGGCAGCGCTTGCCAAGAGGGATTTGTGCCCTTGCTGATGAAGGCAGAGCATGGGAAGGAGGGAGAGAACAGAGATCCTCACGTTGGGAGTTTAAGGAATGAAACTGAGAATTGGAACAAAAGCTCACCAGTTCCAGGAAAATTCTCTCCTTGAGACTGATGGTGCTGCCCTTGTGAGGCCCAGTGAGGTCAGTGGAAAGGAACACTCCTCTTTGTGGGGGAAAACTCTGCAACCTTTTCTTCTTTTCTTTGAAGTTGATTGTGTCTGTGAAAAGGCTCTTGAGCTCTGAAATAAAAAAGGCAGTGTGCCCTGGTCCATGGCTGCAGGGGCTGAGCTCTCTGTGGTGCACAGCCCTGCTCACCTGCTGCTCTCCTGTGCTCCCTTTTTCCAGGCAGGTCCCATGCCCAAGCACGTTGCCTTCATCATGGATGGCAATCGCCGCTACGCCCAGAAGTGCCACGTGGAGAGACAGCAGGGACATTCCCAAGGCTTTGACAAGCTGGCACAGGTGGGGAGGATGTTTTGTGCCCTTGTGGGGTGGAGGTTTGAGCTGGGTTTGCTGCTGGACTGGCATCCTGTGTTCCTTCTCCTCACTGGAGCCAGGCCTGGCTTGGAGCTGATGTTCATCATCAGGATTCACAGCTTCAGCTCCTCCCTCCCTGTGGAATCTTGCAGAGTCATTTTGTTCAGCTGTTTTTTCTTCTGTTTTGCACTCAGTTAAAATAACTGCCTTCCAGATCTCAAGGCTTTTATTTCTGTGAAACAGGTTGACTTTCTTTGAAAAGGTTTTGGAAGGTACACTATTATATAGTTCACAAACCAGTGGTGCTTTTCCTGGCTGGATGAGTGCCCTGTGATGGAGTCTCATCCTCAGGTAGTGATATCCTCCATAGGTAGTGATATTTTCCTCCTGTTCCTTAGAGTGAATCTGAAACTCACATCTAGGGGCTTCAGTATTTTATTTCTTGTGATCCTGGTGGGGAGCCACAGGAAGGTTTTACATGGAGAAGCTGTGTCTTGCTGACCCAAGGAGGGTTTTACATGGAGAAGCTGTGTCTTGCTGACCCAAGGAGGGTTTTACATGGAGAAGTTGTCTTGCTGACCCAACTGTTACATTTTGTCTCTTGCAGACCCTGCGGTGGTGCTTGAACCTGGGCATTCGGGAGGTGACAGTTTATGCCTTCAGCATTGAGAACTTCAAACGCTCCAAGGAGGAGGTGGATGGGCTCATGGACCTGGCCAGACAGAAGTTCAGCCGCCTCCTGGAGGAGCAGTAAGAGAGAATCCCCAAGTCTGTCCCACGGGGTGGGACTGGAGCAGGACATGAATTGCAGGGATGTTACAAGCTGGGAGAGTGGATTAAGTGAGGAGAGGCTGTGCCTGCCTGGGTGGGGTGTAGAGCTCTGTGCATGCACACTGCCCCTGCACATCAGGTTTGGGACAGCTGTGCCTCCAGACCATGGGGACAAGGACAGCTGGCAGATAAACACAGCACAGTCAGAAACACAATGTGCCAGATGTTGTTTTCATTAAATATCAAAGTTTTGTCTTAGTTTTTGGTTAGTTAGAGGTGCCCAGAGCCTATGGTTGTATTGTAAGCTCACAGAAGCAGGGATGCCTAATCTGTGATCATTTCCTGGTCCTTTGGTTATGTCTGTGCTCAGGAACTGCTGTGGGGAATGCTCACTGTGCCTTTATGGAACAGTTTAGGATGGTCAAATCCAGCCAGTTTTGCACACCTGAAAACCATGTGGTGGTTTTGCCTTTCTCCAGTTGCCGGTTTTGCTGAAGCTGTGGGTGGATGTTGGCACTTGTGCAGTGCAGACTGATGTGTTTTCTGTGGTCCCACTCTGGTTGGGTGCAGGGAGAACCTGAAGAAGCACGGGGTGTGCATCCGCGTCCTCGGGGATCTGCCCCTCCTGCCCGTGGATATCCAGGAGCTGATTGCCCAAGCTGTGCTGGCAACCAGGAACTACAACAAGTGAGTGACACTCAGGTTAAGGAGCTGATAGCTCACATCTTCCTCCTCTTCCTGGGGGCTGGGACTTGTCAGACATGCTGCACCTCTTTTTTCTACTTGGTCCTACAAGCACACATGACTGTCATCTGCTGGGCCTTCCCAGTCTGAGCCTTTCACATCCTTTCCTCTCTGCAGGTGCTTTCTGAATGTCTGCTTTGCATACACATCGAGGCATGAGATCAGCAATGCAGTCAGGGAGATGGCCTGGGGGGTGGAACAAGGACTGCTGGAGCCCAGGTAATAACTGCTGGCTTTCTGTGTGAGGCTTTTGGATGAATCCTGCCTGTCTTGCCACTCACACTGCATGAGAAACCTCTCAGAAGCCAAGTGGTTTTTAAATAGATCTCATTAAACCAGTGTGACTGGAACAAATGACTTAAAGTTACTATGCAATGTTTGGCTTTTATTATTTCAGTTGCCATGGTGATAGATACACAACCAAGACAGAAGAGAAATTAGGTCTGTGTCTTAAGTTAGTTTAAATGTGAAGGCAGATTTTATGCCACAACAATTGGCTGCTTGGCTGACAGTCTTAGCTATGAGGTCAAACAACAGATGAATCATGAATGCTGCACTGTTCCTCCACCCTGAAGGAGAAGGAATAGTTTCACTCTGCTCCCTGCTCCAGATGGAAGCCCTCACAGTCTGCTTCCACCCCTGTGTTATGTTTCAAAGAGCATGGAGTGGGATGCTCTGGGGGCTGAAACAGCACTTGGAATAGCCTGTGGAGCAGACAGCAGTGTCTGTCAGAAGGAAGTTGATGGCTGGCTGTGCTTCAGCTCCACCACCCAGTTTTAATTTGCAGCCCCTGAGTTTACATGAAACCCCTTAATTCTGGTGTGTGCCTCATCCACCAGGTCAGGAAAGGGGAGTAATGAGCTGTGTCTGTGTTTCAGTGACGTGTCTGAATCACTGCTGGATAAGTGTCTGTACACCAACAACTCCCCTGACCCAGACCTGCTGATCAGAACCTCTGGAGAGGTTCGCCTCAGTGATTTCCTGCTCTGGCAGGTAAAGTCTGTTTTCTCCTTGGCCTATTCCATCTTTACCTGAGAGTGCTGGTGTTGCACTGACTCCAGGTGCAAGCTCTGAAACTCCTGCTGGGGTTAGCTAACTTCCAGGATGGAACTGAGTGCTGGGGCACCTCTGAGCAATCTGTTTCTTGCAGATCTGTGTTTGCCTAAAATCAGGAATTCTCATCCTTTTGCTCCTCCCCTCACTTTTAGATAATTACTTGTTTGTAGAGAAGAGTTGAGTGGAGTGCCAAAACCCAACTGCCTTTAGGCAACCACATCAAATGTTCCTGTTCCAAATTATTTAATTGGCAAGTTCTCAGAAGTTGTCTGGCCTGAGCTGTGCTTCCCTACCAAGGCATCCCCTCTCCTGCCCTGTTTTTGGGCACACCTCTAGCCTGGGTGGGTGGTGATGCTGTGAAATAACACTTGTGGTAGAGGAGTCCTGTTAAGTGTTGGATTGTGTTAGCAGTCATCACAGGAATGTATTTACCTGAAACTGTGAGGAACTTGGTGGCAAAAATAGGTTTTGACTTGAAATCTTTCATCATCCAGCTCAAGGATATCTTCAGTGCACCACAACTCTTGGCTTCATTAAACAGTTTAAATGCCATGAGTGGGCAGTAAGGAATATCATGAGATGTCATTTGAAGAATGGCTTAAATGTCATGTCCTGATCCTCAGTTCAACTGTTATTCCCTTAGCCTTTGGTACTCCTGTGTTGCTATTTTAGGGTTTTTATAAGTCTGTGATGCTTAAGCTATTAAAAATACCTCTCTGAAGAGACCAGCACAGCATTAGAAAGGATTCTGCTGATGCCTTTGCAGGAGTGGATGCTGGTGTCCCAGCATTAAAAGCTGATCAGAAGGACTCTACACTCTGCAATTTCAGACTCTCCTAGCTGGTTTCTACCTCACTTTAAGTAGAATCTGATAACACAGCTGAGGTAAAACCTTTGTGGGGAAAGTGGCATAGTTTGCCCAACAGAATTGCATCTTAATGACATTTTCTCTTGCTCAGTGATTCAATTGTTGGTGATCTTGCTTTCTGCAGACATCCCATTCATGCCTGGTGTTTCAATCAGTCTTGTGGCCAGAATATTCCTTTTGGAACTTGTGTGAAGCTATCCTTCAGTTCCAGATGAACCACAGTGCTCTGCAGGTAAGGGAGCCCTGGGGGAGTGGAAGGCCCAGCCCCAGGTGTTACCTGCACAGCTCAGGTGAGGGGCTGCAGGGTGGGAGCAGCGGTTGTTAGTTAAGATCTTGTTTCAGTAGCAGCTCATGTGTGGCTCCTCCTGTACCCTGTGGCTTCTACAAGCTCTTGGTGTGTGGCCAGCCTCCTCTGCTTTCAGCAGGACCCAAAAATACCCAAAGTCAGCACTGTCTCTGTTACTCATGGCTCATTCCACCAGCTGCAGCATCTGTCCCAGGCCTCACACACCAAGTGAGCACTCCTGGTCTGCCACAGGGTGGAATCTGCCAGTTCAGCTCAGACACTTCAGCAGTGCTGTGGGCACATGCTGCCTTCACACTGGAGCAAGCAGGGAGTACTCACAGCTCTTCCTGTAACCCCACTGTTGTTTTTAGGGTTTCCTTTCTGGGAGCTGAAATGGGGCTGCCTGAGCTGTGGATAAGTGCCCTCTTTGTGCTGGGTCCACATGTACCTGCTGAAGGGATTGTTCCTATTGCTCACTGACATTGTTCTCTCCTTTTGGGTCTGTTGCTGTGAGCTCTCCCTGGCCTGCTTCTGGTACAGCTGGCCAATTCAGTAGTGAAATAATAGTTTGGCTATTTTTAAGCAAAACAAGTGTGGGTGCTGGAGCTCTTGATGGAGAAATGTGGGGGGCAGCAGCTCATGGCACAGAGGCAGCAATGACTGCCAGAAGCACCTCAGCATGGCAGCCTCTCATCTCCACCAGATCTCACTGCTGAATGTGTCTGTTCCTTAATTATTTGGGTCCTCTCTTTAAAGACAGGCTTTACATTGCCCTTTTCTATCTCCAGGGACCTTGCTCACCCCGAGAGTTGTCAAAGAGATTATAGCCAGTTGTGGTTATGGCTGAATTTAATCAAGTGCAGCCAGTCTGGCAGCATCCAAACTCTCCATGTCCTTAACCTCTTTTGTTCCTATTTCTGGCCCAAGCCTGCCCTTTTCCTACCAGCAATTCATTGTGTTAGTACAAGTAATGGCAGTTCACCTTCTGCATGAAGAGGGGAGCAAAAAAGGCAGTAGTGTTTGTCATTGCCATGAGCTTGGCCTCTGTCTGCAACAGTAAGGTCACTGTTCTGACTTTGCTCCTGGTGCTGGTTTCTGACAGGCAACAAATGCAGCTTCTGTTCCCAGCTATTCTCATCTTTTCTTAGTTCTGGTTGGTGGCTGGATGTGTTCATGCCATGCTATTATCAAGGTTTCTCATTGTCCACATTTGTTCTCTGGTTTTCTCCCTGTAAGAGCCACTTTGCAGCGTGTGAGGCTGCCGTTCTTTCCAGGGAACCCTCACCATTGTGCAAAGGGAGGACTTTTCCCTCAGAGGAACTGAGATTTAGGAACTGGCCTTTCTAAATTTAAAATAGGTGATCTCAAAATCCAAAAGAGCTCAGTAAGCAAATTCTCTGGGTGGAAGGGTTGCTGTGGGGGCCTTGCTGAGGAGCCAGGATGTTTTACAGCAGCTCTGTGTGCTTTGGGAATGTGCTGCTGCTTTTGGGATGCACAGCAGGATGCAAGGGGTGACAAGGTACAGAAACCCCCCTTGGTTTGGAGGTATTGGTTAAAAGATATCCTCCTTCCCTCAGCTCAAACAGCATCACTTTTAATGGCTGCCATTTTACTTCCCAGCCTGTTGCTCAGCAGGACTCCCAGAACCAGCTAGACCCTGCTTTTGGTACCTGGTAGAGCTCAGGAAGGACTGCAGGTGTTGGCTGGGCAGCTGCCCCTGCAGTGCTGAGTCTTTTCTGGGCAATAAACAGAACTGCACTTTGAGGGTGGAAAGTTCTGCTCAACAGGCTGATGGTCCTTGCAGTTCAAGTCAGCCTGGAGTGCATCCATCCACTGGGGATATTTCTGTTCACATTCCCAGCACAACTAAAGCTAATTTGCAGAGCCATAGCTGCCTTGGGCTCAGGAAAAGTGTGGGGATGAGTGAGTCAGGCTCTCATTAGAGTACAGTAATTTCACAATTATAAGCCGCACCATTTTGACTAAAATTTTGGTCTGAACCCAAAGTGCGGCTTATAATCAGGTGCGGCTTATGTATGGACAAAGAATGAAAAGTTGCTGGCACCCAGAAGTGCGGCTTATACTCAGTGCGGCTTATAATCGTGAAATTACTGTACTGCTATTACCGTATTTAGACATAATTCCAAATATTACCATAATTACCACTATTACCGTAATTACCACTATGGGGGCAGCAGGAGAGGTTGTGGGGGCACTCGATTTTTGTAATTATGGTAATTTTGGTGATTGCAGTAATTTGGGTAATTACGGAAATTTGAGTGGAAGAGACAGTATACACAGTAAATTACGGTAGCTGCAGCAATATACGGTTAATTACAGTAGAGCGCATGTGTATACGGGCAATTACGGTAGAGCACGCATATTAGGGTAATTATGGTAGAATGCGCGTATATTCGGGTAATTACGGTAATTTGAGTGCGCGTGTATTCGGGTAATTACAGTAGATGCGGCAATATACGGTAAATTACGGAAGCTGCGGCAATATACGGTAGATTACGGTGTCTGTGGCGATATACGGTAAATCACAGTAGCTGCAGTAATACACAGTAAATTACGGTAGCTGCAGTAATACACGGTAAATTACGGTAGCTGCAGTAATACACTGTAAATTACGGTAATTACCGTAATTCCGGGTATATTGCCGCAGCTACCCTGTTTACTGGAATTACCTTAATTACCCTAATTACCAAAACCACCGTAATGACTGCTATTACTGTATTTAGCCATAATTCCAAAAATTACCGTAATTACCGCTATCACCGTAATTTTACCTTTTATCACACTCTGTATTGTAATCTGCGGCTTACAATCAGGTGCGGGTTATGTATGGACAAAGAACGAAAAGTTGCTGGCACCCGGAAGTGCGGCTTACACTCAGTGTGACTCATAATTGTGAAATTACTGTAATTATTCTTCTTGCTTGTTTGAAAGAGCCGCACTTCCCAAGTGTGTGTGTGTCAGTTT
The DNA here is from genome assembly GCF_009819885.2 of Catharus ustulatus. Taxonomy (NCBI): domain Eukaryota; kingdom Metazoa; phylum Chordata; class Aves; order Passeriformes; family Turdidae; genus Catharus; species Catharus ustulatus. Next base: position 7,037,932 of record NC_046246.1, read on the forward strand.
ATGTCGCAGTGACCAGTTTTTAAAAATAGAACCTTAATGTTCCTGCCTGCTGATGTGTTTTTGCTGTTGGGAGCTGCAGGCCAGGACGTGTGCAATAAAGAGAAATCTAAAAATGATGTTCTACAACAAAATATTTCAAATACTGGAAGGGTAGACAAGGATGGCTCCTGCTTTTCCTCCTTGCTTTTCCCCTGCTGTGTCTCAAGCCAGAACACTCTTAGATCACAGAAATGTGGGAATGCTGAGCTTATTCCTGCTTTTGTTTTAAAGGATCATGTCAAAGAATTGTCCTGTAAGTCATGGTCTGGAGTCCCCTAACAGCTTTCACAGCCAGGGGAATAATCAAAAATGCTGTGATCACACTGGTGAGGATAACAGTGTGCATGTGTGGGGTTCTCCTGTTGCTGTTCCTCTCTGATTGCAATACCTGAGGGTTTTCCCACAATCTCTCCTGACTTTTATCTGTTCTAACCAGGAGTTAATGCTCTGAGCAGACTCCTGTCTTGGAGGGGAGGCCCAGAAGGATATCCCTGTGGTTTTTGTCACCAGGCTGCCTCGAGGAGGAAGAGGCAGACCCAGAGCATCCCCTGCAGATGGAGGGCCAGGCAGAGGCTGCTTGTCCTGCCCTGCACCCCAGGTGAGCTGAGGGGCCTGGGGAGCTGCTAACACTCCCTGTTTTCACTCCAGAAGGCCAGAGACTCCTACCTGGAGGAGAGGAGGCGGCAGCAGATGGAGAGGGACCAGGCCTACGTGAGCAAGAAGCTGCAGCAGGAAGGGAGCTCGTGCCCCGGGGACTCGCGGCGCCGGCGGACGCTGCTGCAGAGATGCACGGCCCTGCGTGAGGAGAGGATCCAGGGCTTCCTGCAGGCCCTGGAGCACAAGAGAGCAGACTTCTTTGAGAGATTGTGTCCAGTGTCTGCGTGACACAGCTGCTGGGCTCTGGGCAGCAGTGTTCAGAGGGAGCAGGGACTGCTCAGGTCCTGCTCCAGGATCTCCCATCCCGCTGGTCCTGCCCGGGGCAGGGGTGCTGCTGTGAACTCTCCAGGCTCTGCTGCTGCTGCTGAGGAAGGTGGAGCCGTGCTGTGTCCCCTCCCTGCCCTGGGGACAGATAGCTGCACCCTGCCGGGTCCTAGGGCAGCCAGGTGTTCCGGTGACAAGAAGTGAACTGCAGTGAGCCTCCTCCAGTTCTCTGCTTCCTCCTGAGCTGGCCCAGCCAAGCCAGTCCTGTTAAATCAGTCTGGGCTCTGCTTCTCTCCATGGCTTTGCAGTAGGAATCTTCTGTTGAGATCCTCATCAAGAGAGCCCTGCTTTGTGCAGGGGGAGGATTGTTCCTGGTGTCAGGGACATTCCCCACTGCCTCCCCGGGGACAGCATCTTGTGTTTTCCCCACCTGACTCTGCTGGGTTGGATGTATCCACTCCTGGCTTCCAGAGAGCCAAAGGAAGGGTTCTCAGCCTTGCTGTAAAGAAAAAAAAAGCTGCTCCAAAGCTTCAGCAGGTTCTGAGATCTCTCCTGAGCAGTGTACGTGGGGAAAACCCAGGTGCAGAAGGTGCTGGAGCGCCCTGACCTCCTGAGCAGGCAGGAGAAAAGGATTGGTTGGAAATGCAGGAAGGGAAATTGGCTGAACAGAGGTGATGGCTACCATATGGCAAACCCTCTGAGGGAGTTCAGGGAACGAGGGTGGGCGTAATTCAGGAATACAGTAGCCAAAAACCAACCTGTGACCCCAGCCAGAATGGTTCACAAGGGCTGTTTGGCTGATACTGAAGGGAGTGGCCAGAGCAGCTGGGCAGTGTTGCTTGTTCTCAGTTTTCCAGCAGCAGGGAGATGGACAAGCTGATTTCCAAGATTGTTTCTGTCTCTGATTCCTCCTGGTTTCCGTCCCCACAATCAAAATAACTGAACATTTCTTGATTTTTGCTCCTGATGCAAAAACACGCGTGGCACTACCAGCTGTTGCTGGGTTTGAAGTGTTTCTTCTTACCTCCAGGTGAAAACCACAAAATGCAGATTTAAAAGCCTTGGAAGTGCTGCACACTGAGCACTTGGCCTGTGATTGTGAAGAGAAGAACTGTGTAGTCAAACTGGGAATAAAGTATATTCATACCAAAGTTATTTAAAAAAATAACCTGAATGTTTAAAAGTATGTAGAGCTGCTTATTTTAAGGTGTGATGAAGCTGGAATCCAGGTTTAATATAATAATATTTAATCTGTGGCAGACTCCTCATGTGATTCCTGTTAGCCTGGGAATGTTTTGAAGGTTATTTTTACAGTGTAGTGTGAGCAGTTTGTGACACCCCAAAGCCTGCCTGAGTGAAGCTGTGTGCAGGTACCACCTCTTGTGTAAGTAGCAAACGGAATTTAGATAAAAATGTGCTGGTATCTGATGATTTTTAAGCTGCTTTTGCTGTATTTTATTTTCTCCATGTTTCAGGAAACTGTACCCTCCATGAGATGGAAACTCTCCAGTCTGCTTTGCCAGGCTGATGGAGTCTCTTCTGTTCAAAAAATGCATTTTTACCTTAAGAAAAAAAAAAGGTTTTTCATTGTGTTATGGCTCTACAGGTGACAAAAGACACAGTGGTGAGTTTCCACAAAGTACTGGTCCTGTTCCAGGTAAGTGAGTGATCTGATTTATAAAATACTTGTATGGAAAGTTTTAAATTCATTTTATAAAAGGCATTGCTGGAGTAGGGGAGGAGCAGTGGCAGAAGGTCCCTGTTACCTGACTTTGTACAGTTCACCTGCACCAGTTACTCCAGTAAATCCAATTCCAGGTATTTCCCCTGTGAGCCTTCCTTGGTTAGAGGGTGGGGATGAGTTACCTGGGCAGACTCCAGATTTGAGGAGTGAATCTGTGGGAGTAGAGCCACTGGCTCCTGTCAGTGAGAACTGAGCTCCCTCATCAATTTTTATGGGTTGAAAATGGGGGAAATCAGCATGGCTGGAAAAACGTGCAGCTGAGGTCTGAAAAAGCCTGACTTTACCTGGGCAGGGAAGGGGGGAACGCTTGTTCCTCGGGGTGTTTTTCTGAAGGAAGTTCAAGTAAAAAGTGAAGAGTTTGGGGCACCGTGAGGTGGTGACAAAGCCCCTGAGGTGAATTTGTGGCACCTGGGCTGTGGCAGTGCCAGGTCAGAGCGATGGAAGCAGCCCAGCTCCCCCAGCCCCCTGGCACCAGCAGCAGGCACCTGTGTGAATTGATGTAACGTCATTTTATGGCTTTTTAACATTTTTCTCCCTCCAGCTCCCCGTTTTGCCAAGGGAGCCCCTCCGGGCGGGGGGTGCTGAACGAACAGCTCCGCTCACCTGCGCGCGGGGATCGCGGCCGTGGGGGTGTCCCCGTTTCCCTTTCGCATCCCGAATTTTCACCTTTTTCCCCTCTTTTTTTTATTTTTAAATTTTTTTAAATTTAATTTTTCTTTTTTTGCCCCCCACCCCGGCGGGTTTCCCGCGCGCGCGCACGGACGGGCCTGAGGGGAGTGTGGGGAGTGGGGGGGGGGGGGTGAATGGCGCGCGCGCCGCCCCCTCCGCGCGCCCCCCCCCCCCCAACCCCATCCCCTCCCTCCCCGCCTCGGCCCCACCCCACGTGACCCCCGCGGGCCAATGGGCGCGCGGGGCGGCGGGGATCCGGCTGGAACCGGTTGGGCCGCGTCCGGCTCTATATAAAACTTTATAAACACCCGATTCCAATTAGTGGGGTCGGGAGCAGCGCAGCCCGCCGGGTACAGCCCCGCGCACCGCTTCCCCCGCAGCCCAGCGCGCCCGGCTCCTTCACCCCCGCCTCCCTCCCTCGGCCGGCTCCCTCCGCCCCCTCACGCCGCCCGGCGCGCTCCGCTCTCCCTCACACATCCACACACACACACACACACGCGCGCACACGCACACACACACACGGAGCCATGCCGAAGAGAAAGGTACGTGCAGCTGCCGCCCCCCGCTCCCGCTGTGCTCTCCCCCCTCACGGTGTCCTTTCCCCCCCTCACGGAGCGGCCTGTGGGAGGGGGGGGCGGGACTACGCGTTCCCTCCCCGCTTTCGGGGCGGTAACGGCGGAGCGAGGCCTCGCCGGGGGTGGGGGCGGCGCGGGGCCCGTTAGCGTGAGGGCCGAGGGGTCCGGGGGTGCGGGAGGGGCCGGCGGTCCCCGCCGGTCTGAACCGGTTGGTTTTGGCGGGAGGTCGGTGTGAGGGGAGGTGGGGAGGGGAGCGCCGGTGTGGGGCGGGAAAGGGCGGGAAGCGGCGGCCGAGCTTTGCCGCCAAAACGGCGGGGGCGGGAGGGGGGGCCCGGCCCGAGGGGACAGCGACATCACCGGGGGGACAGCGACATCCCCCCGCACCGCCCCGAGGGGACACCCACATCCCCGAGGGGACAGCGACATCACCGGGGGGACAGCGACATCCCCCCGCACCCGGCCCGAGGGGACAGCGACATCCCCCCGCACCGCCCCGAGGGGACAGCGACGTCCCCGAGGGGACAGCGACATCCCCGCACACGGCCCGAGGGGACACCCACATCCCCGAGGGGACAGCGACATCCCCGCACACGGCCCGCGGCTCCCGCCCCTCCTGGGCTCCGTCCGTGCGGGGTTGTGCCCCGGCATCCCCCGCCCCGGCCCCGCGGGGAGGGGCTGGTACCGCCAAGTTGGGATGGGGATGTTCCCCTGTAGATTTTGGGGATGTTCCCCTGTAGATTTTGGGGATGTTCCCCTGCAGATTTTGGGGATGTTCCCCTGTGGATTTTGGGGATGTTCCCCTGCAGATTTGGGGGGGGTCAGATAGCGACTGGGCACTGAGAATCCATCACTTGTCCCTACAACCTGTGTCTGTGTCCCCAGGCTGAAGGAGAGACCAAGGGCGATAAGGCCAAAGTTAAGGATGAGGTAAGAAGTTGAGTGTTTTGGGAAAGTTGGATCATCAAGTGTTTCCGTTGGAAGATGAGGTTTAACGTCATCAGAATAACTGGGGAGGGTTGGTCTCAATTGATTCTGACTTTTCAAAGTCTTGGCTGGTTTTTAACCATGAAAAATCTACTTTTAATCATGAAAAATCTACTTAACTATCATTAGCTATTAGTAATTTCAATGGCATAGCCTCATGTTTCTTGAGAACACAGAAAAGGGGAACTATCTCCTTAATTTCTAAAAATTAAAGAACTATACACACAATTTCTTGGGGTTTGCTACTTTGGGAAGAGAGCAAGTTTGTGAGATGTTGAGAGTTTGTATTCCATGCCATTTTAACAGAGTATTCTCCTTTTCCAACAGCCCCAGCGGAGGTCAGCGAGGTTATCTGCTGTGAGTATCCCCTTGCTGGGCAGCGATGTCACAACTCTTGGTGGTTTTACACATGGCCACTGGGTGTGCAAATGCTGGAGGTGAAAATGAAATTCCTGCTTTAAGGACCTGCCCCAGTGCGTGGTGCTGTGGGAGCGGTAAAATAATGGACAAACCAAATAACTGCTGCAGTTTGAAGTGGTTTGATTTGCTTTCCTTAAACTAAAATGAATGTTTAAAATAAAACCAGTTTGTTTCTCTGGAGCAGGACTTATCAAAAGGGCCTGGAGTGCCAGGATGAGGGGGAATGGCTTCCCACTGCTGGAGGACTGGGATGCTGGGCAGGAATTCCTGGCTGTGAGGGTGGGCAGGGCTGGCACAGGGTGCCCAGAGCAGCTGGGGCTGCCCCTGGATCCCTGGCAGTGTCCAGGCCAGGCTGGATGGAGCTTGGAGCAGCCTGGGACAGTGGGAGGTGTCCCTGCCATGGCAGGGGGGGCACTGGGTGGGATTGAAGATCCTCCCAAACCATTCCATGAGTGTCTCACACAGGTGTCCTCTCCCTTGCAGAAGCCTGCTCCTCCAAAGCCAGAGCCCAAACCTAAAAAAGCAGCTCCAAAGGTGAGTGGGTCAGGGCTGTTGGGAAGGGAGATGGGTGATGAGCTTTGGCATTGCCTGGCAATAACAACAACAACACTAATAAATGTTTGGTTAACAGCTGTGCAGCGAGGAAATGGAGCTGCATCATCACTGCATAAAGCTGAACTGAAAACTTGCAGATTTTACAGAATTTGCATAAAAAATACCCAAGTGAAGACCTTGACACTCGCTGTCAATCCCTAACAAACAAACATTGGTGTGCTGTTCTTGGGGCAGCACCCCTCACTGGGTCTGGCTGCTGGGAGCTGACAGCAAATCTTGTCTTGCTTTTACAGAAGAGCGAGAAGGTGCCCAAGGGGAAGAAGGGAAAAGCTGATGCTGGCAAGGAGGGAAACAACCCCGCAGAAAATGGAGATGCCAAAACAGACCAGGTATCCCAGCAGCCTGTGGAGCACCAGGATTGATTCCTTTCCCTCTCAGGGACAGGTCTTGGCTTGTGGCAGTTGCTTACAACACTTAACACACACATGGGGTGTTGGTAAAGAGTTAAAGTTGTCTGTTTGCCAGGGGATGTTGCCACATGGAAGTTACTGTTCTTCTGTAAAGTTCACAAAGCAGCTTCTAAAAGTTGTGTTTTATGATGCCACAGATGTTAAATTTAATTTTATTAAAAATCAGAGCTGTGCAGCCCAGAGAGGATTTGTTCTGCTCGGGGTTTGGCTATATAGAAAAATGACTGTCGGGTTTTTTAATGTGTTGACTTGTTCCCCTTTTCCTTTCCAGGCACAGAAAGCTGAAGGTGCTGGTGAAGCCAAGTAAAACGTGTGAATTTTTGATAACTGTGTACTTCTGGTGACTGTACAGTTTGAAATACTATTTTTTATCAAGTTTTATAACAATGCAGAATTTTGGTTTACTTTTTTTTTAAGCTATGTTGTTAGTACACAGACCGCTTCATTGTTGTGTTCTGGGGGGTGGGGGGCGATGGGGACAAATGTCATTTAGTCTATTTCTCAAAACCTACATTTTAGTAAGAAAAGCTTTTGCCAGTCCCCCAGTTTTTGGAAGAAGGGCCCTTCCTGCAGGGAGGAAGAAGGGATTCCCCGTGCTGTGTGTCCAAGGGAGCACCAGAGCTCCCAAGGTGCTGTTGCCTGCTCCAGATCCCAGTGCCCCCAGTTCTCCTTTGGTGCCCCCAGTTCTCCTTTGGTGCCCCCAGTTCTCCTTTGGTGCCCCCTGCTCACCCTGTCACTCCAAACCACAGCAGAACTGGTGTTTGGGACCTTCCACGGGCAGGTGCTCCACGTTTCTGGTGCCCAGTCCAGGCTCAAAAAGGAGCTGCACTTCCTCTTTTCTATTGTGGATCCTCAGATACAGAAACCTGCCTTTAATTTTTATTTTCCTCTCCAAGTCAGGGTGGCTTCGTGCAGTTGTCAGACAATGTGCAGATGTGTCCACCCTCACTCTAAACTTTGCCCTCTACAAGTGTGAGCTGAAGATTCTTACGGTTTTTAGCGACTTCTCCATTTCAGTAGTCCACAAAGGGAGGGGAGTTTGACAGTTGTTGTAAAATGTTGCAGATTGTAGCCCATGTCCTGCCTAAAATTACCATGATTGTTCATTAAAAGTACCTTTAATAAAGCTGGATACGGTTTGGCTTGGACTGTTCTTAATGCTCTAATTTCTCTTGCCTTTAGTTCACTTGATGTGGTTTAAGAGCACTTGCTTTGTGCATGTCTGTGTTTGTGTTTTCATTCAAATAATTAATTGTTGTAATTCACACCTGAAAAGCAAGATTCCCTTACCTAAAAGTGAGGTTTCCTTGCCTAAAAGCTAGATCACTGCAGGATGTTTTTAGAGCCTTGGCTTGCTTGGAGGCTGGAAATGGAACATGTAAATGACTCTACTGAGATAAATTATCTTTATTTTCTAAAATTTAGCACTGTACAAAATGGGGAGGAATACAGGGATCGTGCTGCAGAGCAAAGTAAATTCTGGTGAGCTTTCCTTGGGAGTGAAACCAGAACTGGCTCCATAAAACTGATGATGTGTTACATTTCTGCACTTCAACTTGAATATTGTTGCTCCTGCTAATCGAATCCAGACCTGGCTGGGGCAGTGACTAAGCAGGAGAGGAGAGTTTTTGGGTAAAAATGCACCATTTTTATAGCTGCTACTTAGAGTCCCGAGCAGAGCCAAACCCAAACCCCCTGTGTAAGCGTCTCCTTCAGTGACTGTCAGATGGAATAATTTTTCCATCTCTGCTTGGCTTTCCCTGGGATTTCAGTGTCTGTTTGTGATTAAGTCCAGTGACCTGTTTCAACCTGTGCTGGTTTCAGAGGGAATGCAGTGCAAACGAGCAGGGCAGAGTTTCACATGCAGAAATTTCTGATGTCAGGAGCGGCTGCATGCACAAAAGTTTGGGATGCACCCCTAGGAGCTGCTCCATCCCCTGTTCCCATAGCTGGTATGTCTGACAGCAAAGAAATCATGATGAATAATCTTGTTTAATAATCTTCATTAAACCCCACCCAGAAACAGCCACCAAATCTGAGCATTCACTGGAGCAGCCGGGCAGTGGGATGTGGTTGTGGAAAGGAAAATAATAATTAAATCTTGTAAAATCTGAAAGTTTTAAATAGCCTGCCTTGCTTGTGTAGAGCCTTACCTTGCTGGGCATCGAGGAATGGACAAGAACTTCCAAAGGAGCTGGGTTGGAAGGGCTGCCAGTGGAATGTTCCCTGGTGTCCATCCCTGGCCCGGTGACCTCCTCACCCCCAGTCATCAAACAAAGCGCTGCTGAGGAAGGGCGAGCCCAGGGCTGCTCTTTGTTAACAAGTTACTCCTTAACTTCTCCATCTTCCCCCCCCCAGCAGCCTGTGCTGACCTGTGTGCTTCCTTGAGGGATATTTTCTCCAGCCAAGCACAAAACCAGTGATTTTGAGTGGTGTTTGCCACCTCAATCCCTCTGGAACCAACGGGCATTTCAGACCCGAGGCTCCCACCGGCTGTGCCCTCACTGCTGGAGTTATTGGCCTGCTGGGCTTGACTCGACAGGCAGGGCTCATCTATTTCTCCTTAAGCAAATAGAGGCTGAGGGATGCTGAAGCCAGTAAATCCAGCTAATTAGCTGTATAAATTAAAGCTGGGGAGCAGCCCTGAGCTGCAACCCGTGCCTGGTTCGTGGTTAGAGGCACCACAAATCTGCATCGCCGCCTGCCAGAGCGCCTGCAGCTGAGCAGGCGTTTTTCTGCTAAATTGTAATCGTTTGACATGGAAAATTGTCTCTTGTGTATCTGTTGGGAATGGGATTGGTGCTGTTAACAGCCTGCTCTGCTGGGTGGGCTCTGCAGCAGCAGGGTTCTGTCCTGCTGGAGCTTTGGGAAACATCACAGCCAGGGTCCAGAATGTCAGCACTGGCACCAGCAAGGGCAGTGAGTGCTGTGCCTTGGAGTGGGCACCAGTGTGGCTTCAATCCATGCAGAATTAGGGCTCTGCCACTGAATTGTTTCTCCATTTATTAATTTCAGCACAAGCCACCTGGGAAATGGGCCCAAAGTGCTGTTCTGCTTTATTTGCCTCTCAATAGGTGAAATTGCAAGTTCTGCACAGGGCTGAAGCCTTTGGGATGCTGGAAGTGGACACTGGGGATGATCCTTGTTTTGCCAATATTCAGGATTTTGCTGGGGTTTTAAGAACAGTGAAATTACTGATAAATTACAGAGCAAAGTCTCAGGACTCCCCCCAAAGAGTGACAATTAAACTGAGCAGAAGCTGATAGGAACAAGGTGCCAGCCAGTATCACTTCCTGACATCCTACAGAATAAGAATCACCTTTCCCCAGGCATGGGTTTAGGTTAAACTGGAAGTGGATTGGGCTAAAACCCATGAGAACAGGTGAACTGATGTCAGGAGGAGTCCCCATGTCCCTGCTCCCCCCAGTCCAGTGCCCTAGCATTAAGAGTTTTGAATTTCAGAATCCTTTCCCCCTGCAGCAGTTTTCCTTTTGCCTTCACAGAGCTCAGTCCTGTTTGGAAGAAGCAACAGCATCCTGCTCCCATCCCTGAGCCTGCCCTGGCTGGGCTGACAGGGAACAAGGAGGGGAAAAGGACTGAATTCAGTGAGTGCATCCTGCTCCCATCCCTGACCCTGCTCTGTTGGGCTGACAGGGAACAAGGAGGGAAATGGGCTGAATTCAGTGAGTGCATCCTGCTCCCATCCCTGAGCCCTTTCCTGGCTGGGCTGACAGGGAACAAGGAGGGAAATGGGCTGAATTCAGTGAGTGCATCCTGAGGATACTGAGCTGCAGGACCATTTGTGTCAGAAGAATCACACAGCTTGATGGCACAGGGATTTCATTGTCCCTAAATCATCCCAGATATGGTAATACCATACCCAGGGACTAATATTGCTGGCTATAATTCCTGAGAAATGGCACCTTCCCCTGCAGCTGGTGGAGATGAAATGGAGCTTGAGTTAAACTCACAGTTTACAGAGTGAGCCCATCATTTGTCAGGGATGGGAAGGAGATGGCACAGGGGGAGCTGTGGTTGAGTAAAGTTGATTGAGGCTAATAAAGATCTTTAGTAAGTTGGCTTTACAAGATTTCTGATGGGAAAGACTGAGCTTTTAAAAGACCTTTTATTAAAAACTTTTGTCTTTTTTAGCATTTTAGCCATCTCATTAGGAAGGGAGCCAGAAAATCTGTGGTGTGGCAGAAGAAACAGGAGTAGAAAATTTCAGGGAACTCTTCCTAAATGTGAGAACTTTTAAAATGCATTAAAGCCTCCAAAGAAAAACTTCATTGCCTTAGGTACAACAAACCAGCCTGGAGAAGGTGGAAGGAGCAGTGCCAGGGTGGCTGCAGGTGGCCCAGGGGTGGAGAAGTACCACAATTCTCTGTATTTTGCTGGACACATAAACCCCAAATAAAACTTCTGCTTTTCCCCTTCTAAAGGGGTTTGGTAGTAGATGTAATTTTTTTCTCACTCAGTTACCCCACTGAGGTTACTTTTGGATTTGGAACAAGTTTCCCTGCAGGCAGCTCTCCCCTGCTCTGGAGTTTGTTGCTTGCAGAGCAGAGGTGGTGGTGGAGTCTCCTCCTGGAGAGGAGTTACTATTACAGTACTATTAATCTGGTTCCTCTGGATTACTATTTCAGCATTGCCCAGACAGATTTATTTTTATTCTAATGAAGTGGTGGCTTGGTGCTTCTCAATGGAATTGAGTCTCACCTCAGCACCAGGGCTGAACTTTGCTGTGTTTGGGGTTCTGAGTTTGGCCTGAGGAGTGATTGGAAACTTGGGCAATTCAATGAACTTTTCTCATCATTCCCTCCTTGCTGGAGGTAACAGCAGAGGTTGTTCTGTGCTGGGGGTGCTGGCTGGGTTTTGCTGGCCTGCAGCCTGGCTGGAGGTGCCCAGGTTTCCCTGCCCTCCCATGATCCACCCAACTTCTGTGCTGCCAGCCCCACAGAGAAAAACTCCTCGATACTGAACTAATTACAGAAAATATCCACGGTTCCAGGGGCAGGCTGGCTCTGGGTCACGTTGGCAGGGGAAGTTTGGGTTTGGCAGCCTCGTGGTGCCCCAGCCCGGGTTTGTGGATTTGTTAGCTCATTAACACTCCAGCATTAACAGCCTGTTCTTCCCTTGGCCACACGGTGGTACCAGGAAACACGGAATGGGCTGGGAGGCCAGCGGTGGCAGGTGAGGTGTGAGAGCAGCTCAGCGAGCCTGGGGAGGCTGCAGCCCCTGCCACAGTCTGAGGAGCATTTCTTGCTTCCAGAAAGGACAGGCAGCTCTGCCCCAGCACCCTCTGCCACCTTCAGAGACCAAACTCCACTCACCCAAGCAGTGTGAGCCCTCTCTCAGCCTCTCTTTCCAGTTTTTGTTGTCTTTACCCAAAATCCAGCCTGAGTGCTCAGTTCCTCATTGCTTCACAGGCATAGCTGGCATTGCAGAGGAATTTATTCATGTTACAGCAAACCTTTGCACTTGGGCTCCCCATATTCTATTTTAAGGATCACTGGACCATTCCTTTTCCTCCTCAGGCCATTATTGCAGCTGCTGTGGCACATGTCCTGAAAGTTTGAGCCTAAAACCAGAGCTGCCACTCTCCATCTCATCTGTCCTCAGCTTGGGAAGGGATACTTTATCCTAAACCCAGATTTAAATAGGCAGCCTATAAGCCTGGTCTCTTTTAGGCTTGTTGGCACAAACTACTTACATCAGACTTGCTGAGATCACAGAATAAGTGGTGATGTTCAAAGAAATAATAGTTTAGTTATTGAAAAGTTTCCTGTGCTTTTTTGTTTTTTCATTTTGCTTTTGTATTCCAGTATTTGAGTGTGTGCTTTTGCTCTACAAGCCAAATCTAGGAAATTGAGTTGTCACATCTGTGCTAATCTCCTTAGCAGTCTAACCAGAGTGATTTTTCTGATTCTGTAAAACTCTGGGCTCACTTTGCTCTGAGCTGCATTGTGTTAGAGACCCCAGACTGATACCCTGTGCTGAGGCAGTGCCACCAGCTGCTGGTTCTCCTTCACCTTTCCCATTCCCAAAGCCTCAGCTGTTGGGTTATCTCCCCCAGCTCATGCTTCCCATGTTGATCTTTTCCAAGGATGGTGTTGGAAGCTGGGAAGGAAGTGGCTGCTTCCCAGAGATTGCAGGAAAGCACTTGACACCCTCATGACACTTCCTTGAAATGGATGCAAAACAGAAAGATGAGCTCCTGGCAAGCCAAACTCATTCCTCTTACTCACTTCTCAGTGCCTGCTTGGGCAAGGGTTTATGCATTTATTGGGGTGGGGATTTACTGGGTAAAGTGGGCAAAACTCCACCCAGAATTCCAGAAGGCAAAGATTTCAGTCACAGGTGTAAATGCTGTGGTAGGAAGGTGTAGCAAATGTTGAAACCAAGTGGTTGAGGGACATGTGAGTGTGCAGAAAATGGGTACAATCTATTCAGTGTCATTGAACAGGCCCTGTCACCGTGCCCTGGTAGCTGTAGATAACAAACTGCAGTGATTGTTGTGTGATCAGGGAAAGGAGCAGGCCAGGGTTCCACCCATTAGCACTGAATTGTTGGGAGTTTGGTTTAGTGATTAACTTAATGAGAGAACAACTTCCATCAGCAAAGCAGGGATGAGCCTTCAGCCCTCAGCTGCTGGGTTGTGTGTGGGGAGGAAAGGCCAGGCTGGACAGGGCTTGGAGCAGCTGGGACAGTGGAAGGTGTCCCTGCCCATGGGATGGGCTTGAAGGTCCCTCCCAGCCCAAACCTGGCATTCTGTGCAATTCTGGCATCCTCTGAAAACAATTCCTGGTTGAGCCCAAAGTGGGAATGGTGACAAACCCTTCCCTCCTGCCCCTGGGGGAGCTGGGGCTGGCAGCCCCCACGGCTGGGACTGGCTGTGCTGGCCCCAGCTGGGTGATACCCTGTGCTGTGAGGCTGCCCTGCACACAGCACAAACAGATTGCTGCAGATAAACCTCCCCAATGTCAGCCCAAGGTCCTTGTCACATGCCCTGTGCCAGGACTGGGTGTGAGCCCTCCCAGCCTGTGCACCCAGCGCTGGCAGTGCCAGCTGTGGGTTTGGGGCTCAGGTTCAGGAGCAGAGCGTGAGCAGGAGGTGTTGCACAAGCAGCAGAGTGAGGACAGAGCTGTGCTTTCCTCGTGCTGCTGAGCAGCTCTGCCATGCTCTGCTGCCTTGTGCAATCCCTGTGCAGTGCTGGGCTCTCCTCAGCAGAGGGAATTGTTCCTCAGCACCACCTCTCCCACTCAGGGGCTCCCCAGGTTTCACAGCCCCCCCATCTTACACTGACAGGAAAAATCATTTCATGTTCCCCCTGGCTGGGGCAGGGCCACGAGGGGTAACTCTCACTCTGTGTGAGTTTGCCTTGTTCTGGAGCTGCTTTGCTTTCCACCCTAAGCCTTTCACTTCACTGGAAAATTAATTTCCAAGACCATAGTGCTGATATCTAAACCCATCTGCTTTTGTCTGAACAGTGATGGTATTTAAAGCCATGCCTGTATCTCCTTCTCTGAAAGTTTGTGCTGATGATCTTGTAGAAGGGACATTTATCTGCTGGTAATTGACTCCCATATTAACTTCCAACTGGCAAACAGCTGCCAAAAAAACTGTTTTCCATCTCTGTTAATCAATAGTCCTTTTCAACAAGTATCTGGTGTTGCAGAGGGTTAGCAGCAATAGCACTATGATTCTTATCCAATTTTAAGGACTGTAACATATCTCAGAGTCCTTATATCCAACAGAAGAGTTTTGAGTTAAATAATGTTACTTCTGATGTCATTTATTATCCATTTCTGACACACTGACCCTTTTTCCATCCTATCTTGTGCTGGGCCACTGCCACAGGACATTTGTCTCCAACATTATATCAGTGGCTGCTTGGGTTGAGGGGAAAATGATTCTGTGCAGACTGTAAATAGAAAAACGAGATGCTCTGGCCAGCAATTTCTGACACCAGCTTGGGAGGAAGAAAGGAGTTGTTGTCTGGTGTCAGTTTTGCTGTCACTGAAGTCAGCAGCAAATCCAAACCACCTTCCAGGGCTGGAGCTGAACTGCCCACTGCCTCTGTCTTGGCATAAAATAACATCCTCTGAAGCCCCCTGGGTGACAAAATACCTGATTAATCAAGTTTTTACTTTGTGAATTATTGTTACTCAGTGGCTGGGGATGCACAGACAGCCAAGCAGAGGCAACAGAGAGGGGACATCCTTGAATTCTGGGACATGAACCTGGGGACACATTTCTTTATGCAAGATCTTTAATCCTCAGTGATAAACATCTGAGCAGCACTGAGACAGAGGCTCAGCCTCACAAGGACCTGCCTTCCATCACAAGGGTGCCCACAAAGTGGAGAGGAAGAAAGATAAAAGTGAGTTCTTGCTTTTTGTTGCTAGAAATGATCCCTTGTGAGCAGTTGTGCTGTGTGCCAGTGAAGTGAGAGCAGCACACAAGAACTGGGCAGGGGCATTTGGAGCCTGCTGGTGGGAAACCCTTTGGGCTGAGCCTGGAGGGCTCTGAGAAATGATTCTGCAGGAGGATTTTCTGATGGAGATCTCAGCAGCAGGGCTGTGAGGAGTCCTGGTGAAGCTCCCAGAAATGCACCAAGCCTCTCCTCAGACAGCCACAAAACTGCTGGACAGTCCTGACAATTCATGATTTCCTCATGAAGGAAAGAGCAATTTAATAACCCCCAAAGCACCAGCCTTGAATTTCTGACCCATTTTTGTGTGTGCTGTGGGACCTGCAATGCTGCAAAAATCCAGGAGCCTCCCTGAGCCCAGAGTCTGTCTGGGGCTTTTTGGGATGCTGATGAGGGACAGATAGATTTTCTTTTTCCAGTTTCAAGTTTCTGCCATCACTGAAGCTGTTGTGCCTTTTGTTCAGCTCCCAACAAGGAGCCCATTGAGCACTCTGGATTTACCTGAAGCCAATTGAGTCATACCTGTGCTCTGCACTGCCTGAAGCACTTAGAGAACACAGAAACAATTGGTATTGGAAGAGACCTAAATGATAAAGGTCCCTCTTTTCCCATCTCTCCAAAAACCTGTGCTCATGTTCTGCCTTCCTACCTGATACAATCAGTCTCAGTTAAAATATTCCTGGCCAGGATAACTTCTCATCTTTTGGAAATTAATTTTTGTGTTGTTTTGGGATGTGGCTTTTCAAGGCTGGGTGTGTGCAGAGGTCTGTGTTTAGTAAGGGGATGAGAAGTGAAATCTGCCACTCATATTTTGATCTGAAATCAGAAATTAAATTTGGGGTCCCCTCAGGAAAATCGATTTCTGTGGTGTTTGGGCTTCCCATCAGGATTTCTGAATTTCATTTCCAGTTCTAATTTTGTTTTTTCCAGTTGATTTTTTCTGGGGGGTGATGGCATCCCAAACTCTGGAGGGGGAGATTAGGAGCAGGTATCTGTGTGTGCCTCCTGTGCAGCAGGACCAGACCTGTTCCACTGCAGGATGTCAGGACCACAAACCTGCAATGACATTTTCCTCTCCCTGGAGCTGGAATTCTGCTGAAATGTGCTTTTGTTTTCCCCTCCCCTGTCTGCAGAAAGTGGGACCTGTGTGCTCTGGAAGCAGCACAAAACCAAGGGTATCTTTTTGTACCCACTTAAAAGCCCCATCATTTGTTTACAAGTTCTTAAACCTAAAAGAAGCATAAACCCTGACTGTGCTTAGTGCTGTGTTTACTCAGGTTTCTGCCTCCTGGGGGACAGTGCAAACAGCCCTGGCAGCTTCACGTGTGTTTACAGTTTCTGATAGTTTTCTCTTTCATGTTTTCACTCCCTCACATAGCCCTACACTGAAATAAGCTACGAACATAGCTGTGTGCTCATTGAAAACAAGATTTGATGGATAACTTGCTCTAAGTAACATCCCACCTGGGCTGCAAACCTGTTCTAAAAATCAAATTAAAAGAAGAAAAGGTGAGGAAATGCTTGTATTTTACATGGGGTTTTGAAAAAGCCTTTTTCAGGTAGAAAAAAAGAATTTTTTACAAAGGAAATTCTTCTGTGTGAGGGTGGGGAGGCCCTGGCACAGAAGCTGTGCCTGTCCTGGATCCCTGGCAGTGCCCAAGGCCAGGTTGGACGGGCTTGGAGCAGCCTGGGAGATGCTGGAAGCTGCCCCAAAATTGGATGGGCCTTAAGATTCCTTCCACCCCAAAAATTCCACGGTTCTGGTGCAGTTTGAGCCACGACCTCTGGATGTTTGGAGGCAGGTTCAGCAGTCTGCTGGGGTTTCTCTGTGCACATCCCAAATCCTACAGGAATCCCAAGGATGGACAGGCTGTGGAACAGCTCTGAGGTGCCGAGGTTGGGACAGGACCACGCGGATCGGGCAGAGCATTATCAGCACACATAGCTGGAATTCCAGCAGCCCGAGTCACCTCCCACTCCCCGGGATGCTGCGATCCGTGGGTTTGGAGCAGATGTTTTCCTGCTCGGTGCCAGCGCTGCTCGGTCCTGCGCTCAGCACCGCTGTGTTTGCATCCAGCAAAGGGAAGGGAGCTGATACAGGAGCCGGGCAGCGATTGTAGCCATGACAACAGAGATAGCGCTGCCTCCAGCTCCTTCCTTCCCCGCCTCCCCGGCCACTGCCCGGCTGGGCTGCACCTCGGCTTCCTGAGAGAAAGGTGCACAATGCACAAATCCATTCATTTCCTGCAGCCAGCAGCTCAGCTCTGCAGCAGAAATTCCCAGTTTGAGCTGTGTGTGCTTCACCGGGAGATCTGGGCGCTGTGGTTTCACAGAAACACGGCCCAGGAGAAGGGAGGGCTTGGCACACGCAGAGTCTGAGGGGCCTGCAGCACAATAATACACTTTATTCTGCCAAAAAAAGGGGGTTAGATGGGCTGGACACGTACAGAAATGCACCTGAGCTGAGCACGGGAATGTGGAGCTCACCTGTGCGGGAATGGGCAGAGGCTGGAGGTGTTTGCTCTGTGCTCAGCCCAGAGCAGGGAGCAGGAACTGCCCGGGCTGTGCTGCCCCCAGAGCTCTGCACATCCCTCTCACATCCCTCTCACATCCCTCTCCCTCTCCCATCCCTCTCACATCCCTCTCCCATCCCTGTGTTTACTCTGTGCTCATCCCTGGGCAGGGAGCAGGAACTGCCCGGGCTGTGCTTTCCTCAGAGCTCTGCACATCCCTCTCACATCCCTGTGTCTGCAGAGCAGGGAGCAGGAATTGCCCGGGCTGTGCTGCCCCCAGAGCTCTGCACATCCCTCTCACATCCCTCTCCCATCCCTCTCCCATCCCTCTCACATCCCTGTGTTTGCCCTGTGCTCATCCCAGAGCAGGGAGCAGGAACTGCCCGGGCTGTGTTTCTCCCATCCCTCTCCCATCCCTCTCCCATCCCTCTCACATCCCTGTGTTTGCTCTGTGCTCATCCCCTGGCAGGGAGCAGGAACTGCCCGGGTTGTGTTTCTCACATCCCTCTCCCTCTCCCATCCCTCTCCCATCCCTCTCCCATCCCTCTCCCATCCCCGTGCCTGCTGTGCTGCAATTCCTGCATTCCGGCACTGCCCGGACCTGCCTCGGGACACGCTGGCATTCGAGGCAGCTGCGGTGGCACCCGGTGTGCAGGAGCAGAGGGAGAGCTGTCAGAAAAGCAAAGAGCTGACAGGCAGCCAGCTTTCCTCATTTCCAGCCACCCTGCTTTCTGTCTTCAACGTGGTTTGTACTACAAAAATATTGCTGGGATCAAAACAAGGTGATCCATCATCTGTTCCTCCACACTGGCAAAACAAAGCAGAGGAGCAAAGAAATGAGATGGTGAAGGGAGAGCTGGGGATTAAAGACAGGATGTGGAGTTCAAGTTCTGCCTGACACTGAAAACCTGACTCAGTTTCCCCGTGAGGACAACAACGAGCTCTGGACCTGATTGGTCAATAGTAAAAGTACAGAGAGGGCTGCTGCAAGCTCTAATTAATTGACTGTCTTAGCAAATTAGACCAGTCTGTAAATTGTAGCAGATATTTGGGACTCAACCTTGCAAGGTCTTGTGCCTGTGAAGTTTATTTTGCATTTCCTTGCGTGTGTAAAAGCAGCACCACACAAAGCAGGAGGGGAGGAGATGCCCATGGATTCAGACAAAAAGAATTCATGGATTCAGACAAAAAGGATTCATGGATTCAGACAAAAAGGATTCGTGGATTCAGAGCCACGGGAGCACTGGGTCTGTGCTCATGGGGAGAATCCCTTGGCAGCTTTTGGAACAGTGAGGCAAAATTGGATCTGGTAGGGGTGATACAGAGCAGTCTCCATCTGCTCTGGAAGTGCTTTGGGGGTGTCCTGGTTCAGGCTGGGACAGAGTTAATTTTCCTCTTAACAAATGTTGTCAGCCTCTCTGCAAAGGAAAAATGTTACACAGCCAGCCAGCTGCAGAGGCAAAAATATCTACAACTGTATGTGAGGAGGATTTGAGGGTGTTAAAACCAAACTAAACCTGCAGTGTTTTGAGTTTTAGCAAATGCAGCAGTGACAAAGGATCCAGCTGATCCCAAGTCTCTGTTTACCACAGCAGCAGCTCTTCCCAGCCTGCATCTGTCTCAGAAAAATGCCAGGCTATATGTTTTAATCACTGTATTTAGCCATGACAGTCACCCAAACAGCAGATTTTGTTTTTTGCACCCTGCTTCCAGGATCAAGGATGCTTTTTATAGCTGTTCCTTGACTGGAAATAAATCCTGGGGGACACCACTACCTCATTTCTCTCACCCTGACATCCTGCCCTGAACTCAGCAGCAATCTCCTGTGGCACATCTCACCTTCTGTCAATCCAGCCAGGATCCAGCACTGCCTGGAAGGAGGGAAGGTCAGTCTGAGAACACCTTCCATCAACACAGAGATGGCTTCTGCTTCTCCTGGAGCCCTGGAGCTGGTGATGAGGCTGCAGCATTGCCCCCAGCATCACTGTGGTGGCACCACAACCTTTTTTGGGGTGTTATTATTTATAATTTTGAGATAATGTAGAGCTTCATCAGCAAAATCCTCTCCTTTAACAAAAGCAGCTGCAGAGATGCAGATAATAATCACACACGAGTCATTTGTGGTCTCCCCAAAGTCTTTAATTTGCTGTTCTGCTAAAAGGATTGGACAGGATAATCTGGCAGTTTTATCTAGGTGAAGTTTCATGATTTCTGTCTTTGCCAAGTCCCAGGATGGATTTCCTGCATCCCAACAGCCCTGCCAGCATTTCTGTCTCCATGCTCTCCACAGGCCTTGTTCTGGATATTGCCCATGAACCTCTCACTGCACCCTTAAAGAAAACCTGATTTTCTAATATGGCTTTTCAACACTTCAAAAGTTATTTATTTGTAAGTTAAAAAAAATAATTGGTTGGAATAATGGTTGTGATTTGAGAATCAGAAATTTCCCTGGAGTTCATGATCAGCCTCAGCTGCTCCAGGTTCCTGCCCTGTGCCTGACCCTGTCTCACTTCCATGGACAACCCTCAACAAGAGTCTCATTCTCCTCTAAAAAGGAAGCAGGGAGCCCTGTCCTCACTCAGCTCCCTGTGCATCCCTGCAGGGCAGAGGGGAAGAGAGATGGGTTTGGAAAGCAAGGAGGGAGGGGAATGATGGCACTGACATCACTGCTCCTGTGCCAGGTGAAGCAGCTTGCAGCAGCTGGAGGCTGGAGCCTGGCACACCAGTTCCAGGCAGTGAGGGGATCTTGGGGTGCCTCTGGAGCTGCAGAAATAACCCTCCACAAATCTGCTCCAGCAGCAATGCCAGCAGTTTTATTGGTTCTAGCATGGCCAGTACCAACCAGGTGGGTTTGTGTTCTTTAATGCCCTCACTGGGGGCTCCAGGTGGGTTTGTGCTCCTCAATGCCCTCACTGGGGGCTCCAGGTGGGTTTGTGTTCTTTAATGCCCTCACTGGTTGCTCCTGGTGGATTTATGTTCTTTAATGCCCTCACTGGGGGCTCCAGGTGGGTTTGTGCCCTTTAATGCCCTCACTGGGGGCTCCAGGTGGGTTTGTGCCCTTTAATGCCCTCACTGGGGGCTCCAGGTGGGTTTGTGCCCTTTAATGCCCTCACTGGGGGCTCCAGGTGGGTTTGTGCTCTTTAATGCCCTCACTGGGGGCTCCAGGTGGATTTTTGCTCTTTAATGCCCTCACTAGGGGCTCCTGGTTGATTTTTGCTCTTTAATGCCCTCACTGGGGGCTCCAGGTGGGTTTGTGCCCCTCAATGCCCTCACTGGGGGTTCCTGGTGGATTTTTGCTCCTCAATGTCCTCACTGGGGGTTCCTGGTGGATTTGTGCCCCTCAATGCCCTCACTGGGGGCTCCTGGTGGGTTTGTGCCCCTCAATGCCCTCACTGGGGGTTCCTGGTGGATTTATGCCCCTCAATGCCATCACTGGGGGTTCCTGGTGGGTTTGTGCTCCTCAATGCCATCACTGGGGGTTCCTGGTGGGTTTGTGCCCCTCAGTGCCCTCACTGGGGGCTCCAGGTGGATTTTTGCTCTTTAATGCCCTCACTGGGGGTTCCAGGTGGGTTTGTGCCCCTCAATGCCCTCACTGGGGGCTCCAGGTGGGTTTGTGTTCTTCAATGTCCTCACTGGGGGCTCCAGGTGGATTTGTGCCCCTCAATCCCCTCACTGGGGGCTCCAGGTGGGTTTGTGCTCGTGGCACAGGTGGGGCTCTGGGCACAGCAGCAGCTCCCAGCTCAAACAGCCCCCAGGGAATTTCCTGCACTCGGTTCCCCCATGTGCAGAGAAGATGACAGCTCTATCCTAAACCACAGGCAGGTCCTGCTGATGACTCACAGAGCACCTTCACGTGCTGTGCAGATTAATTGGAATTTTTCAGAGCTCTGAGCTCTGTCCCAGTTTGGCTCTTTCAGGATTTGCTGTGCCCAGGTAAAGAGCCCAGGGCTGTAAGCTGGGCCAGCTGCCCTCAGAATGCTCAGCCCCAGCTCTGCAGGCTCCTTACATATTTCCAGCCACACCTTGATGAAGTCAACCCTCAGTGATGCATCTTTTAAAAATATTCCGTTTCATTTTTTTTTAACAAGTAGTTTTATAACACAACATGAAAATGTGATGCATTGGGGTTTGGAGAAATGTGAGCAGGAGAAAACTTTTTCCTATTTGAGGACCTGACAGGTGAGAACAGCCAGGAATTCTGAACACCCATTTTGAAGGTGGATGTGTTCTTTATCCCTGTTTTTTGGGGAATTCCAGGGGCACTGCAGGAGGTGATGAGCAGTGATTCATGGCACATCTCAGACCTGGAACCCGGATTTCCTGGAGCAGTTTCCTGAGCTCAGCAGTGATCTGAGCCGTGTCACCACGTTTGTCCTCACCTCTCCTGGTGCAGACTGTGCACACAGGGAAACAGCTGGACACTCCCTGAGGAAAAATCTTCCCAAGGCACAGAAGAGGACTCAGTGTCCTGTATTTGTGAGTAAGTTTCAGGTGTTTGTGGTGCTTGAGGATTGTGCAGAGCCACAGAATGGAAGAGATTTTTATCTTCCCCTGGCTCAGCCACAGCTGTCCCTGGCAGAGGCTCCCAGTTCCCCAGAACAGACATCTCACGGTGCATCCAGGCATCACTTCCCAGTTTCAGCCTTCCAGTGAAAATCATCTGGGCTGTCCCAGGCACGGTGTGGCCACAGACCCGGGGCTGTGCCTGTTCCCTGTGCTGGCCCCTCGGATTGTGGGGTCACTGAGGGACTGCGGGTGTCCAGGGAAGGGGCTGGAGCCCCAGGAGTGGCTCAGGAAAGGGGCTCAGCCTGGAGAAAAGGGGGATCAGCGGGGACCTTGTGGCTCTGCACAACTCCCCTGACAGGAGGGGACAGCCGGGGGGATTTGGGATTTCCCCCAGGGAACAGGGACAGCAGGATGGGAACGGATTCAAGCTGCCTCGGGGAAGGTTTAGCATGGATATTGGGAAATATTTCTTCAGCAAAAGGGTGGTCAGGCATCGAAACGCGCTGCCCAGGCTGAGTCACCACCCCTGGAGGGATTTAAAAGCCGTGCGAACGTGGCACTCGGCGACACGGGCTCGCGGTGCCCTTGGGCAGCGCTCGGTGCTTCCCGGGGGGAGCTTTTCCAACCCGAGCGATCCCCGCCGCCGCCCGCCGGGCTGGCTGTGCCGGATGCTCCGGGCGGGGGAGCCCCGCAGCCCCTCCCCGGTGCCGCCCCCGCCCCGCCCCGGCCCGGCCCGGAGCCGGTGGGTGCCCAGCCCGGCGGCGCTCGGAGCCAGCCCGGTGCGGGCACCCGCCGGCAGCGATGCCGCTCGCCCAGCTGGCCCAGCCCTGGCCCGACATGGAGCTGGTGCATCTGGACACGGAGGTGAGCGGGGCACGGCCGGGGGGGCTCCGGGGCGGGCGGGGGGCTCCGCCGAACAAAGGAGCGCCCGGCGGGACCGGCGGAGCGGCGGCGGCGGTGCCGCCCGAACCGAGCGGGCAGAGCGGCTAGAGGAGCCCGAACCGAGCCGGATAGAGCGGCTAGAGGAGCCCGAACCGAGCCGGGCAGAGCGGCTAGAGGAGCCCGAACCGAGCCGGATAGAGCGGCTAGAGGAGCCCGAACCGAGCTGGATAGAGCGGCTAGAGGAGCCCGAACCGAGCCGGGCAGAGCGGCTAGAGGAGCCCGAACCGAGCCGGGCAGAGCGGCTAGAGGAGCCCGAACCGAGCCGGGCAGAGCGGCTAGAGGAGCCCGAACCGAGCCGGGCAGCGGAGCCCGAACCGAGCCGGATAGAGCGGCTAGAGGAGCCCGAACCGAGCCGGGCAGAGCGGCTAGAGGAGCCCGAACCGAGCCGGGCAGAGCGGCTAGAGGAGCCCGAACCGAGCGAGCAGAGCGGGCAGCGGAGCCCGAACCGAGCGGGCAGCGGAGCCCGAACCGAGCCGGGCAGAGCGGGCAGCGGAGCCCGAACCGAGCCGGATAGTGCGGGCAGCGGAGCCCGAACCGAGCCCGAACCGAGCCGGGCAGCAGAGCCCGAACCGAGTGGGCAGCGCGGCCAGCGGAGCCCTGCGCTGCCGGGGCTGCTCCGGTACCGCTCCGGCACGGCTCTGACACGGCTCCGGTACGGCTCCGGTACCGCTCCGGCACGGCTCTGGCACGGCTCCGGCAGGGTCCGGTACCGCTCCGGTACCGCTCCGGGCTCTCCGTGTGCCTGGGGTGCCGGGCTCGCCGCTGGGCTGGGATGGTTCGGGGAGCGCAGGCAGCGCTCCCGAATCTCCCGGGCACAGAGGAGAGCGGACCCGGCTGCAGGCCCAGGGAATAAAGATCTCCGTTTGGGGGTTTCTCCCTCACCCTCCCAGCGCCGTCTCCTCGCCCAGGCCTGTGCTGCCAACTCCGGTCACGCTCATGTGTCCCTTTGCTCCATGTCTGCTCTTCCCTCCCCCTGGGCTCTTTTCCTCCTCATTGAGACCCCCGAGGCAGATGTGCAGGATGGAGCCCATCCCCTGTGCCCACCTCAGGCTGGCCCCAGAGCCATTCCAAATGAGGGGACAGCTCTCAGCAGTTGTCACCCAGGGCAGAGCTGTGCTCTGGCACTGCTCAGTTCAACATCCCACTGGAACTGAGCCAGCTCTCCTGGAGAAGCCAAGGGGAGGTGGGGATTTGGTCCCAGGTGTTTCACAGACCTTGGTGCTTTCCTGTCCTTCTGTCTGGATCCGATGGTGTCACACTCCGTTATCATACCTGGGGATGTCTCCGTGGTTAATTGGTCACATTTGCTCATTCCTATTTAAAATTGCCTCTTCAGAGCTCTGTGCTTTGAGCAGGGACAGCAGGGAGCACTGGGGTTTCCTGATTTTCATCAGCCAGGTATGGCACAGCTCCTGGAGTCCCGGGAGAGGGGCAGGCTCTGCCTGGCCAAGCCGTGAGGAGGAGTTTGTGCTCCAAGCTGGGAGAGGAGGGGATTCCTACAGCAATTCCCAAACCATGCCATGTGCCCAGAGCCAGGCCGTAGGTTACAGCTTTTATTTGTGGTTCCTCCCTTCCTAAGCAGGGAGATGCCTGAAAAGCCAGAAAACACCGCTGGGCTCATAAGGGAGGAAGGCACTGGCAGGTGTCTGATCCAGGGGTCCCAGGGCTGTGTCAGCGCCAGGGGATCGCTCCGAGCGGAGCCGCCTCGGGCACTGAAGGCACTGAAGGCTCTGACTGCTCTCACCGTGTCAGATCCTGGCAAACCCAAACTGCAGCGAGCCTCTGCTCTCCCCTCCCCGTCTCACCTTGGCCACGTGCGGGTGGGATTTCAGCAGGTCAGGATTTTTGTGTCTCGGGATCTCAGGTGGGACTTAGCAATTCGCCTTGCTTTGGTTTGAAATGAGAAGTACACACTCAATTACAGAGAGGAAAATAATGCAGGTGTTCTTCAGCTCTACACCTGGTCAGGCTTTAGGGAGCTCCCCGAGGTCCAGCAGCGGAGCAGAAACGGGGCTGGGGAGGAGTTCTGCACTTGGAGGCTGAAATCGCCAAGGGCAGGGGCCCAAGGGGGAACTTTTCAGCACTCCTGGGAGAGGTGGCACCACTGAGAAAGCGAGGAGACGTTTCTGGAACACCGGTTACGTAAATTGCCCTGGGATCGCTGCCATCCAGGTTAGAAACCGGCTTCCTCCGACCTTTGCTTTCTGAGTCATGGAGCAGAGGTGCTGTCACCGCGCTGGTGCAGCCATCACTCCTATTGTTGAGGGATTTGGGGTTTTTCCACTCAGTTCTGGGAAAACTGGCCATGGGGTGCCCCTTGTCCCAGCCCACTGAGCTCAGCCGTGCCAGGGGAATGTGTGGGAGTGGGTGGCAGTGGAGCTTGGCAGGAGCCAAGTGTCCCTGTCCTGGAGGCTGAACTTTACAATCATTGCTCCTGCTTTTGTGTTTTTCACCCTTGCCATTCTCTCTTCTGCTCATATTATTCCAAATATTGCTTGTGTAGTAGAGAAACGTGGCTGAGGCAGAGTGCAGACTCTGGAGAATGGAGCTGAGTGACACAGAACTCCTTCCCTGGGAGGGTGGTGGTGTCCTGGCACAGCTGTGGCTGCCCTTGGATCCCTGGAAGTGCCCAAGGCCAGGCTGGGTGGGGCTTGGAGCACCCTGGGATAGTGGAAGGGCAGGGAATGAGATGGGCTTTGAGGTCCTTTCCATCCCAAAGCATCCTGTGTTTCTTTGATTCCATGATCTGTCATCAGGGCTCCACTTTGCTTCAAATTCTTCTTTCCTTGCACAAACCTCCAACAATGGAGCTGACGTGGGATTACGCCAAACTCCAGCACTTCAAGCTAATTATTTTTGCCTGTATACATGTATCACCCCTCATTGGGCAGGAGCTGCTCATGAATAACTCTTTTCTCAAGCATGGAAGCTTGAGCTGTGCAAACCAAATCGAGAGACAAGGGAGACAGCTGAGTGGCTGTCATCTCTGATGTGCCTTGTGCAGGGACTCCTCTGTTTGGGCTCCCAGAGCTCCTTTGGAGATCTCTGTTTTTGTGGAATTATTTCCTTTCTCTGAACTGCAATAGGCAAGATCCATAAATTCCATTTAATGGTAATAATTTAATTATGCCTTGTTCTTGTGTCAAGGAGCTCTGGGGTAAAGGGTTTATTCCCCTGCTCCTTCCTTGGGTGTTTGATGGCTGATCAGAGTTGGGTGAAAGAGCATCTCTGGGTTCCTGATGCTTGTGGGGTGTTAGGGGCACTGCAGGAATGGCAGAGCTGGGATAACCCAGCTGGGATAACCCAGCACGACTCCAGCTGGAGCTGCAAGCACAGAGCAGCACTGGGCACTGTCCCCACGGTCCTGCCAGGATGTGCCTTGGCCTGGTTTCACATCAGAGCACACTGGCCTGGTCTGGAAATCGCTCCCTGTGCTGAGGATTATGTGGAATTAAAAGGATTTAAAGCGCAAGATGTCCTAAGATAAATATCTGCCAAGTTCAGCCAGGCTGGCGGTTGCGTAACGGAGCACGCTTGTTTTCCAGGATCCTCCTCTGTGCTATTAAGGAAACTCTCCTGGTGGGTGCTCAGGAGGGTTTTGTGTCCCCCTGGGGCAGCTGGGGGGGTCAGAGGTGTCCTGGCTGCTGTGCTGGGCTCCACGTGCCCCAGATCAGCTCTGTAATCCCCATTTCCACTCACCCCGGAGCAGGGCAGCGCAAGGACAGGCTGAGGGCTCTGGGGAGCTCCTGTGGCTGCCCCAGCCCTGCTCTGACACAGCCTGGGCGAGCTCCTCGCTGCCCTGGGCACCCCAGGGAGGAGCTGTGCCTCTCTCCTGGTTGCCTGGTTGCTGCAGGAGGGAGGTGCATTCTCTGGAGCAGGACATCAGGGAGCTCCTGTGCAGCCCCAGGGTGCTGAGAGAGGGCAGCTGCACCTGCTCCCCTGCCGTGTGTGGGGTGCAGGGCAGGGCTCAAATCGAGCCTTAAAGAGGCAAGTGTCAACCCAAGAAAGCCACAAAGTATTTCAGCTCTGCTTGGGACGTGCTGCATGGCCATATTTCATCTCGGGAGGTGATGAGTCTGGAGCTGGAACGTTTACAAGTGGCCCTCCAATTCCATATGAGGGAATAAGGACTGGGTTTGCTCTGGGCTAGAAGGAGAGCGCTTGGCTCTCAACACTGCAACTCTCTGCTCACATCTGATTTCTGTCAGCCTGAGAAAGCAATTATTTCATCAGGAGCTTCATCCCTCTGAGAGCAGGGACCTGCCTGCCCAGGAAACCTCCCTGGCAGGGACACTGCTCCTTCCTCTCCCCATCCCTCCCATCCCAGGTAGGATGGCTTTCTGTCAGCACCAGAAGGACAAGTTTTCCTCGGAGCAGGGAGCTGATAAAACTCAGCCCTTGGAAGTCTGGTGGCTCTGGAGGTATCACCTGGAAGCTGAGGGTGGATCCACTCTCCTGACACGTGCCTTGTGGATCTGCCCTCCAGACCAAGAGCCAGGCTCTGCCTCCCTCTGTCCAACACAGAAATTCTGGTTTTGAAGCTGTTTGGGAGCAGAGCAGCCCTGCCCGAGCTGTGGTTTGGGTGAGCAGCCAGCTGAGCGAGCAGGGGTGACAGCAAACACCAGCCTGCCTCCAAGTGAGGTTATCTCCCCCTGCCTTGTGGGGGCTGCTCACAAACACAAATTCTGACTTCACTGCTCAGCTATTCTCCGTGCTCATGGCACCCAGGGCTCTCTGTAAACACCATTCCTCTGGGAGAACTCCGTGTTTTCAGTCCTTGGCTGAAACTGCTTTGGAGATTAAAGTCAGGTTGGGGCTGAGGTGAGTTGTGGAGCTCAGATCGGGTCCCTGGAGATGCAAACATTGTAATTTAGTGCAGACCTGAGGAAGGAGTCAGGTTGATCCCACCAATGGATCCGTGCTGCTCCGTTTGTGTCAGTTCCTGAAAGAATCTGGAACCCAGTTCCACTGAGGATCTGAGGCTCCAATCCAGTGGCATTGCAGCTCTTCACTTGGCCCACAGCTCCTGAAAAGGAGGGAATAAACTGCCCGTGTTCTTTCCGATGGGGAGAGGAATGCCATCCTTTCTGGAGCTGGGGCTGCAGTGCAAACAGATGTCAAACCAAAGTCTTCTTGCCCTTGTTTTTCTCCACAGTCTGCAGAAAGCCTCCCGTACGTGCTCACCCTGCTCTGGTATCCGTGTCTCCATGAAATCCCAGCCCCTTTGCTCCCCAGGCCGGGTTCGGTGCCGGGGTGACCCGGTGCCACCCCCGGGCTCGGGTCACAGCCGTGACTTTGTCACAGCGAGCTGGACCCGGGGCCGGGCGGGTGGGGCCGATTCCCTGCAGCTATCAGCTGCGATAGGGTAATAAATAACTGATAAAGGCTCTGATTCCAGCCCGGGTCACGCACGGTGGATGTTAACTCTTGCACTGAGTTAGCACAGAGCTGCAGGGATGGAGCAGCAGGGATGGAACTGCAGGGATGGAGGTGCAGAACCACCCCAGGGATGCTCCCAGCGATATGGGCTGGATAAAAACCCCCAATTCCATCTGGAGAGACTCTCTGAGCAAGAGACTTTCTTTTAAACAAGATACAAGGCAGGAGTCTGGTGTGTGGGGAAATGTTCAACCACCTTGTACCGTGTCCAAAACGCCACCCTGCCCTGTTTGTCCCACCTGAGAGGCTCCCAAAGCCAGCAGCAATTTTGTGAGGAACAATCCCATGGCCAGCACGTGCTAACAGCAGGTTCTGTTCCTTTGCAGAACGGGCAGGCAGCTCCAGAGGAAGGTGGGAATCCTCCATCCAAGGTAAGAACGCCCTGGGTGACGTGGGGAGTGTGAGCTGATGGCAGCAGGATGGGGATGGTTGTTTTTAAACCCTGGAAATCTGCAGGGGTGCAAGGGACTGGAGATGGGGAAGAGGAAAGATCAAGCCCTTCCTGTCCCTTTGGCCATCCAAAGGTGCCTGGGAGGTTTTCCAGAGGGCTGCCTCGGAGTGGAGGCTGCAGCCGAGGGTGAGAACCCCTGGGCTGTTTCGGTGCTGTGCTTCTGCCTCTGTCTGTGCTGTGGTCTTGCCAGCTGGGATGAGAAGCACAAGAGCATTTGATGGTTTTGGCACGGCTGCCCTTGCTGAGTCTGGTGTCTGTTTATTCTCCTGCCTTGGTGGGGCTGGGAGAGGCTCCACTGGTGCCAAGTCACCCTGAGCATCAGCTGGGACTGGGAACTGAGCTGCTGTGCCTGTGTTTTGGGCAGGGATCTGACCCTGCTCGTCCTTGTGAGGCACCTGGAGCTCTCCCTGCTCACTCCTGAGCCTTGGTGTGTGTGCTGGAGCCTCCCCAGCACGCTGCTGTCCCTGTGCTGTTTCCTGACCTGCCCACTCCTCTGCCCTGCGGAGCAGGAGCCGTGTCAGGACCGTGAAATCATAATCCCTTCAGGATTTCCTTTTCTGATCCAGCCGTGCCCTGACCGTGGAGAATGACACACAACACATTGCATTGCCCTGGGCTGCCTTCCTGAGCTGGTTGTCAGGAGCTCTGCACCCTCAGCAAGGGCCCTGGGGCAGCTTCTGCCTCTGAATCATCGGCCCTGCCCGAGGCTCTGGGGGCTTGTTGGGTTGTTTTTCCAGATGGTTATGTTGTATTTTTAGGAAAAGACATTTAAACCTAAAGCCCAGTTGTCTACATTTCAGCCAGTTTTTTTCCCCTGGGACGATTGTGGATTTCTAGCAGTGCCAGTGCATCTCTCCTACCTGTTCTGCCTCTGTCCCTGGCCTGGCACCTCCTCAGTGGCTTGCAAAGAAATCTTTGGGTCAGATGAATTGAGGTCAATGAAACCTGCACTTCCCTCCCCTGAGAACAGTGGGTTTGCCACTCTTCACTGTGCCTGCATCTCTGGCATGGGGAAAAAAGGAATCTGTGTCTTCTGGTTGGATTCCAACTGGGTTTCTACAGTTTGAGACTTTGCCTCTTTCATCTGCAAACACTTGGCTAAATCATCCTTCCCCAAATGCTGCTGATGGATGTTGCTTTAAATATCGTTTAGGATGTTTTTCTCTTTGAAGGACATCCCTGAGACATCCATCTGTAGGTGCCATTTCACAGAAAGATCATGAGACAGAAGCCAAAAGCCCTTGAGGTTCCCTGTGCTGCTCTGTGGGACACGCAGCCCCAGCTGGAGCAAGTGCCACCACGGCAGAGCAGGGACACCACAGGGGCCCTGTGCTGCTGCAGGTGTCCTGCTTTCCACTTTTCTGAGTCCCTGTGGCCAAAATGCCTGTGAGCAGTGTCTGACAATCCCATTTTGGGTAACTTTTGGGCACCCAGAGCTCTGCTGCGCGCTCCTGAAATAACCCCGGTGGCGTTTTCCAAGTTTGTACAAGGTATGTTTGCTACCAGCACAAACGAAATCCCTCCTGTAAACACATACCTTCAGCTTGAGGGCAAGCTCTGCCCTGAGATGCTGCAGATGGGGCAGCACCCAGGATATTTGTGTTTGAGCTGTTCCTGTGGCGAGGCAGCAGCAGCTCCTGGTCCTGCTCTACCTCCAGCCACCCCATCCGAGGTGACTTGTGTCACCTTGAAGGTTGCTCAGGCTCCCTCCCACCCCCTTCTGTGCTGTGTGTGGAGAGCTGCAAGGGGAAGAGGCACCTTTCTTCCAGGTTTGTGCTATCCTTTTGCAGCTCGTTCTGTGAACTCTGCTAAAAATAACCCGCAGCGGCGACAGCGGCGATTACTCAACGCCCACGCTCAGCCCTGTCCTCCCCACCCTGCCAGCAGGATCCTGCCAAAGCACAGAATACAGACCTGGGCCATCAGCAGAGACTCTCTGAAAAGGAGGAAATCCAGGAGTTCCTCAAAAGAGTCGGGAAGTTCTCAGTGGGTGCTGTGACACTGATGGATGCGATGCCCCGAGCACGGGGTCGCTGCAGAGGCAGCAAGGGATGCTCTGGGCCAGGCTGGCCCCATTCTGGGACTTTCCTGCTGCTTTTGTAGCTCCAGCTCAGCTTCCCACCGAGGACAGGTGGTGCCTTTCAGCACCTCTTGTGTTTTCTGCCTTCCAGGAGCAGTTGTGGTGCACCAGTCCCCGTTCCTCAGGTTTTACCCTGGGATGTGCAGGATCCTGGTGCTGCTTAGGGGAGAGGAAATGCTCCCAGGGCAGGGGATGGGGCTGTGTTTGAGTCTGCACTGAAAGCAGGGCTAATCATGGCCACATCCCTAACACCAGGCTGCAGGATGGCTACAAGGATGGATTTTTTTCTCATCCTCTTTGGTGGTGGTGGTTAAAAGCCTCTCTGGGTACAGATCCCCGTTCTCTCCTGTGTTCTCCAAATTTTAATTGCCAGGTTGGATGAAATTGGTCCTTGTTCAGCTGGGGAACAGCGACTGAATTCAGTGGTAGAATGGAAGCTCTCATAAAAACCCCAAGGTTTTTCAGCCTGGCTGAGGGGTGAGCTGTGCTCCCTGAAGGTGCCAAGCCTGAGGAATTATACATGGAACTACAACACCCAATTAGTGAAATCACTTCATCGTGAGCAGCAGAGGAGTGGAACTGCAGTGCTGAGTGTGCCCACACTCTCTCTGGGGAACGGGCTGAGGGTGCTGATCAGTTTGTTCTGGGGTGATAATCACAGAGCACAGGCAGAGCTGGGGAAGGGCAGAACTGAGCTCTCCCAGCCCTGCACCATAAAAGGGACCTTGGAGACTGGAGCAGGGCTGAGCTGTGCCACAGACAGCGGGCAGGAGGTGCTGCAGGCTGAGCACAGGGAGAGATGAGGCTTTTCCCCAGGTCTGTGCAGCTCCTGCTGGTTTGTCCTGCCCAGGTGAAGTTTGCACACAGAGTCCTGCAGGGCCAGGAGGAATCCAGGGCAGGGACAGCTTCCCCCAGGCTGTCCAGTGAGGGTCCAGCTGAGGGAGGGCTCTGGGGCCAGCACAGCCCTTGAGCCCCAGGCTGGAGCAGGAGCTGGGCAGTGCTGGACACGCTGATCACAGCCTCTCACCGTGAAGGGCTTCAAAACAAACACCAGAGTGCTGTGCTCTGCTGTGTTTGCACAGCTGCTGCTGCTCCTCCAGGGCTGGGGGGCTGTGGGGAGAGGCAGGTACCTCAGCAGATCCCCTCTCAGCCCCTGCCCCTCTCCTGTGGCTCCCAGCCTGCAGTGCTCTGGGCAGGACGTGGGAGCAGAACATCTCCAGCGTGCTGTGGTGCTCCTGGAAACCTCCCTGACGCTGCAGGGACTGGGCAGCAGCTGTGGCCACTTTAACATTTGGCTTTTGCAGCCTGTCCCTGGTAAAGCTCTGGGTTCAGACTGGCTGCTCTGCCTTGGCAGCTGAAGGGATGGAGTGGGTTTGCTGCTCCAGCAGTGCCTGACAGCTGCCTGGCCTGTTCTAGCTGTGCTCTGTGTCCTTGGCAGGGCTGGGCTATGGCAGCAGCCTCTCAGCTCCTCAAAAACACAAATAAACGCCTGTGTGAGGAGCAGAGTCTCTGATGAGCTGCAGGCTCTAATGAATAATTGAAGAGGGGTCAGTTTACAGGACTTGCACACGAGGAATGCAGCAGAGGCTGCTCCAGCAGCCCTCCCACATGGTCCCCGACCCATCCTAACTGCTCTGGTTTCTCCTCTGCCATTTCCATCCCCCTGGTGAGTTTGTAGAAGCTGCCTCGTTCTGTCTCCAGAAAGCCTCTTTTAGTGAAGGAAAAAAAACCTCTGAAAATCTGTTACTGTGTGCTGTACTTGGAGGGGACAGTGACACTGGTAGGAGCCCAAAGAACTCATTCCTGTTTGATTTTTGAAGGGGTCAGAGTGGGTTTGGGTCACTGGGTCACCCACCCCAGCACTGGGGTGCCCTTGGCTGGTTGGGATTTCCCTGCCCACACAATTCTGGCTGAAGCTCCTGCAGCTTCACAGTCTCAGCTTTATTTGGAAGTGAAGCCTGGGTTGGACATGAGCAGTGAGTTCCTTCCACAGCTGCAGGTGAAGCTGTAAAAGCTTTTTTCCCTCTGGTTGCTGCTGCCAGGGCTGCCTGGGGTGGGACCATCCAGGGAGGGCAGTCCCAGCTATCCAAGAATTCCTGCCCTGCCTGGAGCCTTTTTCCTCCTCCCTTAGGAAATCCCTGAGTGTGCCTGGGGCAGGCTCAGGGCAGGGGGAGCAGAGCATTGCACCAGCTCCTGCTGATCTCACTGCAGCTCTGAGGGTTTCCCAACTGCAGAGAGAAATCCAGGCCCTTCCCTTGCCAGTCCTGGAGAAACCTCATCCCTTGGGATGCAGAGGAGGGAGCTTGTCCCTGTTTGTGCTGCAAGCCTGGCTGTGGCAGAGCTCTGGGAGGACTCTGTGTGCTCCTGGGATGGGGCTGGACTGATCCCCTCGCTGGCAGAGGGGGATTTTCCTGCACAGCCTGGGCTGGCCTGGATGTGGATGGGGAATGTGCTGTGGCTGCTGTGAGAACTCCTTAAAAAGCATCTGAGGGGAACAGGACAGAACAGGGTGGGGGTGGCTGAAATCCCTGTGGTGTGTGGGAAGGACATGGATGTGATCTCTGTGCTTGGGAAGGACATGGATGTGATCTCTGTGTTTGGGAAGGACATGGATGTGATCTCTGTGTTCAGGAAGGACATGGATGTGATTTCCATGTTCTGGAAGGACATGGATGTGATCTCTGTGTTTGGGAAGGACATGGATGTGATCTCTGTGCTTGGGAAGGACATGGATGTGATCTCTGTGCTCAGGAAGGACATGGATGTGATCTCCATGTTCAGGAAGGACATGGATGTGATTTCCATGTTCAGGAAGGACATGGATGTGATCTCTGGAGGGACATGGATGTGATTTCCATGTTCAGGAAGGACATGGATGTGATTTCCATGTTCAGGAAGGACATGGATGTGATCTCTGGAAGGACATGGATGTGATTTCCATGTTCAGAAGGACATGGATGTGATCTCTGTGTTTTGGGAAGGACATGGATGTGATCTCTGTGTTCAGGAAGGACATGGATGTGATCTCCATGTTCAGAAGGACATGGATGTGATCTCTGTGCTCAGGAAGGACATGGATGTGATCTCTGGAAGGACATGGATGTGATTTCCATGTTCAGGAAGGACATGGATGTGATTTCCATGTTCAGAAGGACATGGATGTGATCTCCATGTTCTGGTTCCTGTCCCTGGCACCCGGAGCAGCTGAGCCATGGAGGGGGTGCTGCTGGCTGCATCCACGTTTCCATAAACACTCAGTGATCAATCAGAGCTGTGCTCCAGCAGACACCCCTCCTGTGCTGCCTCACCGGGGTGTTGGTGGTGCACAGCTCAGGGAGTGTTCTGGACAGGGCTTTTTTTGCTTTTAACCCTGCTGCAGCCCCACAGGCACCCCCAGAAGGTGACAATCCCTTTTCCCTCCTGTCCCACACTGTGACCTTCCCAGGGGTGGAGGGAGCTGGGCTCTCCCTGCCTGCATGGCCCAACCCTGGCAGGTACCAAACAAAGGCTGCTCCAGGTCCTGAGGCCACTCTCTGTGCCTTTCCAGGGAGGGCAGCTGCTGCTGTGGGAGGAGTGTGGAATTCCACAGCTCCTGCCACACAGAATAGTTTCCACATCCCACGATTACTCCAAGGGCAGCAAACAAGTCCTGGTTCTTGTTGTGAAACCAGTGTTGTATTTTATAATTCAGCTGGAAAGACTTTTCAGCTTTTCTGCTGAAAGCAGAGCTGTCCCTGCCCTGGTGGAAGGGGGTGCTTTCCTGCTGCTCCCTCAGAGGGGGATTTGCTCTGGGGTCTCCTGGTTTTACTGACTGGAGCTGGCTGGAATTTGCTGGGAGCAGAGCTCCCCTCCCTGCTGTGCAGGGTGCAGGCAGGGGAGGCTGATTTGCTCTGCAGAAGCTGCAGGAGTGAGTAATTCCTTATCTCCTGGCTGTTAAAGGGGTTCTCCTCTCCAGTGTCACGTTTTGTGGGGTGCAGAGTCCTGCTGGCTCCCCGTGCTGCTCTCACAGCTCCCAGGAGCTCCGTGGAGTTTGGGAACATCTTCTGCCTGAGCTTGTATCTGCAGCCCAAACAGCTCATTGTCAGCTGATCCTGGCCAGTTGCAGCTTGTGGTGCCTGGAAAGGGTGGAGAAATGGTATTAATTTATTTATTTTCTTAAGAAACTTTCAGGATCTGCTGCCAGCAGAGCCCTGGATGGAGGCAGGAGCAGGAGGAGCCTGGGAGTGTGAGGGGTGCTGCAGCCTCTCTGCTCTCCCCATCCCAAAACCCACCTGAGCCCTCTGACATAAAGCACAGTTCTGGTTTCCCTGTCAAACCAGCTGGTTAAAAACGGAGCAGATGAAGGATGTGGTGAAGCACAAGGACAGGGCTCAGCTGTGTGAGCCACCCTCTGCCTTCTCCCTTCCTCAGCCCCAGGCTTTGCTTGGGAAAACCCCTGATCCCTTCATAATCCCAAAATCCCTCCGTTCCAGGGGTGCTGAATCCTCCCAGAGGGGTGTTCATGGTGTGGGTGTTCCTGAGAGGGGCTCGGGGCTCCCCCCACCCCGTCCCAGATGAGAAATGGGAACATTTGTGAGATGCTCCGAGTGCCACCTGCTGGAATGAGCTCGAGGGGTGCCCGTGTGACACTGCTGTCCCTGTCCCTGTCCCCTGTCCCTCGGGGTGTGCAGCTCGAGGGGTGCCCGTGTGACACTGCTGTCCCTGTCCCCTGTCCCTGTCCCTCGGGGTGTGCAGCTCGAGGGGTGCCCGTGTGACACTGCTGTCCCTGTCCCTGGGGATTTGCAGCTCGAGGGGTGCCCGTGTGACACTGCTGTCCCTGTCCCTCGGGGTGTGCAGCTCGAGGGGTGCCCGTGTGACACTGCTGTCCCTGTCCCCTGTCCCTCGGGGTTTGCAGCTCGAGGGGTGCCCGTGTGACACTGCTGTCCCTGTCCCTGCTCCCCTCGGGGTGTGCAGCTCGAGGGGTGCCCGTGTGACACTGCTGTCCCTGTCCCTGTCCCCTGTCCCTGTCCCTGTCCCTCAGGGTTTGCAGCTCGAGGGGTGCCCGTGTGACACTGCTGTCCCTGTCCCCTGTCCCCGTCCCTCGGGGAGTGCAGCTCGAGGGGTGCCCGTGTGACGCTGCTGTCCCTGTCCCTGTCCCCTGTCCCTGTCCCTGTCCCTCAGGGTTTGCAGCTCGAGGGGTGCCCGTGTGACACTGCTGTCCCTGTCCCCTGTCCCTGTCCCTCGGGGTGTGCCTGTCACCCCACTGTGGGCAGCCAGGATCAGTGAGGAGCAGCAGGGTCCCTCCAGAGCCACCAGGGGAATTTCACCCACTCTGGTGGCCTCTGTGAGCAGGGAGGAATTGTCCCCAGGAGGGTGGCAGAGCATTCCCAGGAGCCAGGTTTTTGTTCAAGCCATGTGTGGGGAGGCTCCTGGTGTTTCCCGTGCCAGGATGGAGCTGCTCATTCCCTTCTTCGGCTGTGTGAGGGTTTGGTGATTTGAGAATTTGAGGATTTCTGGCTGTGCCCTCTGGGTTTCTCCTCCCTCTCCCATTTTTGGTTGGTTTTGTTTTCCAGGAGACAAACACCAGCCCTTGGGGATGGGGTGAAATGTGCAGCCCTGCTCCCTCTCAGTGATCCCTTCCTGCCAGGAACCCACCCCATCCTCATCCCCTCCTTGGGAAATTCCAGATCTGAGCTCCAGCTCCTGGGCTGTGTTTGTTTGTAGCAGTGACTCTGTGCAGGATTTCCACCTCCAGAGCCCCCCGTGGTGTCCCTTCCTCCCCAGCCCCGTGTCCCCAAGGCTCTGTCTGTCAGCAGTGTCCTTGTCCAGTGCAGTTCTGGGGCTCAGGGCTCTCTGTCCCTGCAGATCCTCTTGGATTGCTCCAGGAATCTCCCTCTCCTCAGAGAATCCCAAGGCACAGATTCCCCAGCTGGACCCTTCCCTCCCCATGGCCAGGTCTCTGCTCAGGATTTTGGGGCTGGGGGCTCCCAGGAGCACCGAAGAGGATCCACCACACAAAGCACAAGGCTCTGGCCAATTCTTGTGTTGCAAAGGAGGCCAAGGGCCAGCCCTGCCCAAAAAAGGCCCTTGCAGGAGGGCAGGCAGTGACTGGGGAGGTTTCTTTGCTTTGTTTGTTCCCCTTTTTGAGAACCACCACTTGGAAAAAAAAAGTTCCAGACAGAGCAGCCTTTGCTGTGCACAGACTTGGGGCTGGGCTCCTCTGCAGAGCTCCTGGTGCTCCCACTGACTCCAGGCTCCCTCCAGAGCTGGGGCTGCTGCTCCACAGCAGTGACAGGGGAAGGGGGAATGGTTTGGAGCTAAAAGAGAGAATTAGATCAGCTATAAGAAGAAATTCTTCCCTGTGAGGGTGCCCAGAGCAGCTGTGGCTGCCCTGGTCCTGCAGGGAGAGCATCCCTGCTGGGTCAGCCCTTGAGCTGCTCAGAGCAGAGAAATTCTGAGGGAGAAAACTTCTGAGGCTCTCAGTTGGTTCTTGCTGCCTTGTGCAGTGCCTGAAGCTGCTCTTTCTGTGCCTGCTTTGGTGTGTGTGACACGGGGAGCTGAACTGGTGCTCCTGAAAAGCCCCAGAGATTTGCTGATGGCCCTTTCCACGCCTAAGCGCCCGCAAAGCCGGGCAGTGTTCTCGTGCTGCTGCTGCTGCATTGTGCAGCCATGGCCACACAAAGGCATTTCCCCATCGAAACCGCCGCTTCCTTTCAGCACAACTCCCAAAAACACGTCCAGTGACAGCAGCAGGGCTCTGGGGACACCGAGCTGCTCTCGGGGCCGCTGGGGCCGCGAGCTCAGGACCGGCTGGGGAAGGATGGGAGGATAAAGCCCAAAGCTGTGGAGATGCTGAGGCTCCTCTTCCGCAGCAAGCCCAGGATCCAGGAGGCAAGTGTGTGATAAAACAGCTGCTCTGCCTGCAGTGCTGGGCTCTGTCTGCTGCAGGAACCAGGGAATTCCTGATCCCACAGAGCCAGGCTTACCCAGGTTTAATTAAGCACTCCTTTGGAAAAGGCTCTTTGGAGGGTATGGCTGCTTTCTAAGAAGTGTCTTCCCTAGGTGCTGCCAGATTTTGGGAGTGTTTTGGGACCAGAGCATGTGTTGAAGCAACAGAAATTAAAACAGCTTCTGGTTAGTTGTTGATGAATAGGAAGCGAAATGCCAAGAGCAGAATCTGTTTCGAGCTTTGCAGGGTGGGTTTTTTTTTCTTGCATTTAGATGTGACGGTCTCAAACCGGCAAAGTGACAAAACGCGAGCAAAAACAAACCTGTCTCTTGGCTTCTGCCTTGTAAAATCCTCCCTCAAAAAAAAAAACAGGGGAAAGTAGAAAACAGGGCTTGTGTTTTGAGCTTGGGAAAACCCCCTGTCGGTGTCCCCAGCCCCTGCTCTGGGCTGACTCAGCCGCCCGTGCCCTGCGAAGGTGGCACAGGCAGGTTCACAATTTGTCTCCTCCTCTGGCTGGAGCGACCTCCTGGGCTTTTCTTTGCCAGGAGAAGCCAGTCTCCTTTCCCAGCAGGGCAGGGGTCTGTGGGAATGCCTCTCTGGAGGCTGGGGGTGGCAGCAGGTGCTGGAGCTGCAGAGATCTGAGCTCTGGGAATCCAATCCCCATCCTGGGCAGGGGCTGGGGCTGCTCCCGAGGACCAGGATGGAGCTGGGAGGGGTCCCTGGGGCTGCTCCCGAGGACCAGGATGGAGCTGGGAGGGGTCCCTGGGGCTGCTCCCGAGGACCAGGATGGAGCTGGGAGGGGTCCCTGGGGCTGCTCCCGAGGACCAGGATGGAGCTGGGAGGGGTCCCTGGGGCTGGGGCTGCTCCCAAGGACCAGGATGGAGCTGGGAGGGGTCCCTGGGGCTGGCTCTGCTGAGGGTTTGTGATGACTCCTCTGAGCTGTGGCTTTGGCAGATTTGTCACTCTGGAGCAGCAGGACAGTCCCTCTCCCTGGCTGCTCCCCCTGCAAGGGCACAGCAGAGCAGAGGAGGAAGGGGAAGAGGTGACTGCAGGGGCCCCTCCGATCTGATCTGGTCCTTCTGGAGCTGAAAATCAGTTAATTGTCAGCTCTAATCTCACTGTCCTCACACAGCCCCTCCCTTCCCTCAGGGCTTGCTTTTCTTTCTCTTCTCCCTCTCTGTAGCTCCTGTCCCACCTCCAGGTCACCCTGAGTTAATCAAATCAAGTCAATATAAATTTATTTACAGGGACCTGGCTGCAGCTGCTCTCCTGGAGCCACACCTGGCTCAGAATCATCCTGAGGAGTGATGGCTGTGGGACACCCCCAGTGGCTGTCACAGCTCACCTGGCCTTGCTGAGCGAGTTCTTTGGGAAAACTTTAGCAGAGAATCACAGCCCCTCTGTGCTGACCTTTGCTCATTGTCCCACAGGCAAAGTCTGACATCACTTGGATAGAGAAGGACCTGGTGGACTCGGCAGACAAGGTAGGAGAGCAGCACTGGGCACCTGAGGATGCTCATCTGTCTGATTTGCATTCACAGCGAGGGCAGAGCAGAGCCCTGGGACTCTCTGCAAACCAAACCCTTTCCTGGCAGCCCCTCTCAGCTCTGTGGGACTGCAGAGAGCAGCTCTGGCTCACTGCTCACGTCACATCCTGCACTTGATTTCATCCTCCTCCTCCTCCTCCTCCTTCCTCCCCACCCCAGCCCCCTTTCCGCTGTCATTTGTGCCTCCTGTGGCTTTCTGATCTTGTCAGCGAGGCAGGACGGGCACTTCTGGCTGTGTGGATGTTCAGGGGACATCTGATTGCCTTTCTGAATCTCCTCTCCCACGCTGCCAACACAACGTGAAAACTGCTCCGGGTCAGGAGGAGATTTATCAGCTCCTGCCAGGCCCACGCGGAGAACGTGGGGCTGCTCTGGGGTGGGTGCTTATCTGGGCAGCACAGGGTGCCCAGGGTGGCTCATCCCTGGTGTCACAGGCTGGAGAAGCTGCTGTCACAGGCTGGAGAAGCTGCTGTCACAGGCTGGAGAAGCTGCTGTGAGCTGGGCTCCTGCTGCCCTGCAGCTCCTTTCCCTGGCTCTGCACCTGCCCACCCTCGCAGCCCAGCATTGCTGACGTGGGGCTGGGCTCAGCTGCCTCCCTGCTCTTCAGTCATTTGTTCCTTTCGTTATCAGTTCTCAGAGAGCACGTGGTGGGGGCACAGGGGGCAGGACAGTCATCATTTGTGTCTCTGGTTCCAACCTCTGCACTCTCGGGAAGGATTCAGAGTCAGGGACGTGGGGCTGCTCCCTTTGTGTGGGCTCTCATCTCAGGGGGTTTCTTCCTTTCCTGCACCTCTGGGGTCCTGCTGCAGGGAACATCTGTCTGTCCTGATGGAAAGGTCAAAGGGGAACAGCTTTGGAGGGGGCAGGAGGCAGAACAAGCCCTCTAAATCCCTCTGCTCTGTTCTGCCAATAATCTGAGCCACGGTGGGTTCAGAAACAAGAAATGCCCTTAAAGACACCTCAGATGGACCTTCAGGTGGCTCTCAGGTAAAAAACTCCAGGTCCCAGCAAGGACTCTTGTGCAGCATAAGGCAAGCCAAGGACTGAGTGCAAATCCAAACATTCCCAGGGAAATCCCATCCTGGTGTCCCCTCATCCCTGTGCCAGGGAGAGCAGAGATCTGCAGCTCTCCAGGGTGTCCTCACACTGCTGGCTGGGTTCTTGTGAGTTTTTCTCTGCTGTGTTAGAGAGGAAAGTGGCTTCTCACAATTTCCCCTGTTGTGGAAATACCCCAAAGCTCCCAGCCTAACTTCAGGCAGCATTAGGTGGAAATCACTTTCAGGGGACCGTGAGTGTTTTCTGAGTGTCTTGTCTGAGCCAGGGAGCCCCAACCCCAGTGAGGAGCTGTGAGAGTGTTGTTTTTTTTTTTTTAAAGCAAACCAGAAAAAAAAAAAGAAAAAAAAGCCCCTTGTGGTTACGAGGGCTGGGGGGGAAATGTGAACCTCCCTGCGTGTGACCCAGTCCCGTCCCCTCCGCGCATCCGCCACGGTGCAGCCACCTGCAGCTCCTGCTGCTGCTCCTGCAGCTCCTGCTGCTGCAGCTCCTGCCCCTGCCCCGGAGCCCCCAGCTCTGCTGTCGGGATGGGACAATGGAGAGGGACCCCAAACTCCCCCGAGTGTGGGCGTTCCTGACGCTCTGGCTGCAGAGGAAGCACCGAGCCAAGCCCTGCAGCCTTCAGCTGCCACCCCCCAGCCAGCTCAGCAGCGCGGTCAGTACTGCTGTCCCCTCCCTCTGCTGTCCCCTCCTGCTGTCCCCTCTGCTGCCCCCTCCCTCTGCTGCCACCTCCCTCCACTGTCCCCTGTGCTGTCCCCTGTGCTGTCCCCTCCTCTGCTGTCCCCTCCTCTGCTGTCCCCTCTGCTGTCCCCTCTGCTGTCCCCTCTGCTGTCCCCTCCTGATGCCACCTCTGCTGTCCCCTCTGCTGCCACCTCCCTCTGCTGTCCCCTCCTGCTGTCCCCTCTGCTGTCCCCTCCTGATGCCACCTCTGCTGTCCCCTCTGCTGTCCCCTCTGCTGTCCCCTCTGCTGTCCCCTCTGCTGTCCCCTCCTGCTGTCCCCTCTGCTGTCCCCTCTGCTGTCCCCTCCTCTGTTTCCCTTCCTGCCACTGCCTGGTGTTTCCCATGGATGTTCAGGGCTCTCTGCTCTGCTTTTCCTTCTCTGCCTTCTGGGACAGTTGTGCCCTCCGTGGCACTCACTGTGGTGGCACTCACTGTGGTGGCACTCACTGTGGTGCCCTTGGTGGCACTCACTGTGGTCCCTCGGTGGCACTCACTGTGGTGGCACTCACTGTGGTCCCTCGGTGGCACACACTGTGGTGGCACTCACTGTGGTGGCACTCACTGTGGTCCCTCGGTGGCACTCACTGTGGTGGCACTCACTGTGGTGGCACACTCTGTGGTGCCCTCGGTGGCACTCACTGTGGTGGCACTCACTGTGGTGGCACTCACTGTGGTGGCACTCACTGTGGTCCCTCGGTGGCACCAGGTGCTCTGTGCTGCAGATCTGTGTGTGCTGTGCTGCCAGCCAGGCTGGAGGAGCTGGTCACAGGAATCCCCAGTGTTGGATTCCGAGTCAGTGGATGAGTCCATGAGGGAAAATCCTCCCTGGTGTCAGTGTTTCTGTGGTGGGAGGATCACAGGATGGGCTGGGCTGGAGGGGACCTAAAGCCCCTCCAGTGCCACCCTGGGCTCAGCAGGGTCACCTCCCACTGCCCCAGGCTGTTCCAAGTCCCATCCAACCTGGCCTTGAGCCCAGCACAGTTTAATGCATTTCTGAACATAATTGCTGTCCTTTGGGTCCAAAGGCTCTGTGGAACAGGAGGAGTTTCAGCATCACCTCAGGGTCTGTGGCTGTGCTGGCCCAGCTCCCTTGGTGAGTTTATTCTATTTATGCTGATTAAATCTATTTTTTCTTCTTTATTTTTTTTTTAAGTAAAATAATGTGTTTTAAACAAAACATGTGCCAGAGACCTTGGCTTCCCCTCAATCTTCTTGAAGGCTGGAGTCTGTTAAAGCATCATCTGTAAGTGCTGAAGATGCACTAAGACTTATGTTGCAGAGTTGCTCAGATTGCTGAGCAGATGGGCTCCAACATGTCTGATTTTTGCCAGCCCTGGCCCTGTTTTGACAACAGTGCCGTATTTTTTGTGTTGTGGGATTTTTAGTGGCATAAACACTCCTGTTTTTGCTACCAATGCCTCAAAAAGGAAGGTGCCTCTCAAGCACTCTTCTGAAATGCAGTTCAAAGCAGCTCCTGTGGTTGGCAGGGAGGGCTCTGTATTTACCTGCTGCTGCCCTGGCATTGATTGCAGATGCTGATTCCTGTG
Source organism: Catharus ustulatus (assembly GCF_009819885.2). Taxonomy (NCBI): domain Eukaryota; kingdom Metazoa; phylum Chordata; class Aves; order Passeriformes; family Turdidae; genus Catharus; species Catharus ustulatus. The sequence goes on from NC_046246.1 coordinate 7,080,469, forward strand.
ACAAGCACCAGCCCTTCTGGTCCTCTCAGATGTGGCTCCTGTGAGTCTGGAGCTGCAGTCCTTGTTCCACAATCCCAAAACTGCTCAGGGTCCCTGCCAACCCTGTGCCCTCTGTTTCAGGGGGAAGGTGTGCAGGAAATCAACATCACCCACCATGTGAAGGAGGGCTCTGAGAAGGCTGATCCCTCCCAGTTTGAGCTCCTGAAGGTGCTGGGACAGGGCTCCTTTGGCAAGGTGAGATCACTTCTTCCTGTGTGCCATGCCAGGGAAATGATTCTGGTGACCAACAAAACCACGTTCCTGACTCCCAGGAATGTTCCTGACTCCCAGGAATTTTCCTGACTCCCAGGAATTTTCCTGACTCCCAGGAACGTTCCTGGGCACGTTCCTCCCTTCTCAGAACTGCTGCTGTGTGCCCCAGGCTGGGTTTGGCCCCTGTCACGGTCCAGTTTCACTTCTGTGAAGGAGGAAGGAAGTAGCCTGCAGCTCTTATCTATTCCAATAATCCAGGTCTCTTGCAGACCATCTGCTGACACATTCACTCAGCTTGGCTTGGGCAGGACCCTGTGCTGCTGCCTGGGCAAATGCAGCAGTGTTTGTAGAACCAGAGAAAAGTTGGGAAAGACCTCTGGGACCGTCCAGTCCAACCAGGAGCACTGCCAAGCCCACCCCTTGCAGGTGGTGTCCTTTAGATGCTGCCCAAAGCCAGGCAGAATGAGACATGGGAAGGGAAGGAGATAAAAATCCAGAGGATGCAGGACCTGAATAACAAGGAGTTGATGTGGCTGACAAACCAGGAGTGAACATCAGTGCCTCCAGTACAGCCCCCAGGATCAGCCCCAGCCCAGGAGCTGGGGAAGGCTGGGAAGGAGGAAAATGCAGCAGGAAACTGGGGGTGAGAGGAGTCCACACATAGAACCTCCCTGGAGACCCCATGGAAAGCTTGGATTTCTCAGGGACACTCTGGGGTTTTGTACTTGGGTTCAGTACTTGGTGAACGTGGTGTTCTTGTGCCTCAGGTTTTCTTGGTGAGAAAAATAACACCCCCAGACAGCAACCACCTCTATGCCATGAAAGTGCTCAAGAAGGCGACGCTGAAAGGTAAAGGAGACTCCTCCTGCCCTGCCCTGCCCCTCTGTGAGCACTGGGAGATGTCACAGCAGTCCCTGCTGGCCCTGGGCTGGGCTGGCTGAAGGAGAAGCATCTTTATCCCAGCAAACATCCTCCTTTGCTTCCTGATGGAGGAGGGAAAACACCTGGCCAAGCAGCTGGGTGCTTAATGCTGGGATGGGGCTGGGCACTGGGCACTGGACACTGGGCAATGGACACTGGGCACTGGACACTGGGCACTGGAACTGGGCACTGGGCACTGGACACTGGGCACTGGGCACTGGGCACTGGGCACTGGGCACTGCCCAGGAGCTTTTCCTGTGCCTGAGCTGTTCCTCTCCTCCCACAGTGCGGGACCGACTGAGGACCAAGATAGAAAGGGACATCCTGGCTGATGTCAACCATCCCTTTGTGGTGAAACTCCACTATGGTGAGTGGAGCTCCTTGGGGTGGGGGAGAGGGGCTGCAGCTCCAGCAGGCTCTGGCTGCCTTTGAACACAATCCCCTGATCACAAATCCTTTCCTGGAAGGATCTGTGGTCCCACTGCTGCTGCAGCTGAGGAATGGGGAACTGAGCAAGGACTGGGAGAGGAGGTTTAAACATCAAATCCCCGGGATTAAAACATTAAACCATGAGAAAGTGAGAAAGCAGAGCTAACCAGGCAAGCTGGACTTTGGCAGGGTTAATGCTCTGACTCTGGGGAGGGCAAGGACAGCTTTGTTCCCTCTAAGGTGACCAGTGCCTCTCCTGGGAAAACAGCCCTTTCAGGAGGGTATCACTGGCAGAAAGGGAACCAGACCCCCATAAAATGAGGATTTTCTGCAGTGCCAGAGTGCTGTGGGGAGCTCCCATTTCAGCAGCAGGGACAGGCCATCTCCTTCACCCCACCAGCCCTACCTGCACTTAACCCAGAACCACGCAGGGCATGTGCCCAGCTGGAGCCACCGGGATTTAAGTGATTAATCCAACACCACAGAGCCTTCCCTCAGTGCAGGGCTCTGATTGCTGCTCTGGCTTGTGTTTCAGCATTCCAGACCGAGGGGAAGCTGTACCTCATCTTGGATTTCCTCAGAGGAGGTGACCTTTTCACTCGGCTTTCCAAAGAGGTGGGTATGCTCTGGTGGGCTGCTGAGGCTCAGCTCATCCCTGCCTGGCCTGCAGAAGTGACTGACCCTGCAGTCCTTGAGAGGCTGAGAACAGCCCCCAGCCTGCTGCTGGTCCAGAGCTGGCACAGGAGAGGCTGTGCTGGGAGTCCTGTGCTCCAGCAGAAAAGCAGCAGCTCAGGATGCAGGTCCCAGATGAGCATCTCCTAAAGAACAGGAGCTAAAAGAAGTCAGTTTGGATTAGATCTAAGGAAGGAATTGTTCCCTGTGAGGGGGGTGAGGCCTGGCACAGGGTGCCAGAGCAGCTGTGGCTGCCCCTGGATCCCTGGCAGTGCCCAGGGCCAGGCTGGATGGGGCCTGGAGCAGATTGGGACAGTGAGAGGTGTCCCTGCCATGGATCCATTAAGGTCCATTCTGATCCAAAGCATGAACAGTGAGTGAAATCTGGAAAACTTAGAAAGGGCAGGAGGGAGCAACATGGATGTGGAAGGTGTTGCCTGAGTGCAGGGGAGCTGCTGGCACTGTAACCCAGCTCTCTCTGCTCTCTCCCCCTGCCTGCAGGTGATGTTCACTGAGGAGGATGTGAAGTTCTACCTGGCAGAGCTGGCACTGGGACTCGACCACTTGCACAGCCTGGGGATCATCTACAGGGACCTCAAGCCAGAGAAGTAAGTGTGGCCAGCTGAGCCAGCATCCCAGCCCTGCACCCAGCCCAGCCTGGGCTCAGGGATCAGCTCCTGCCTTCCTGAGGGGCTGCAGGGTGCCCCAGGGCTGTGCCAGCCCAGGCTGCTGCTCCTCAGAGCAGTGTTTGCAGCCAGGAGCTGTGTGAGCACAGGGCTGAGCACAGATCCAGGGCAGGCTCCAGGGGCAGCTGGGAGCCTTCAGAGGGAGAAGGGGCCAGGCTTGGGCTATCCTTGCCCGGGGTATCAAAGGGGGGTGACCTCTGGGGCCATTGGGTTACTGTGAAGCCGAGGGTGTGGAGAGGAGGGAGCTGCTCCTGGTCCCACTCCTGTGTTGGTGGTGGAGCTTAAAGCACTGGGAGAAGGGACAGGTAACTTTTCCTTTGGATTCTGGGAGCCACAGGATGATCTCAGACCATCCCTTGCTGTGCTTGTTCTCGCCAGCCCTTACCACAGACACTAAGAACTTGTTTTTCCGTTCCTGCTGTAGCATCCTCTTGGATGAGGAGGGGCACATCAAACTCACAGGTGAGGCTCCAGCAGGGTCGGTGCCTGAACTAGAGCTGCTTGAAACGTGTGGAGCAGTGGCTGTGTGCTGACAGCTTTCTCCCCTGCAGATTTTGGCTTGAGTAAGGAGGCCATAGACCACGAGAAGAAAGCCTACTCCTTCTGTGGCACCGTGGAGTACATGGCCCCAGAGGTGGTGAACCGCCAGGGCCACTCGCACAGCGCTGACTGGTGGTCCTACGGGGTCCTGATGGTGGGTGTCCCTCAGGGCTGGGAGTGGCAGCTCTGCAGCAGCAGACACGGCTCTGTGTGTCCGTGTGCCCTCCAGATCTGCTGCCCCGGGGGAAGGGCTCCCCACACCCCAGAGAGCTCCCCAGGGGCTGTCCAGGGGCTGGAGCACTGCTCCCTCGGGGCTGCTGTGCCAGGGGGTGCTGGGGGTCAGGGGGCTGCGGGGCGTGGGGGGTGGCTGTGGGATCTCTGTGGGGTCTGTGGGGTGTGTAGGAGTCACTGAGGTGTGTAGGGGTCTCTGTGAGGTCTCTGTGGGATGTGTAGGGGTCTCTGTGGGTTCTCTCTGTGGTGTGTAGGGGTCTCTGTGAGGTCTCTGTGGGGTGTGTAGGGGTCTCTGTGAGGTCTCTGTGGTGTGTAGGGGTCACTGTGGTATGTAGGGGTCTCTGTGGGGTGTGTGAGTGTCTCTGTGGGATGTCTCTGTGGTGTGTAGGGGTTTCTGTGGGGTGTGTAGGGGTCTCTGTGGGTTCTCTCTGTGGTGTTTAGGGGCCACTGAGGTGTGTAGGGGTCTCTGTGGGGTCTCTATGGGGTCTCTGTGGTGTGTAGGGGTCTCTGTGGGGTCTCTGTGGTGTGTAAGGGTCTCTGTGGGGTCTCTCCATGGTATGTGGTGTCTGTGGGGTCACTGAGGTGTGTAGGGGTCTCTGTGGGGTGTGTGGTCTCTGTGGGTTCTCCCTGGGGTGTGTGGTGTCTGTGGGTTCTCTCTGTGGTGTGTAGGGGTCATTGTGGTGTGTAGGGGTCTCTCTGGGGTCTCTGTGGGATGTAGGGGTCTCTGTGGGTTCTCCCCGTGGTGTGTGGTGTCCGTGCCCACCCCAGCCATCGCTGTCGGTGCAGATCTGGTGCCCCCGTCTGGCAGCTGCTGATCCCGGGGCTCAGGCAGGAGCAGGCGCTCCCATGCAAACCCTGAGAGCCAGGCTGATCCTGGGAACAGCCGAGCCTGTCAGAGCCAGGCTGATCCTGGGAACACACCGAGCCTGTCAGAGCCAGGCTGATCCTGGGACACACCGAGCCTGGCAGAGCCAGGCTGATCCTGGGGACACACCGAGCCTGTCAGAGCCAGGCTGATCCTGGGGACACACCGAGCCCGGCAGAGCCAGGCTGATCCTGGGAACACACCGAGCCCGGCAGAGCCAGGCTGATCCTGGGGACACACCGAGCCTGGCAGAGCCAGGCTGATCCTGGGACACACCGAGCCTGGCAGAGCCAGGCTGATCCTGGGAACAGCCGAGCCTGTCAGAGCCAGACCTGGGACCCCTCACAAGCAGGAAGGGCAGTGGGATCTGTGAACCCTGACCCTGGCTCAGACATGACCCCCCTCTGTTTCCCCCCCAGTTTGAAATGCTCACGGGGGCACTGCCCTTCCAGGGGAAGGACCGTAAGGAGACCATGACCCTCATCCTCAAGTAAGAGTTTCTCTCTCCTGCTCTAACTGGGGGCTCTTGCAATTCTGTGGTGTTATTTGGCAAGCTGTGCCATATCAGCCACGGGCTCAGAGGGTGCAGGGTAAATGCCAGACAGATGATTGTGTGCTCTGGGGGTGGAGGTGCTGCAGGAGCCTTGTGGGTTGACTTCTTCAAACCTGCAGCTGATTGCATAACTTCCTCCCCAGAGCGAAACTGGGCATGCCACAGTTCCTGAGCACTGAGGCTCAGAGCCTCCTGCGAGCCCTTTTCAAAAGGAATCCAGCCAACAGGTTAGGTAAGAGTGGTTTTTAGTTTCTGGATGTCCCTGATGCTGTGTGGGCGCCTCTCACACCCCCCTGGGTCAGCAGGGCTGGGTCAGGGCCCTGGGTGTTCCCAGGCAGGTTCTCTGTGAGCTCTGGCTCTGCTGCCTCCCTGCTCCCAGCCAGGCTCTCTGTGACCTCTGGCTCTGCTGCCTCCCTGCTGAGCCCTCTGCTCTCAGGGGCTCAGCACAGCAGCACCTGTGGTGTCTCCTGCAGGGTCTGGCCCCGATGGGGCAGAGGAGATCAAGCGCCACCCCTTCTACTCCACCATCGACTGGAATGTGAGTATCAGAGGGAGCAAATTTCTGCACCAGCCAGCACCAGTGACACAGTTCTGGCAGCAGGAACAGCCCCTGTCCCCATCCATTCCAACAACCTTTCCAAAACCAAAACTCTCTGTCTGTAACTGTCTCATTCCTGGGCTGTCACCTCACTGAGCTGTAGCAACAAGCTAAGACACAGAGTTTGACAAAATCTCTTCCTGGCCCTCATCCCTTTGCACTCTTTGGGAGAAGGTGCCTGTGGGAGCACTTCCAAGCTGTTTTCACAGCTGCTGTTTGGGTTTTGCAGAAGCTGTACCGCAGGGAAATCAAACCCCCTTTCAAGCCTGCAGTGGGCCAGCCAGATGACACCTTTTATTTTGACACAGAATTCACGTCACGGACACCAAAAGGTTTGTGTGGCTTCAGGCAAAGCCCAAGTTTCCCGTGAGATGTCACTCTGTGACTTCACAGCAGGGAGTATCCAGCAGCAGCAGGATAAGATTTCTGCACAGGGAGGGTTTAGGTTGGATAGCAGGGAAATTCCTTCTCTCAAAAGAGCTGTCAGTCCCTGGCACAGGCTGCTCAGGGCAGTGTGGAGTCACCATCCCTGCAGGGGTTTAAAAGCCATGTGAATGTGGCACTTGGGGACATTGGCACTGCTGGGGGAATTGTTGGACTTTTCCAAGCTGGACAATTCCATGATCCTCTGTGGGATGTTAGGGGTAAGCTCAGTGCTGCTGCTGCTGCTGTGGCTCCTGTCTCAAATAAATGACAGGAGCTGTAGTTCCTGGGAGGGAGGGGGAGGCTTCTGCTCCCCAGCCCTTTCTGGAGCTCTCTCAACCCCTGCTGCAGATTCCCCAGGTGTCCCCCCCAGTGCAGGGGCCCATCAGCTCTTCCGAGGCTTCAGTTTCGTGGCAACTGGGTTGATGGAGGATGGCAAAGTGAAACCTGCCCAGCCACCCCTGCATTCCGTCGTGCAGGTAAGGACTGGGGACAGAGGAACAGCTCCTTGGAGGTGCAGGGTGCTGCAGGAGCTCTGAAGCAGTTCTCTTTGGAATTCTTGGCTCCTGTTCTTTCATCACCACAGAGTGTCACACTGTGCACAGGCTGGCAGGGCAGTGTGGGGCTGTGGCTCTGGAGCTGGGTGGATCTGGGCTGGCAGGGGGTCTGTGATGCCCTGGGTTGTGCAGCCAAAGGCAAAGCACCGTGCTCAGTGCAGGCAGCACTGACCCACTGACCCACACCTGCCTTGTCCTGCTCCCCATGGAGGAGCTGTGGGATGTGCAGGCAGCTCTGACAGCCCTCTGTGCTGCACTCACCCTCCCAGCTCAGCTCTCCCTTGTGCCCTGGCAGCAGCTGCACGGCAAGAACGTGCAGTTCAGCGATGGCTACGTGGTGAAGGAGGCCATCGGCGTCGGCTCCTACTCCGTCTGCAGGCGCTGCATCCACAAGGCCACCAACATGGAGTACGCAGTCAAGGTCTGGGCTCTGCTCCCCAGTGCTCCCCAGTGCCTCCCCAGTGCCCCCCAGTGCCTCCCCACTGCCTCCCCAGTGCCCCCCAGTGCCTCCCCAGCGCTTCCCCAGTGCCTCCCAACTCCCTCCCTGCCACCTCCTGGCCCAGAGCAGCTCTGGCTGCCCCATCCCTGGGAGTGTCCAAGGCTGGACAGGGCTTGGAGCAGCCTGGGATAGGGGGAGGTGTCCCTGCCCATGGCAGGAGGTGGGACAGGATGAGCTTTGGGTTTATCCAGGGTGTAAAAGGACAATTTCTGTGCTGCACTTCCCTAGGAAGAGCAGGGGAACAGTGTCCTCCTCCCTCAGAGCAGGGAGAGCATCTCATCTTCTGTGCAAAGCTGTGGCCACATCAGATCTTAACAAAAGACGTAAAACTTTGTGGGTTGGGGACACAGAAGTGGGGAAGCAACTTAGGGATTTCTAGAGCTAAAGAGATGAGGGGACAGGGAGTGGATACAGCACATGAGCTCTGTGTTTTGTCCTTCCCCATGTGGTGGCCACACTGAGTCCCTCCTCTTGCAGGTGATTGACAAGAGCAAGCGAGACCCTTCAGAGGAGATCGAGATCCTGCTGCGGTACGGGCAGCACCCGAACATCATCACCCTGAAAGACGTGAGTGTGGCTTCAGGGACCTCCCTGTGCTCTGGCTGAGGAAGGGCCAGGGGCAGAGTCCAGCCCCAGCCCAAGGACCCAGCTCCATGTGTTGCTGTTCCTGTCTGGAGAAGACTCTTCCCCAGGGAATGGGCACGGCCCCAAGGCTGCCAGAGCTCCAGGAGCTCTTGGATGCTCCCAGGGATGCTCAGGATTGTTGGGGTGTCCAGGCCAGAGCCTGGATCAGTGACCAGGGATCAGTGATCCCTGTGGGTCCCCTCCAGGCTGGGATATTCCATGCCCCTGGTGATGGAAGTATGAAGGGTTTGGTTTACCCCACCCTGTATTTTTTGGCAGGTGTACGATGACGGGAAGTACGTGTACCTGGTGACCGAGCTCATGAGGGGAGGGGAGCTGCTGGATAAAATCCTCAGACAGAAATTTTTCTCGGAGAGAGAAGCCAGTTCAGTCCTGCACATGATCTGTAAAACAGTGGAGTATCTGCATTCCCAAGGGGTGAGTGTGGCCACCACTGTTTTCCTGGGAAGCTCCCTGGCATTCACTGCACTCCCTCTCCTCCAGGGAGTAACTCTGCCCATCACAGCAATCATTCCTTGCTGCTGTTGCTCTCTTGGCAAAGCAGATGTGGGGCCAGAGCAGGGATGAGTGACCTCAGGCAGCTTTCAGACCTTTATCTAGCCCTCTCCTGGCTCCACAGGTGGTGCACAGGGACCTGAAGCCCAGCAATATCCTGTACGTGGATAAATCCGGGAACCCCGAGAGCATCCGGATCTGTGACTTTGGCTTTGCCAAGCAGCTCAGGGCTGAGAACGGGCTCCTCATGACCCCCTGTTACACAGCAAACTTCGTGGCACCTGAGGTGAGCTCCTTACTGACCTGAGACCCTCCAGCAGTGCCCCTGTCCCTCCCTAACCTGTGCTCCCACCTGGCACAGTGGGGCTGCCCCATTCCCACCTCCAGCCCGCCCTGGGAGAGGCAATTACAGAAACACCACTGGTAATAATGAATCTGTTTGGAATCCTGATCTTTCAGTCCCACACTTTGCTGCTCTGTGCAGCTCTGGAAGCTCTGCACGTGGACTGCACCCAGGTCAAGCCCCTCTTCTGAAATGAGGGAGGAACCAAACCCTTTTTTCTTTGTTGTGCCCAGGTCCTGAAGCGGCAAGGCTACGACGAGGGCTGTGACATCTGGAGCCTGGGGGTGCTGCTGTACACCATGCTGGCAGGGTGAGCAGTGGCTGGGGCTGTGACCCCTGTCCCCAGTGCTCTGTGGGACAGCTGTGCCTCTCCTCTGCCTGGGTCAGTGAATCCAGGGCTCTCTGCTCTCTCCCCAGCTGCACTCCCTTTGCAAACGGTCCCAGTGACACTCCAGAAGAGATCCTGACACGGATAGGAGGGGGCAAGTTCTCCATCAGTGGGGGCAATTGGGACACTATTTCTGACATGGCCAAGGTAGGGGTTGGTGTTTGTGTTACACTCAGGGGCTGGGGTTGCTGTGAGGTAAATTCAAAGCAGGCTGGGGAGGGACACAAGAGAGAGAAGAAAACCAGCACTGCAGCTTCTGCCCCACACATGTCCCTCTCAGCAGCTTTCTTTTAGCTCTGCTGTGGATATCTGCATGGAAAACCAATGCAGACCTTGACCTTTGTGGGGTTTGCTGTGTTATACCCCCCAGGCCTGCCAAAAACATATTTCAAAACATATACAAATAGACATTGATGTCTGAGACCTCTGCATTTAAATCCTGATCTGGGGGTGTACAGAGGTGGGTTGTTTTGCATTTAAAATATGAAATCTTCTAAAGTCTGACTTTCCAAATGCCACCTGTAGGATCTGGTATCAAAGATGCTCCACGTAGATCCTCACCAGCGTCTCACAGCCAAGCAGGTCCTGCAGCATCCCTGGATAACCCAGAAGGACAGTTTACCCCAGAGCCAGCTCAACCACCAGGACATTCAGCTTGTAAAGGTACAGAATCTGCAGTGGGAGAGCAGGATGGAAGTTTGGAGAGGGGTGAGCCAGGGCAGGCAGTACAGACAAGCTGGGGGGTTTTGGGAGAAAAGAAAGGGGAGATTCTTTCACAGCATGTCAGAGAAAGAGCTAAGGAAGATGTCTGTGGCCTGTTTGTGGGTGTGGCTGCTCTGGTCCCCTCTGGTGACTCCTGTGCCTCTCTCAGGGTGCCATGGCTGCCACGTACTCAGCACTCAACAGCTCCAAGCCAAGCCCGCAGCTGAAGCCCATCGAGTCCTCTGTCCTGGCACAGAGGAGGGTGAAGAAGCTCCCCTCCACCACCCTGTGAGCCCCACGGTGCAGGAACAGCCTGGATTTTGCACAGCTGTGGAAGAGGGGGACAGGGGACGGGCAGGGTCTGCACAGGGCTCCCCTGGAGACTTGTTCTCAAAGGCCAAGTGCCTTCCTGCTCCTGAAAGACTGGCTCCTCCTCGTGTGGACTGATCTTTGCTGAGACAACTTCACTGTAAAACTTTTTTGACGTGTAAATTGTTGATTTTTAAAGAAATCCATCTGTGTATATGAGAACTAGAATGTATAACTGATGTTAAGTGGCACTAAAAAGCAGCTGTGATTCACCCTTCCCTGTATAGGGCCAGGTATTTGTTATCCCTACAGCATTTCTTGGAACTGATCCTCTCCAACTCCACAGCAGCTGGAAGTCTGTGTCACACTTGGGGTTTGGGCTTTGGAGCTTTTCCTCTCTCAAACCTTTGGATGCATTTCCCAAAGCCAGCCCTGCAGCTCCCAGCCAGCAGCACTCGTGTCCACCAAGGCCCTCCCTTCCCCAACCCTGTGTGTTTGTTCCATGTCAGGTGCATTTTGCAGCCTCTGTTTCTCCCTCTCTCCTGTGCTCCCCCAGCCCAGCCAGCTCAGACCTCTGAACAAAACACACCCCGATTTTTCCAAGCCCTCCCATGGGTGCTCAGCAGGCCAGGACCCCTCCCAGGTTTGGCTCATTCCTTCCCTGAGCCCTCCCATCTCTGTGCTGTCCCTTCACCGGGGAGTTTGTCACCTCTGCAGGGGGGTGACAGAACCTCCTCCTGGCAAAGGAGCCTTTGGGCTGGCTCTGGCTGCTGCTTTTACCATTTGGGGTTTTCCTTCCCCTCAATAGGAAGCTCTGAAGCAAACCACCCTTGATTTTTTTAATTTAACTTTGTTCTGCAGTAACTCAGGGTTTCTTTCTGACTCGTACAATAAATGTCAGGGCTGTCCTGTTCCTGACTGACCCCGGGCCTTGCTGGTCCTTCCCAGCTTGTTCCTCGTGCTGTGCAGGGACAGTGCTCCTTGGCTGCCTTCTGGAAAAGCTGCAAAGCTTTTGGTCAGGCCTTGAAAACCAGCAGTGCTGCTTAGGGCAGCCCCTCTCTACCTTCTCTCAGTGGGAGATGAGCAGAACCAGTCCTGGAACGAGGCAAGAACCAACAGGAATGAGGAATTTCTAACTCTCAGGACACTTCTGTGTTTATAGAAACCAACACTTGGAGACAAACTGTGCTAAGAAATAAAAACCACTGTCTTGGTTTTAAAAGGGGCAAAAGTGGATTTAACTTCCATACACAAGGACATCTTTACAAGGAAAGCTACTTCTGCTAGTTCAGGTATTTAATGGTGGATTGGATCTTAAGGTTTGTCCTCTAGGTCTGAATGAAAGCTCAAGGGAGCAGAAATCCTGGAACCCAGCCTCAAATTGCTGAGTCTACCTGGAAAGAACCTGTGCAGAAATAACATATTGATCCAAAGTCAAGGAGCCCGAAAATACTATTGAACAGCTCTATATAACACTGTTTCTGTATAATAAAGGTTAAATGTTCCTATTTTGGGGCATAAATCTTAATTTTTGTGTTGTAAGGGGCTGACCCAGCTGAGAGGATGTTTCCCTTCTTCCCACTGCCTGGCTGTGCCTTTCACCAGGCTCTGCCAAATTCACCAGGACATCAATAAATGTCTTTTGGCCAGGGAAATATTCCCATTAAGGTTCAGTTTCAAACTGAAGGCCAGCAGCTTTCCCAGCCATCATCTTCTCTTTTTCTTGGTGGAACTTCACTGAGCAACCACCCTGTGCTTGTAACTTTAGAAACTTTAATGCAAATCCCTCTCCAAGCTCCCACCTCTGAGTCAGTCCATGTAATTCCCTTTTCAGCATCCCCAGCCCCCGGTGGGTGGGGAATTGTGCAGCTGAGCCCTCCTGGGTGCCCGCAGCTCCTCGCGGCGGCTGCGGGAGCTTCGGAAGCGCTCGGGACTGGAGGGAGTTCCACGGGATGTGGGGTGGATGCTGCGCTTTCATGGAATATTCAACAATTTAATCCCTCTTTCAAGGCAAAGAAAACAGTTAAAATATTTCAAGATCTTCTTTCGGCAGTACACGGGGGCTCTGAATGAAACCTTCACTCACGCCGGGCACGCCGCAGGTCCGCTGCCAGTCCGCTCCTTGCCTCTGGTTATTAAAACATCAAACTGTCTTAGGGCTCAGCCTCCCTCCCTTTGTGTGCCACTGAACACCTGCCATTAATACTAATTCCACTCCGGAGGGAAACTCCCTTTCAGATATGCTTGTCTGAAAATAAATTGACATGTAAAAGGTCCCTTTTGTCGAAGTGCAGGGAAAGTGCTGGGGTGAGGAGCTGACTGCTCTCAAAAGCAGCCACTGACTTTGGATGGTGTGTGCAGGGTGAGAAATGTGAGGGCTGGGGGCGATGCTGTAACTGATGGGATCACGCTGGAGAAGCAAAAATCCCAGAGCTGCAACCTCTGCTTGGTGTTAAAATTTGAGATTTTGGGTGGTTTTTGTCCAAACCCCTGCTTGTTCAGGGTGAACAGCCAGGAACCCCTTTGGAGAAAAGTATTTTGGTTTTAGATAAAAATTGCTATTACAAATATCTGCAACCAAAACTAAGAGCAGTAGCTGTGAGCCCTTCAATTTAAATGTGTAATGAGCTCCTGGGTTCTGTTGTTTTTTCTGGGACAGAAGTTTGTATCTCTTTCAGCAGAAGAATCTGTGGTTAGAGTGTTTATTCTGTCCCACAGGCAGCAGTGTGAGCCAGCAAAAGGTCAATATTTTTATTTTTAATAGAAAGAATGATTTGCTTTGCGCTCCTCATACCCCAGGGAGACCATGGCACTCTCCTCTGAAAACATTTTAAGTCAGTTCTTTGGGCCAAGCTTTGGAGAGAGTGACACTGCCTTAAATTTGTGTTGGTGCTGAAATGACACAGCCCCATGGCTGGGAACGAAAACTGAAGCGTTGTGGACCTGACATTCAGCTGCAGCTCACTGGGATTCTGCTTCCTCTAGAGAAGAAATCATTCACTTCATAATGAAGATCAAGTCAAAATATGTCCAGGGCTTGAAATAAGAAAAAAAAAGGAATTGTGGCAATTACAGAAACGTTCCAGATTCGCTGGTGTCACGCCTGGTTTATCAAACAAGCTCTGGGTGCTGCTGAGCTCCAGTGCCATCTTCCTTTTAAACAGCAGATGGTGTTAGAAACCTGTAACAGGTGGAAGCTCTCCAGTTTTATGTGAGAGATCAGAAGTAGCAGCAATTTCAGTTTCCCACGGGTAGTTCCTTCCTGAGCTGAACAGCAAGCTGGCCCTTTGCTTGGAGAGTTCTTACAGAGGGGAAAACTTCTGAATTGCACATATTCACATGAAAGAAAGTGATTCTGATTTCACTTATCCTGGTTGTAATAAAAAGAACCTGGTGTTGGCCTCCACAGCCCTCTGCCAGCAGCTCTAAGAGAGATGCAGTGGGGGGAATGGGCTCTGTTTGCTGGTGTGCCTCAAAATCCGGCTCCAATCTGCCAGATCTGTTGGTTCCTTGTCTATAACAGCACTTCGCTTGCTTAAAGTGTTTTATAAACATTTAATTACCGCAGCTTTTGACTCCAAGCCAGGAATCTCTCATTCATCTGCTGCTTGCGAGGGCTGTGAAAATGATATTCAAATCCTAGAATTACAGCAAAGGCTGAGTTCAAACCCCAGCTCCAGCAACGCCTGCATCGCTGGGATCCGGGAGCGCCGCCCGTCCGCAGGGCCGCGCTCCCAAAGGGAACCGGGGCCCGGAATGCAGAGATCTGAGGGGCTCTCAGTACCCCGGGACACAGAGCTGCATTTCAATGCTAGGGAAACGAGATGCTAAATTCTGTCAGTGCTGTGCTGTGAACTTCTGAGGCAGGCGGGGAGTGAGGTTCTGTCTAGACCAGACCCTGTTTGATCCCCCAGCCCCGGCGTATTTGTTAAAAGTTGCTTTTTTTCCCACCCACCAAACCACTCGGAATTTTAACATGTCTGCTCCACCCCAACTCCCAGCTCTGTTTCTAAAAAGGGGAAGCCCCCAGGAGTCGTGGGGTTTGTGACACCAAGCGGAGGCAGCGACTGAAGATAAAAACTCGTACGGGATTAATAATTTCTGTGCGACCATCCGCCTCTCTCACCGGCTCCCTTTCCTGAACAGCACCCTGTACCTGCAGAACCGGGTGTGCAGGAAGAGAATTCAGTTACTTTCCATGAAAATTGTCCAGAGCAGCTGTGGCTGCCCCATCCCTGCAGGTGTCCAAGGCCAGGTGGGACAGTGGGAGACGTCCCTGCCCACGAGTGGGCTTTAAGGTCCTTCCAACCCAAACCCTTCTGGGATTCAACAGAAAAGCAGTTGGCTGGCTCTGTGTGTTTTGGTGGATCCACACCAACAATCCCTGCTGGGCAGGGCAGGAAACCCAGAGAAGCTGCTCCTCTACACTGGCTTGAGGAGAAACTATCAAGGAGAAAACCTCCCTGGGCACCTGCTGACCCCTCCAGCCCTGCTGCCGTCTGAAGGCAGACTGTGAGCCCCTTTAATAAGCTGCTGGCAATCAGCCCCTTTTTAATGAGGCAGATCCCCCGTTTCAAGGCCCTGGATCGCTCAGAGCTGCCTTTCTGCTCTGTGAATTGTGAGCACACCACGAGCAGCCACTCTCAAAGTAATCCCGGAGTCCCTTTTGCTGCCCTGTTTAAAGACGGGGTAGGGAGTCCTGTGATGTTTCATTAAAGCTGGCTTTTCTCCTCGTGGCAGAGCAGATTTAATCAGACCTGCCTCCCAGTTCCAGCTGCTGGGTTGGAGCGCTCTGATCTGTGCACTGGGTGCACGTCTAATTATGGAGGCAATTCCCATGGATACCGAGAAGAATTGCCTGTGCTGGCAAAAAATTATCCCAGCTGGGAAAAGGGGGAAGGAGAATGTGTTGAAATATTCGGGAAGAGATCTCAAAAGTTTCTGGAAATGTAAATGAAAAACATTTCTGGTTCTTACACTGCAATGTGCAAATCTTGATTATTTTAAAGCTGAGATATGGGTTGGTTTGTAAGAGGTTATCCCAAACTGCTGTGCTGTCTGTATTTCCCCCTCCTCGGTAGCTGCATCCACTCAGGAATGCTTTCCCACCTCTGCTTCTCACCTGGGCAGCAGCAGAGCGGTGTTTGGAGAAAATGCCCAGCAGTTTGTTTCCATCAGGCACACCCTGGGTGAGGCAGAGCGAGGGCTGGTAATTCTGGTTCCTTCTGCAGTGCCGGGTGGGACCGGGGTGAGTTCCTCCTCTTTATGCCTCATCCTTCTGAAATGTATGAATTTAAATAACTTATTTCTGTATAAATTAGTGTTTGAAAGGTCTGTTAAAGACAAAAGAGCACTCCCTGCTAAAAGGAGAGGGGGAAATACCTGGGCAAGCACTGCTCAGATGTGGAAAATTAAACAAATACGATTTTAAATGATTTTGTAATTGTTCAGCTGCAAGGCCTCATGTTCAAACTGCATGGGAAAAACCAGATTTCTTAATTTAACTGCACACATTCAAAGGCCTTTTTGAGGGTAATTTCTTTTTTTCCTTTGGGTTTGCTTGGAGATTTTTAGGAACATTCTAATCAACCCCACAATGGTTGTAACTTGTATTTATTTCACTAATTTCTCTCCAGCAGGGCCTAAGACACTTTCCATGATGTTGCTGGCTAATGTAAACACAGAATAAGGAAAGCTCTGGTACTATTAGGGTGTATTTCCATCTCTTTCTCATCCAGGGCACCTGCTCCCCTTCCCCTCCCCTCCTCCCAGTCTTCCCAGCTGTCTGTCTGTCTCATTTATGTCAATTAGGGATTCAATGCTGCCTGATTTAATTGGCCTGACTTTCTCCCCTAGCAGAAAGCCGAGCGCAGGCCGGGCAGGCAGCAGCTCCTGCACTCTCCGCCGGGGCTGGAGCCGGGAGGGCTGGGGCTTGTTTGCAGCACAGAGCACAATAACCTGTTTGTTACCCTGGCAGGGAGAGCCTGCTGACCTCCTAACGGGGATGGGACCAGCAATGATGTCATTGGAGAGCCTGGGGGTTTCAGAGCGCTGCAGGAATTTGTGTGACCAGTCCCTCACTGCGGGAGGGCTGTCAGGGGACAGCTGGAGATCCCTGGCAGGGCCCAGGCCAGGCTGGACAGGGCCTGGAGCGAGCTGGGACGGGGAAGGTGTCCCTGCCCATGGCAGGGGTGGAACCTGGTGAGCTTTAGTTCCTTCCAAACCCAACCAGCCTTTCTGTGATTGTGATTTGCTGTGCTGCCTCCTGCCAGGAGGTGACTCTGTGTGCCCTGAGGTCAGAGAGTGACAAAACCTCCCCAGGCTGTGGCCAGAGGGTTCATCCTTCTGCTCGGGCTTAACCGCGGGTGAGGCTGACCAAAACCCAGCTTTTGCAGAGTTCACGTGAGGGCCTGACCCCGTGTCCCTCTGGGCAGCAAACCTGGAGGCAAACAGCCCTGACAAAACCTTTGTCACCGTGTGCTCCCCCTCCCACAGCCCAGTCCCAGGAAGCAGTTCTGACCTACTTCTCCGGCTCCTCGCTCACGTCTCCCTCACAAACCCCACCGCCGTCCTTCCCTCCCGACACACACGCGAGTTTCCCGGGGAGCTGGCCCGCGGAGGCGTCAATATTGAACAGCAACCAACAGTACCATCTAGTGACTCGGGTCCCCGGGAGCGCCGCTCAGCCGGGAACACGGAATCTGTGAATTAGGGAGGCCAAGAAGGTCCCAGATTTGCAAACGAGATCCCATCTCTCGGTTCATTTGGATTAAGGAAACAAATCGCGCTGATGTTCCAGAGAGCTGAGTGATGCTTCCTCGGGAGCCGGTCCCGTTTCAGGCTCCTGACTCCCCGCTGAACCCGGCCCTGCCCCACGCTCCCTCTGCTGGCAACCAACGCCTCGATTTCACACGTTCCCAGCTCCTCGCACACCCACCCGCCCGCACAGCGCCAAACCCCGGCGAAGGCATCGGAGGAAAGTGAGGGCTGTGCTGAGCTCTCGCTCTGATAGATGCGCACGTCCTCGCTCTGACGAGCCACTAGTGAAATCCTGAATTGGATGCGTGAAATAAATAGCTACAATTCAATTTAATCAATCAAAAATAGGCCCAAACCCGAGCGTAAAGGGCCCGCTCTGCGCAGATCTGAAATTACACACTTGGCAGCTGAAGGGAGGAAATCAAATTAGAGCATTTCTTTGCCCATCAAAGGACATTAGTCCCGATCCAGGTCCATTAGGCTCACGGTGTGCAGCTATCCCTGTCAGCGTTCGGCTGGCTGTGAGGAGGTGCCGGGTTAGTGACGGGCTATGGCACATTCTGCGTTTGAGGTGACAACTTTTCCTGCTGTTCTGCAGCACACATGTCCACGTCACCTCCCTCCCAGGGAAACAAGACCATTGTCAGATGTGTAAAATGCACCGGACTGGGGAGAGCTGACACAAAAGCTGCACGGCAGAAGCTCAGCGCTCAGGCACGCTGTGAAATGCCACCGGTACCGCAGCAGAAATTGCTTTGCTGGCTAATCAAACACATCCCCTCCTCGCTGCCACTGCTGCTGCACTGCCCTGAGTCCACTCAGCCTTGCTCGTGGGCTGATGAGTGCCTGACAATTTTCTGGTCTCAAATTAAACAGAAAACTAAATTAGCAAATTAATTGTTTGCCGTGTTTTTCCTCAGTCCCCATCAGCTGCCTCAGGTCCTGCAGCCAATCCAGAGCCCCTCTCCGCAGCTCCCAGTAGAAGGTGGAGCCCTGCACTGGGTCCTGCTATCTACCAAGTGTCAGTCATGTTAATTTTAAATTACTTTTGTACAGCTTGGTGTCAAAACGATTAAAGCATGAAAAGAAAAACTGAACTAGAGGGAGGAAAGAGGGGGGAGAGAGAGAGAGAATGAATAATTTACCTTGCACTTACAGCAAGGACACTCGGATTTCCTTAATTCTTCAACTCTGAGAAGCCAGAAAGTTCTGTTTCTTCAGCTGTCACCTGCTCGGACTGTACCCAGGGGGGTGCTCTGGGTCACAGAGGGGTTTGGGTGGGAAGGGACCTTAAAGCCCATCCCACCCCACCCCTGCCATGGCAGGGACATTTTCTACTGTCCCAGCTGCTCCAAACCCCATCCAGCCTGGCCTTGGACACTCCCAGGGATCCAGGGGCAGCCACAGCTGCTGTGGGCACCCTGTGCCAGGGCCTGGCCACCTTCTGAGTAAAGAATTTCTTCCTAATGAGGATCCCACAAGGATCTAGTTATCACCTCCTTCGTGGCCTACGGGGAGGTGATAACTGCTCGCAGCACAATGCCGGGATTTCACCTCGGTTCCTTTCCAGGAAAGGCTTTTCTCCACACTCTGCTCCCGGGTTCTGCAATCACCGACAGGACAAACCCACCCACCCACCCACGTACAGACCTTTCTCCCCTTCCCAGTGCTCCGCTCCCAACTGGGTCTGCTCCGTGACTCGCACGTACTGTGCTAGATAATTACACACTCGGAAAATACAGAAATGCCTAATCAGATACAGCCTTAAATGCACAAGAATTAGGGTTGTAGGATTGCGGCGTAGCATCCCTGGAGCTCTCTGCATCTGGCTCACACAACCAGCCCACGTGCACTGTGAAAATGTTGGGTTTGGGGCACAGACTGCTTTTATCTCCCTTATTAACTCCATCCATGAATTCTTTGTCTTGCCAGCTACTGAATGGTGTCATCAGTGGTCTTTGAAATACCATTTAAAATCTGTTGAGGCCAGGAGAACAGCAGAAAGATTTGTAAGAGGGCAACGACAGCACCAGAAAACGTGAATCAAGTTCAGCCACTTCTGTTGCTGTTTCTGCAGTATCTGGCTTATCCGTCCATGCATCTTCCCTTCATTACACTGGGTATAAATACTGGGATGATCGTGTCGTGAGGGATGTGCAGTGGAGTGCTCTGGTGAGTGATCACTGACGGGGTGACAGAGCTGGTTGGAAACCAAAGAGGCTCAAGCCCCCAGTGTAATGTATCCTGCAGGATGTGTGTGGGCTTGATTCGTCAAAAGCAAAGAAAACAATTTTACTAATGGGTGTTTGATGAAAAAACAGAAGGATGCCATGGAAATTTCTGCGCTGTCCTGTGCTCTGTGAGGAGACACCTCTGTCCTCTACCTGCGTTTTACTCCCTTGGCCTCAGCACTAACTCAGCCTTGCTGGATGCCAGACAGGTCATGAGGAGGGCTGGGGAGTGCGCTGGAAACATCCTCCTCCTCCAACAGCACCTGCCTGCCTCCTCAGCGTGTTTGCTTTGGCTGGATGATCTCGGAGGAATCTCCGCTCCCCACGTGGGAGCTGTGACTGGGCAGAGCGCTGCTGCCTGAGCACAGAGCCTCAGCAGCGCTTCTGTCCTTACCAGTGGGATTCCCTTCACACGGCAGGCTTTCCTCAGCCTCTGATTCACAACTACGCCGTTTAAATCACTTTTTTTTTTCCTTTCCCATTTGGGAAGCTCCTGTAAACTTCCCTCATCCTCCAGCAGAGACCTGGCAGAAGGCAGGGAAGCTGCAAAGCAGAGTCTCCTGCAGTGCCTTTCAGTGATATTTCAGTGATTGCACTTCAGATGCACTGAGCCCCAAGTACTCCAGGCCTGTAAACTCAGCTTTCCCTGGTTAAAATGTGCTCAGCTTTACAAAGCTAACACCTTTTGTACCTGCTAGTCTGGATTCAGCAGGACGCCTGCTTAGGGTTGAGTTACTTGAGTAAGTTTGAAAATATGAAATGTTGTCAGCCAGAGCATTAAAAATACAGGTGCAAGTACTGCCCTGGATCTGGGAATCACTAAAGCACACCTGCACACCAAGCAGGGCTGGCCCTGGCACTGGGGAGCCAACACAACAGGGATTTGTATTGGATCTATTATCAAAAAATCCCTCTCAACTGCAAAATCTTTATGTACCAGTCATTAAATGGCTTCCAATTCTAAACAGCCTGCCAGGCAGGCAATTAACATCATTAATTGAACAAAATTCTTCCAGAATAATTAATTTGGACTTAATTGCAGGACTCAATATTTTTCAAGGTGTATCTTTACCTTCTGCAGACCCTCTGAGGATCCTGGTGTTGGGCACATTGTCCCTCACAGCTCTTGGGAATCTGGAACCAATCCATCTCAGCCCAAATTTTTTGAAGGAGTTGTTTTAATTTACTCCAGAGAAAGCTGCCTGCGTGTAAACTCACCGATCTGCTGATGAGTAATCGGGGAGCTTTTGTGTTTTAATATTTTGATGTTTAAGGGAAGCAGCGTGAGGCTGACAGAATAAACCCGTGTATTTACAAGCTGTTCTGCACTGACTGGGGTACAAAGAGCAAAGGAATAAAAGTACAACAAAGAGCACAGAACTAAAAGATATGAACACAGCTCATCTTTAACTGAGCAGCGCTGGAGGAGTCTCAAGCCAAGAGATGATTCCTGGTCCAAGAGCTGGAGCTGCCCTTTCCAGTAGACCCTGAACTACGGAATTTAGAGCTAAAACCCAAGGAGAGGGACTTCAAAGAGATCCTCCCCCCTCCATTTACATTTGGGGTTTAGGTTTGTAAATGAAGCCACGTAGGGATTTAGGAATGGTGTTAAGGAAATGGAAGCGTAGGAAAGGTGCTGGGCATCTAGAATCAGGAAATTTCTATGGAAATGCTTGGCTGCTAACAGGATTTACGGGTATCTCCTCGCTCTAATGCATCTTTCTCTTCCACATAATTTCATTACATGTTGCCTGCCTTTCCTGTGTAGTCCCAGCATCCCTGAAACTTGTGGATTCAGTGGAGGAAGGGGCGTTCGGCATCAAAGAGTTGGATTGTAACACCAGAGAGGATCAACAGCTCCACATTTAAAGGGTGGCAAACTGGGAGCTGGTACAAGGCAGCAATCTGGAGAAGGCAGAGAAGTGAGGGGCCTTTAACTGCAGGGCAGGATCGCCCCAGCCCGTATCTAATGCACCACACGGTATTTACTGCCGTGTTTGTGTTTCACAGGCATTTATCAGCACGCTCGCTCTACCCTCATGTTTCTTTCACATTTCTCTATTTTTTTTTCCTGTAGCTTGCACGTATTAGGCATTTGTACTGTTGTGTCATTGAATAATTCAAGTGTTAAATTGCAGACCCCAAAACCCTCTCGGCTTAGACATCCTTCAGCCTAGTCTAACAGGAAGGAGTTTTACCCTCCCCTGAAGTTGTTTGCAAGTGAGGTGAACAGGAGCACATCCACACGTGGGGAAAAGGATAACCCAGCACACCCAGCGCCAGGAAAGGCTGGACTCGGTGGTCTCAGAGGTCTTTTCCATCCTAACTGATTCTGTGGAAGCACCGCAGGTGTGCGAACTGGCCCCGGTTCCTCCGTTTTGTCACTCACGCAATGTCAGCCCTTCCCCAGCGTCGGAGGCGGCCGGGCTCCCCCGCAGCCTCGGCAGGCAGAGGGCAGCAAAGGAGCCTTTTCACGTTTTTTCTTTTTTTTTCTTTTTTTTTTTTTTTTTTTTTGTTCTCAGCCCGTTGCAGTCGGAGCTTTCCAGCCCGATTGTGCTAAAACGCTTCTGTACCAGCGTTTTGCATTTACCAGCCCGGCCTCCCCTCCCCCGCGCCGCCTCAGCCCGCTCCCAGCCCCGGATCCAGGCATCGCCCCCATCCCAAGGAACTGGGGGGTAAAGGGGCTCTTTTTGGGGGGTCTTTTCCCCCTGGCCCCCGGCCATGCTGGGCTCTTTCCCCTCATCCCACCGCGTTGCGTTCCGCCGCTCCCCATCCCTCAGGTTTGGGGGCAGAGGGGCGCTCCCGGTTTGTGAGGAAAAAAATGGGGGTCTGCTCTTCCAAACCCCAGATTATGAGGGGAAAAAGGGGTTCTGCTCTTCCAGACCTCAGGTTGTGAGGGGAAAAGGGGATCTGCTCTTCCAGACCCCAGGTTATGAGGGAAAAAAATAGAGGTCTACTCTTCCAGGCCCCAGATTATGAGGGGGAAAGTGGGAGTCTGCTCTTCCAGGCCCCAGATTTTGAGGGAAAATGTGGGGGTCTGCTCTTCCAGGCCCCAGATTACGAAGGAAAAAGTGGGGTCTGCTCTTCCAGACCTCGGGCCGTGAGGGAAAAGGGGTCTGCTCTTCCAGACCTCACATTATGAGGGGAAAAGTGGGAGTCTGCTCTTCCAGACTCCCGGTTGTGAGAGGACAGGGGCTCTACTCTTCCAGATCACCGCCTGTGAGGGGAAAAGGGGTCTGCTCTTCCAGACCTCAGACTGTGAGGGAAAAAATGGGGGTCTGCTCTTCCAGACCCCAGATTATGAAGGAAAAAGCGGGGATCTGCTCTTCCAGACCCCAGGTTGTGAGGGGAAAAGTGGAGTCTGCTCTTCCAGACTCCAGTGTGTGAGGGGAAAGAGAAGTTCTGCCCTTTCACCTTCCGGATTTTGAGGGGAAAAGGGGTTCAACCCCCACCACCTCGCACGGCGGTTATGGAGGAGTTTATCCCTTACTTCTCCCTGCTCCATCTGCACAGGAAGAGGGGGTGAGGGTCGGTCTGAGGGGTGTCAGCGGGCTCGGGGGGCGTCCGGGCCCAGGGAGGGGGCTGTGCCCTGCCCCCCCTCCCGTTCCCGGCCTGGGACTCTTTCGCTCCCGCCCCCCCGCTCCTAAGCGGGAGTTTCCAGGAAGCGCTGAGGAGAGCCGCAGCACCGCGCAGCCTCTCGCTCAAGCGCGCTCCTTCCGCCGAGGCCGTGGCAGGAGCGCCAAGTAGTCCCAACCGCCTCCTCTCGGTCACTCGGCAAAAGGCTCCGTCCCGCGGCCCCTGAGCCGGGACACCGTTACAGGAACGGGCTGGGAGAAGCGTTTCCCTTCCCGCATCCTCCCGCAGCTTCGGGCGCCATAATGGGGATGAAGCGATGGGGGTGGGGGAGGTGAAAAAGCCCCAGCGCCGGCTGCGGCGGAGGGATCCGGAGGCGCGGAGGAGTGAGGAGGCGCGGGGAGCGGGGGGTGAGCGGGAAAACGCGGCGCGGAGCCGGGAACAGCGCCCCCCTCCCCCTGCGGCGGGGGCGGGAACAGCCGCTGAGGGGGGGGCGCCGTGAGGGGATGGCTGAGGGGGGACGGGACCCCCGCGCCAAAGTTTGGGGAAACTTTCCCCTGGTTTGGGGCCGCAGCCCCGCGTTCCCGCTGAGGGCAGGGAGCGCCCTCAGCGCCGCCTGTGCCCCCCTTTCCCTGTGCCAGCGCACCTGGGCTCTCCCTCCCTCGGTGCCGAGGCCGCGCTCCCTGCGCCCCGCAGATAAGGCCGAGCTCGCCACACCCCGCGGGCAGCCGGGCTCGCCGTGCTGGATAAGCGGAGCCGCCGCGTTCAGGGAAGTTTGCCCCGTGTTCCCCCCCTCCCAGCAGCTCGCCCGCGGGTGTGGTGGCTTCGCACAGGACCCCACAAATGGCAGCACACGCAGCCGGGAGCCCTGCGGGAGCTGGCCGTGCCCCCCGGCCCTGCCCTCATCCCGGTGACTCTCGTGTCCTCCTATTAACCCTGTGCAGAGGGGACAAAAGCTAAAGTATGATCCTGCGCTGCTCCCCCCCATCCCGCTGCCGGCTGCGAGAGCTTCACATCCTCCTGCTAAAGCTGAAAGGAACAAGAACAAGAGCTGCTGATGGTTGTAAGGCCTCGCTCGCTTCTCCCCACCCCCTCCGCCAGCACCATCCCCCACTGCAGCTCCCATGGACTCGTATCCCTCCCATTAACGCTGGAAGGGGAGGACAGGAGCTCTGATGGGTTTTTCTCAGGCTTTACTCTGTTTTCTCCCCCGACACACCGACCAGCAGCAGCTCCACAGCCCTGCAGAAGTGCAGAGCTGGCTCTGCCACCACATCCATGAATGCCCCTTCCCTCTGAGCTCCAAGGAAAAAGGAAAAAAACCACCCCGACTCCCCTCGTTTTGCTTATTCATTATAAGCGGTTGGCAGTGTGCTGTTAAAAACGTGCGATCTCTTGTTTCAGAAGCATCTGTGCTTTAAGAATAAGGTTTTGTCTTCTTGAATGTAGCTCTTCATAATAATCTCTTGAAGTGCTCCATTTTTGTCCTTAAAGTTCTATTTTATTACCTCTTCTGGATCAGCGAAGGTCGGTTTAACCCTTTAGAGATGAAAATCAGCAGCCACTTTAGGAAAACGTTGCCCTTCTCTTTATTAATTCATGCTTACAATATATTTTATGGAGGATTTTTTCCCCCAGCCCAGTCCTGCTGCATGCAGGAGGAAGTGTGTGCTTCAGCACTGATTAAAGTCATGTATGAGTTAATGAGAAGCTTGCAGAGTATGTGAAGCAAGAGAAAATCTTTAACCAGCTCTGCTGTTCCTTCTACATACCATAAACTTGCACACTGTAACCAGAAGGTGGATTGAATACGTGTGAAATGCTGCAGTAGGACACTCTTAAATCGCATCACAGGTGGATGCTCACTCAATTAATACGTTATCACTTCAGAATACCTTGAAGTTAGGTGGGTTTGTTGATTTTTTTTTTTTTAAGTATTTTGAGACTTCCCATTTCCACATACACAGGAATGGATGAAAGATGCTGTGAGCTCGCAGAGTGTTGTTTTGTGGATGGATTTTTTAATTTTGAACAGTCTGTTCTCACTGGTTCCCGGGTTAAGGGATTGATAACACGGGAGGGACTCTGAGGGGCTGCAGGAACCAGCAGTGGTGTCAACATTCCAGTTGTGGGACTTCTAATTTAAGACACGAATTGTCATAAGGAATAAGATCAAGGCTGAATCCTGCTTGCATTTAGGTCCAAATACAAAATACGCTTTGGAAGGAGTCCCCAGGGAGCACTGAGAGTAATTAAGTAAAAATAAAACCTTTCACTTCAGCCCCCCCCTTCCCCTTTTAACATAGACAAGTCAGTGCAGTGCTGGTTTCATTCCACCATTTTCATTATGTGTCCTGATATTTCTTAATTTTGAATTGCAGCTGAAATACTCGGGTGACTTATAATTTCAGTGATTTGGGGGTATTACTAGACCATACTTTTAAAGAAGTCATCTCGCTGTGTCCCAGAAGGAGCCATTGAGCAGTCGTTCTCATAAACAGCACTGAACTTCTTACAGCCTTGCCTTTCCAAACACCTTTTTTTTTTTTTACCCCTGTAATTTTCATCCTTAACTGTTGAATTCCCTTTTCTTTACATTAAGTAAATATTTATTAGTACCACTTGGATTTTTTTCATCTTTGTGGAAGAACAGAGCCTTGTCACGCAGACAATCCTTTCGTATTGAGGAGGTGACATTAAAAAGGAGTGAAGGAGAGTTGTCTTGTGCTGGGAAATGCCATTTTTGGAAAACAATACTATAGGAAATGGAAATGAAAAATACATTTTATGCTGGTGGGGACTTGTAATGAGGCTAAGAGAGGATTTGGTGTCTCAGAAAAGCAATGATTACAAGGGGAAAAGCGGGACTTTATCATCCATTTGTAAAAGTTCTCGGGCTGAATATCCTTTTGGGGAGCTGAAATTTGGCTCGAGTCTGTTTATGAACATCTGTTGAATGGAATTTTAAAAAGGCACAGATTATAATCTTAGTTTCTGCTGGCTGTTTAAGATGATGAAATAAAGCAAAATCAATGTATCTGCAAGTACATTTTGGGGTTTGTTTTGTTCATGGTGAGCTGCATGAATGCTCAGTGGTCTCTGCTGCTGAATATTGGGCTCTCTGTGTGTTCCCATACATTCTGCTATTTAACATATAGAATATTGCTGTGGCTGTCAGATTCCATTTGAGCACTCCTAGAAAGCAGTGGAGTTTTTGCAGGGGTTTTTTGGTGCCAGGAGCTCCTGGGTTTTGGTGTCTGTGCCGTTTCTTGCGGCGGGAGCGCACAGAGGGGATGCTGAGAGCTGCTGGGTATTCCCAGAACTGCTTCAGGTCTCATCCTGCCCACCTGGCCTCTGCCTGGGCTGCAAATGCAACCACTTTGTGTCCCCTGGCTCAGGATAGCACCACTTCAGCTTCTATTTCTGCAGCATTTGTGACCTCCTCTTATTCAGGGAGGATTTCACT
Organism: Catharus ustulatus; assembly: GCF_009819885.2. Taxonomy (NCBI): domain Eukaryota; kingdom Metazoa; phylum Chordata; class Aves; order Passeriformes; family Turdidae; genus Catharus; species Catharus ustulatus. The sequence goes on from NC_046246.1 coordinate 7,106,606, forward strand.
GTAATTTTCCCTCCTATTATTTTGCCTCTTTTCACAGCCTGATGTTTTTTTGCTGTTGTTTTCTATTCCAAGCGAGGATGCTGTGAGTGCTTCAGCTCAAAATTTAGGTCATCTCCAATAGAGGAAGGGAGACCTAAAAAGTAAAAATAAGATTTCAATGTGCCTTTAAAAGTGACAACTCTCTGGGAAAAAATGTGCGAGCTCACCTGCATTTTGTGGCAGGACAGAAATGGAAGGGGCCTTTCCTGATTCCACAATGAAAGCTGAGTCTCTTTGTGAGTGTGGTTTCTTTTCCATGTGCTTTCCTGGTCCTTCATTTTCACACCTGATTTGAGCTTTAATCACTCAAATTATTCATGGGCTTGCCCTGGAAAAAGGAGAGAGTGACCTCTTCCCATCTGGAGTAGATGGATTCACCACCACCAATTGCAAATGGGAGACTTAATATTGGGGTTTGCACTTAAAAATTTAATTCTGTGGTTTCATTGCCTTTCAGGAATTCTGTGTGCTCTTTTCCAAACTGGTAAGTTGCAGTTGTACCACAGACATTTATTTAATGAATTTTTCTCTCAGCCTTGGACCCCTGTCTGCAGAGAGCTGAGCTGCTGAGTTCCAAAGCTCCTTGCCCAGGACCAGCCCTGTGAGTTATTTATTTTTTTTGTCTGTAATTATATCCAGTGTCTTCCATGACAAGGAACCTCAAGACAATTTATGAAATGAGCAGCCAGGAGAGCACTGCCCTTTGGAGGTGATGTGATTACAGTTTAGCTGTCCCTGAGCCCGAGGGGACACAGAGCCAACTGCTCCTCAGTTCATGTGGGGGCCTGGAATCAGCCACTGGAATTGATAAATATCTGTTGCTCTTTCTTTCCTGTTACTTTAGTGGTTTAATTTAAATTATTAAGGAACTGGTGAATCTGTTTTGTTTGGTTTCTGCTCCTCTTGGTAGCTCTGCAGTGTTACATGTGTTAGAAGTGCTAAGCTTGCTCTGGCCTAGATGTACAGTGAATACCTTAGTCAGTGCAGTTAAGTCCAGTTTCCTCTATTCACTCAGAAGAGATTTGTTCCTTATCTGAATTGTTCCTCCATTCAGAAGGAGAGAAGCCCTGCACAGCCAGAGCTCACCTCATAAATCACCCAGACAAATGGAGCTTGGGGCAGAGGAAGATACAGAATGGGAATAGTTGTGATTTAGGCTCCATGAGGTTTGTGCAGCTCTGCTGTGGGGATGTGCTCCCCAGCTCTGTGAAATACAAATGTTTGGAATGGTCACCATTTCCCATTTTCCTTCAGCTCAATTTGCAGATATCAGCTGGGCCCTGCTTCTCAGGGGTTCACCCTTAAACATCCTCTGGTATTTGGTGGCTTCTCTTTTGCAGTATTGGTGTGGTATTGATGAATTGTTTTATCAGAAGGTCAGAAGGAGCTGCTTGGTCTTCACCCAGGCTTTGATCCACAGATGTGGCACAAACCACTCACTCATTTCTTTGGCTCCCAGGCAGCAATCAGTGCAGCCACAGCAGCTCAGGGATCTGGAGTGCAGGACCTGGAGCAAGCAAAGGTCACACACAGGTGACATCCCCTCCCAGCCCCAGTCACCCTGTTCCTGCTGCTCACAGCTCTTCTGATGACACCAGGCTTCTCTTTGCTTGGTCTCCTGCCCAACTTAAACAATTCATCTCATTTGTGTTCAGAATAAGCAGTTCTGAAGAGCTGATGTCTTTTCCATTCCAAGAGTGTTTGATAAACACATTTGTTGGCACCTGTCCTCGTTTCCCTCACTCCTCCCATGTTCACTCCAAGGACCCTTCACAAGAATCTCACCCCCAGCTTTGAGGGGTCCCTGTGCCAGGTGAGAGCTCCCGTTGGTGCTGTGTCATTTGTGAGCAAGGAGAGGATGATACTTGGAGCTCAGTGGCTGCTTCATCTCCTCAGCTCTCCCTGGGGTCCTGCAGGCGCTTTCAGCTCTGCCTCACGTCTTTGATTTGGTGAGGTTCCCTGCTATTTACATTTCTTCACATATATCCTCTTCATGCCATCTGCTACCTTATGTTTTGCTCATCTCTGAAATGTAGTGACCATATTTCATGCAATGTTGTTCTACACGATTTTCTTAAAATTTAATTAAAAGGTTCTGAGAGAACAAAGCAAATTAGAATTCACCCATTTTGTGCAGACACTTAAAGTGAATGGGAAGCAACTGAATAAAGACCTTCAAATACCTTGAATGAATTTGTAGCCAAAATTCTGTGCAGTGTTTATCCAAAGGGTCTATTATTGAATTAATTAGAAGAGTTTTATTACTGACAAAAGTTCAGGTTGTTATCAAAGAACAGCATCTTCTCTAGGAACTCTTTCTTTGGAATTCAGCAGCTCTCCTGAGTGGTATTTACCTTGGAGTGAGTGTGTGGCTGTGCCTTGTTAGATAAAAGCTGCAGCACTAAAACTGTTTTACTGAACTTAGCTCCTGACCTGCCTTCTGAGGCCACAGCTACAAAGGGATGATACATCAATCTAGTTTGTTTGATCTAATTACAGCTGTTTAACCATTCTGAGCACAAGTGCACTCACCCCACTTTGTTATGCTGATTTCAGGTATTTTCACTGTTAATCGGGTGCACAGTGCTGGGTTCTTTCTTGTATTAATTTACCTCTCGAGGTACTCTGGGCAGTTATCCCACAGAGAGCTGCTCTGCTGCTCAGCTGTGTGTTGTTTTTCACAGTGTGTTGACAGGGAATTCTCAGGAATTCGGGGATCCTGTGGGTCAGCCTGACAAATGATTGCTCCCTTTCTCCTGACATCGATTGGTTTTTCCCCTGTGCAACTTCTTTTCTGGAAGGCTGCAAGGTTCATGAGGAAAGTGATAAATCCATTAAAACATCCCTTAACATGCAGGAGTCCTCTGCCACCTGTGGAAGAGCAGATTTCTGATTATTTCTAACTGAAAACTCTGGGGTTTACATCAAGAATATTGTCATGGGGTCTTCTTTTATATGTATGATGTTTTGTGCTTGGGTTAAATTACCTGGGGTTTTTGCCATGTACAGCTGTGGATCAAACAAGGGCTGTGGAGCTTCAAGGAATTATCATGGTGCATCTCCTCCTCTGTTCCCAGTGCCCATGAACTTTGGATTGCTGAGCTGTCCTCTAACAAAATGGACTAAGGTATTCTGTCCCCTCTCAATTCCACCATGAGCTCTCTCCTTTTTGTTTTCTCTTTTTCTTTTTTCCAATTGGTTAAGCAAATCCAGCATCCCAGATTGTTCTGGAGGGTTAGATTTCCTCAGCCTCTCAGCATTCTTGTTGCTCTCTTTGTGCTCTTTTCATCTGCTTTTATTTTCTAACGTGGGACCTGAAAAAGGACAGAATATTGCAGCTGAGAATATTCCAGCCAAAATTAAATCTAGGAGGCAGAACCTCAGATGAATTCTGGGATTCTCATTTGGTCCAAAACATTGATGATGTGAAGATACAGTTCATGGCTATGAGGTGTCCTCTGGTGAGAACACTGAGAAAAACGAAAAGGGAAAGAAAAAAGGAGGAAAACACCCGGCTGAAGATGTTTTTTGGCTCTGTGCTTGTGTGTGTCATTGTTTATAGGAAGGGGAAGAGGTGCTGGATCCAAGGAAGCTCAGAACAGTGGGATGGAAAACATCTCCAGAGGGCTGGCACCTAGGACAGAGGGGATCCACATTTTGTGTGGAGAGGGGAGGAGAGGTGAGATGAAAGAAATGGGTGACATGTTCCTGGTGGTTCCTTAGGGTGGAAACAGGAAAACTTCAGGAAAAGCAGATCAGTGGTGTGAACCTTTGAGGTGCAGTGCTCTGGGATTTTGGGAATGAGTCTGAAGAGTTCCCTGCAGAGCAGAGGAGCCCTCCCTGGGACAGGGACAGGGGGACAGGGACAGGGACAGGGGGACATGGACAGGACAGGACAGGACAGGCAGTGCAGCCACAGCAGGGCAGTGCTGTCTCCAGGCCCCGTGTGCCCCAGGGAATGTGCTGAGCTGGTTGTGCTCCAGGCCCGCATTCCCTCAGCCTCTGCCCGTGCTGCTTCACGCTCCTGTGACCCGGATGAATTTACCAGGGAGCTCAGCAGGGTGTGCAGTTTTCCTGCCTGTGCTTCCAACGCTTTTGCCCACCCTAATCCAGTTCTTTGCACCGTGATGCAAACTCTAATTATAAATCAAATCATACAAGCTGCCTTCTCAAACTCTTGTCTCGTTCAGAGTTTTCTTTTATCCTTGTTATTTGATGTTTGCTTCCATATTTTATTTATTGCATATAATTCAAGAGCTGCAGTAAATACAGAATTACTAATTGTAATGGATTTTTGTTACACTTATCACTACAGTGTCTGAATAGTTTTTAACCACCATAAATGCATCTTCACGATATTGCAGAGATTGTCTTCTCATTTCACTGATTAAAAGTGGGGAAAATGATGACAAAACTGTCAAAGCTCTCCACTGGGTCTGTGTTCCCCAGAGGAAAGAAGGATTCTTTAAAATCCAGTTTTTCTAATAATAAGGCATCCAATTCTAGCAATCACTGTAGTTGTAGTCAGGCCTTTAGATATGTGTTTGTTGCCACCATTACCCTCAAGTTCAAATGTTGCCTTCAAGCCACAGTCTGTGTGTCAAACTCACCCTCTCACCCCTCTCTTTGTTGGAGTTGGCTGAGATGAAGCTTCACTCTTCTCTCCTGACAGATTCCTTGCTCCTGTAACCAGCTCAGGGAGCTTTTTCTGTGATTATTCCAGTTTTCATGTGTCATTCTTGAATAGAAGCTGTACCAAAATTCTGTAAGAGAGCTGTTGCCATAACATCTGGATGTGCCTTACCTGGTCTTTAGATCCCATTTGTCATCTTCATTTCTGTGACTAAACAACACTTGTGAGTGTTCATCCTTCCCTGCTAACTGGTGAGTTCCCAGTTTTACAGGAGTTTGGGTGTGAACAGCCTTGTGATCTGCATTAATCCCATTACTGCATTCCAGCAGCCCATTCCTCAGCACTGCTGGGCTGCTCCAGAGCCTCATCCAGCTCTTCCTGCAGGGAATCCAGGCTCCAGGTGCTTTGGGTGTTGGCAGTAACCAGCTGGAGTCACACTGGATTTTTAGTCATTTCCACCCACAAACCTTCTCTTTCATTGACCTTCATATTCTCCAATTTAACTTATTTTTACATGATTATTTTAACCTTAATTTTACATGATGCACCAAACATTTTATTGGTTTGGGGATGGGTGAGATCTACTGTGTCTTCCTTTACCCAGAAAAATTTGCTGCCCTATCAAAGAAAGGCATCAGCTTTGTCTGGCATGATTGCAACCTTTGTTGTATTTTATCTCTTTACTTTCCTCTACACCTTTTCCCTCTCCTGAGGAAAAATAATTCAGGTTTTGCATCTCATTGAGGTCAGGTTAATTAGCCTCTCTTTGTCTGGACATTACTTGCACTGTCTTTGGCTTGAGTTTGGGGTGGGTTTTTTAACTTTTCCCCATAATAGGATGCCAAATTTAGATTATTTTTGTGTCTCTAGAAGTGGAAATAAATCCAGTGTTAGCACCACAACTCAGCAGTAGTGCTTCGTGTTTTGGTTGAATTTTCTTTATTAGTGACTGTTTTGGTGTTTTGGTTTGGCACTTTTTTATTTTTAAAGAAAGTTGCTGTGCTGTGGCTATTGAACAAGTCCAAAAAAAAAAAGAATTTTAAGTATTTGCAAAGTTCTTGAAAGCACAATGATAACGAGCAGTTTCTTGAACAGTGCTAGCTGCATGCAGGGCTGTTCTCCTGGGGGATGCTGAGAAGTGCAGGGATGGCACAGGGGAGGTGACACCCAGGGATGGCACAGGGGAGGTGACACCCAGGGATGGCACAGGGATGGTGACACCCAGGGAGGCAGGGATGGCACAGGGGAGGTGACAGCAGGGATGGCAAAGGGATGGTGACACAGCAGGGATGGCACAGGGGAGGTGACACCCAGGGATGGCACAGGGGAGGTGACAGCAGGGATGGCACAGTGGAGGTGGCAGTGTAGGGATGGCACAGGGGAGGTGACACCCAGGAATGGCACAGGGGAGGTGACACCCAGGGAGGCAGGGATGGTGACACCCAGGGAGGCAGGGATGGCACAGGGGAGGTGGCACTAGGGATGCCACAGGGGAGGTGACACCCAGGGATGGCACAGGGGAGGTGACAACAGGGATGGCACAGGGCAGAGGGGAGGTGACAGCAGGGATGCCACAGGTCAGCACTGCTCAGGGAGGCTGCAGGCCCTGGCTGAGCACCTGAAGCCAGGCACAGGAGAAACCCAGGGCAGGAACTTTCCTGAAGCTGGGAAAAGTCATCTTTTCAAATGCTTTATTTGCTAATGCTGCTAATTGCAGCGTTTCTGACAGCTGTAATGGCTCTGACTCTTTCTGATCACGTTTCACTCAGGATCTAACTCTAAAGGCTGGGATGCAAGCAACAACCATTGCATGTTTGGATTTGGAGTGGGTTTTTTGTTGTTTTGCCAGGTATACTCCATACTTTTATAAATATTTGAAAATTCTGTCCATTTTACCATTGTTCAGTACCTCTGGAGCTCGGTTTTACCAGGGAAGCTGTGGCCAGTGCCTTTGTTTGGTGCACATTGTGTGATATCCCAGCTCTAGCAGCAGTGCTGTTGCTGAGGTGTGATCATGGGCCTCTCTCAAGGCACAGATAACTGATAGATAAAAATGACCTCATTGCACAACCCACTGCTGAAAACTCCAAAAGTTCCAGCAAAGCTGCTCAGAATGTGTTTGAATTTTTGTTTCTGGGTAAATGTCACTGAGGTCCCCATTTGTGATGTTCTCAAGGTGACTTTTAGGCTGCTGGAGCCCGAGGGGGTGGAGGCCTGGAGCAGAAAATCGGTCCCAGCCCCACCCAGGGACCCTGAGTGCGTGGGAAGTCCCAGCACTCCCGGGGGGCTGATTACAGAATTCAGATTGGAATTACACATTTATGTGAGGCTGCTGAAAGGTAGATAAGGACAATTCCTGTTTGACCCTTTCTTGGCCAATGTTTGCAAGCTGCCCAACACCCTGTTTATGTGGAATTATTGAGATTGTTTTGGGTTATTCATTTTTTCAGCAGTTATTTGTGCCTGCCTTTGTACAGCTGGAATGAAGGGACATTACTAAGTGTTCTCCCCATAGCATGAATATTTAATAGTTTATAGTGTGCTCCTTCTCTGTGTCTGTGTGTGCCTATATAATACTAACAAAATCTCTCAAAGTCAGTTTTTGCAAGAGATTTTCAAAGCACATCATGTATCTGAGTCACGGTGCTGAGTAAACCACTGTTGTAGAATTTCACCTGAAATCTGAATTTGCCAAACAGTGGCATCTTGCACATAAGCACAGGTTCTGCTAACTTCCCCTCGAGATTTTATTCCAGTCTGATCCAATTTCCCAGTATGGACGAACTGGTGTTTCTTAGAAATAAAGGAGAGATGTTTAGCCTGTTGGAAAGAGGATTTTCTTTGTTTCTCAGATGTGCAGATACTCGCGTTGTGGAGCTCTGAGCTGCTCTGGGTGTGCTGGGCGGGTCCTGCAAAGTGCTGAGTGCATGGCTAAACTTTAAGGGAGTAGATCCTTAAAACCACCGGGGCTGCTGATGTTTAAAATTACTCAGAGCGAAGTGCTCTGATGGCCCCCGTCCAGTGCCTTCCACATCTCCCAGCAGCGAGCCCTGAGGAGGCAGCGATGGGCTGCAGCTCCATTTCCTCCTCCCCTTTGAATGCGAGGTTTAAAGCCGGAATTCTGACAGCTGTTTAATTAGAGACACTCATCTGAAGCGTGAGCGGTGCGATGTGCAGCGGTGCTGTGCCTGCTTTCCTTCCCCCTGCCTCTCCTGGCATCCCAGCTCGCTCCTCTCGCCGTCAGTGCAGGGCTGGCAGTTTGCGCTGCTGCTCCGTTCCTGCTTTATCCTCTTCCATCTTTTCCATCTGCTTTATTCTGTTTGGAAAATGGCAATGTAGAATGTGTTTGGTGTAACCTTAATCCTGACCAGCATCTGGGCTCCGTTTGAAAAAAAAAAAAAAAAGCATCAAGCGAGGAAGGTTTCTGTGTATGTTTCCCCACTTCACTAAAACAAAGTTGGGGGGCAGGAAGGGGCAGAACCCAAAATAACCATTGCAAAATTATATTTATTGTAATTGACTTGTTAATGAATATGCGGGGTTTAATGTGTTTTCCTGCCTGCACGGACAGGGGTTTGTGCTCCCACCTCTGTCCCGGTGGGGGTCGAGGCAGAGCTAAACCGGATTTGGAGCATTTTGGGGAAGGAGAGAAAGGGGGGAGGGAGGTGGTTCTTTAAATCTGCTTTTAACAGCCTCCCTGCTAATTACTCCCGATATGTAAAACTTAACGCCACCGTAAAACACGGGATGCGCTGAAATTCCTGCCTGGTGCTTCCTGACGTTTCCCTGTTAAACTTTCCCAGGCCCGCTGAGGTCCCGGTGCGGGGCGGCTCCTGGGGCAGGAGGGGACCGGGCAGGAGGGGACAGGACAGGATGGGGACAGGGCAGGAGGGGACACATGGGGACAGGGCAGGACCGGGCAGGATGGGGACAGCATGGGGACAGGGCAGGAGGGGACAGGGCAGGAGGGGACAGCAAGGGGACAGGGCAGGATGGGGACAGGATGGGGACAGGGCAGGATGGGGACAGGGCAGGATGGGGAAGGGACAGGAGGGGACAGCATGGGGACAGGACAGGATGGGGACAGGGCAGGATGGGGACAGGATGGGGACAGGGCAGGATGGGGACAGGGCAGGATGGGGAAGGGACAGGAGGGGACAGCATGGGGATCGGGCAGGAGGGGACAGGGCAGGAGGGGACAGGGCAGGATAGGGACAGAGCAGGATGGGACCGGGAAGGAGGGGACAGCATGGGGACAGGACAGAATGGGACAGAACGGGATCGGGCAGCGGTGCCCGCGGAGCGCGGCGGGGCCGGGGGACACCGGGATCGAGCACCGGGATCGAGCACCGGGATCGAGCACCGGGAGCGGGCACCGGGATCGAGCACCGGGAGCGGGCACTGGGATCGAGCACCGGGAGCGGGCACTGGGATCGAGCACCGGGAGCGGGCACGGCTCGGGCACCCGCGGGGCTCAGGGGGCTCCACAGGGATCCAGCTCCGATGGGGGGGTGGGATCGCTCCCCCCGGCCAGGACAGCGCTGCAGCCCCGACTCCCGAGCCCCCTTTCCCATCGGCGCTGCCGTTGGATTTTCCCGAGCCGCGTCTGCTCCGCGCTCCCAGCCCTGGGCTCTTGAACTTCTGTCCCCGGCAGCCACAGAGGTCGCTTCTGAGCTCCACGCGAAGCCTTTTTTTTTTTTTTTTTTTTTTTCACTATTTATTTATTTATTTCTTTTCCCCCAGCTCGGGCTCTCCCTCCCTCATGGCCAGAGTGGAAAAGCACGTTTAAATCCCGAGCTCGCCTTTCCCACGTGGTGCCTCGCTGAGCCGCTGTCACAGCCACGCCGCGCTCTCACAGGGCACCGGAGCCTCCCCCTGCCCTGCCGGGGAGGAACAAGGTGATGCACATTTTTAATTAAACCCTATTTTCGGGACACCTCGCTAAACCCCAAACTTGTGCTGAAAAATTCGCTCTCGTCGTGATCAGGCTCCTGCTTTTTAATTCCACCTGGACCGAGTGTACAAATAATGAGGGGATTAAAGCTCTGCTCCCCCCGCTCCTGGGTGCCTGCTGAAGGGATGGGTGTTTGTCAGCGATTTGGGGGTTAATTCAGACGAGTTTATTGCACATTCTGGGTCTGCATACACGCGTGGTTTGGGGTGAAGGATCAGCAGCGTGTGCAGGGGGACAAACCCAGCTGTGGCTATGGATGTGGGATGTCCTGGATGTGTGTCTCAGCATTAAACCGAGGGGGGGCTGGGTTGGAGGTGACTTTTCACCCCATTCCGAGCTCCTGGTCGCAATGTGCTGCGTTTCAACACTCACTGGGGACAAAAGGACACAGAGGGGAGCCAGGGCAGCACCCCAAATTGCATCTGCGCTGCAGTCTGCCAGGGAGGGTGTCCCCAACCTTTAATTATTCCGTTTAAACAGGCCTGGAGCACGCCACATTTTTCAGGCCTTTTCCCTGGTGTCTCTAGGAGGCAGCCTTCATCGAGCGAGGCGAGCAAATCTTGGCAAAAAGAGCGCCGAAGGATGTGAACCCCTTGGAAAATTCCACTTCCTGCCCAGCACTGCGTGTCCTTGGGTCTCTCACTCATTCCCATGCACTTAACGAGGGATTTCTGCCTCAGGCTACCACACCAACTTTCTAAATAAACGCCGCGCACACCCGAGCGCGGTGCTCTGCGCTTCATCTCAGCCCAGCACCAGCTCTCTCTCCTCTCCTCCTACTTCCCTCCATTTTATTTCTCCGCTGGTTTTTCTCTCCAGCAGGCTCCAACTCTCTCTCCTGCTGAACTTGCCGGGAACAAAAGGCTCCGTTCCCGATCCAGCCCGCAGTTGCCGTGAGAAACTTCCTCGCCAGCGCTGTCTGTCGCTCCGCTCTCCCTCCCTCGCTCCCTCCCTGCCTCGGGAAAATGGCAGTGCAGGAGCTTGATGAAAAGGGGGAAAAATCCCTCCTTTCTCCGCGCCTGCCTCTCCGCAGCATCCCCCCTTCCCCAGCCGAGACGCCTGAACTCAAACTTCTCTAAAAATACACTTTAGCAGGGTAGATTTTCACCTGGATTTTCAGGAGGGGATGTGTTTTTTACACCCCACCGAAAAGAGGCGCCGAGGTGGGGGAGAGGCCGAGGGACAGCTTTTTCCAGACGGGAGAACCTGCTGCTGACCCCTCCCGCACGGCATCGCCAGGTCCCAGGCATTTGGAACACAATAAGTTTTCCTTCAGTGGGAAAATCCAGGCCCGGAGTTCAGATCTTTCTCTTTTCGCAGCTTTAAAAGCCTTTTCTTTCCCCCTTTTTTTAACTCTTCACAGTGGGGCTCGCAGCAGAACGCGGCCGCTCTGCCAACCCACCCGAGAGCTCCCAAACCTGGTGGGATTCGGGAAAAACAGACGGCAGGCTCCGGATCCAGTGCAGGGGTTTTTGCCAACTCCGGTCCGCGTTTTGATTTTCTTTTTTGCCCTTTTTTTTTTTCTTTTTCTTTTTTTTTTTTTTTCTTTTTTTTTCTTTTCTTTTTTTTTTTTTTTTTTTTCTTTAAAGTAGGTTTACTCTTCCTTCCCCGAGCGCACCGGAGCGCTGCTGTCCGAGGGCAGCCGGGGTGTGGAATTAACGGGGTTCATCTTTCCCTGCACTTCATTCCTGTCTTCCTCCCCTTCCCTATATTCCCTATATCCCCCAATTTCTCCTGGAATTACTAAATCCCACCCGCACCTTTACTTTCACTGCTGGTCTCCCTGATCGTCCCCACCCCGCACAGCCGTGTCCCCAAACTCGCGCTGTGCCCTTTCCCTGGGGTGGCACCGGTGCGGCTGCGGGACACGGGTGGCACCGGCCCCGGGACACGGGTGGCACCGGCTGCGGGACACGGGTGACACCAGCCCCGGCCCCGGCCGCGCTCCCGCGTCCCTTCCCCTCCGCAAACTCCGCTTCGCTTTTTCCTGCTCCTCGCCAGCGCTGCGAAAATAATGCATTTCCTCGAGTCAGGCCGAGTCCACTTTCCTGCCTTAAAATGCATCCAAAGTTTCGCAGCTCGCTGTCAGATGTCACCAGCGGGCTCTGGCGGGGCGGCCGAGCCGGGCTCGCTCCCTGCCCGGGGAACCTGGCGTGGGAAGCAGCAGAACCCCGCAGAACCCACGGCTGCCTCTGAGCTGCTGATTCAGCCCAGGGACAGAGTTCCCTTCGCCTGGCACCCTCAGCGCAGAGCCATTGTGTGTCCCCAGAAAGAGAATTATACGATATTTTAGCGTTATGTTGAAGTGTATAAGTGAGTGTTGTCTCGCGTGATGCCCAGCAAACAAATAATTCAAATAATATCAATCTTAGTGGTGACAGAGCCACGAGGAGAGTGCTTAACCCAGATACAACAGCAGCTAAAACACTGCAAGGACTAGGCTGGGCAAATATAAACATATTGGAAGGAAATGTGATTTTCTTTAGGAAAAAGCCTGCAAGAGCAGCTGCGGTACAGCCAATAACCCTCACGGCTCCATTCCATCTTTTGCAGGGCGCCCCATGGATTATAAGAGATGGGTCTCTTGTTCTCGTCCCCGAGCATCCTTCCCGCAGCGCTCCGTCCATCCCTGCCCGGCTCCCTGCGCTCTGCCCCGCCTGGAGCCGCAGCCGGCTCCGGCAGCCGATCCAGTCCGCGTTTGTAGCCAGGGAAAGGCTGGGTAATGATAACTTGTGTGTGCGAGCTGAGCCGAGGCAGCGCTGACTTTAGTCCGGTTTCCATGTCAACGATTCAGTCCATATTTGCCATCACACAGTTGGCAGAGCCCGATTTTTTTTTTTTTCCGTGGAGGGGGGAGACACTACTCCTGTTTCTAGTACTCTAATCTAGACCAGGTTTCCTAAACTGCCTTAGTGCTGGGTTAAATGGCACGGCCACCTTCATGAAGGAGACTTCCAGTCAGGAGGAGGCAGCGCGGTGGCGGGGGCCTGCAGTGCCATGTGAGCGCCGCTTCCGAGCCTATCTGCGAGCCGGGGACGAGCGGCGAGCCCGGCACGGGGACAGGGCAGGGAGAAAAGGGGAGAAAAGGGAAGGAAAGGGAAGGGAGCACAGCCGGCGCTGCCGAGCACGGATGGCCCCGGCTGGGAAAAGTGAGGATGTGCTGCAGGGAAAAGTCGCTGCCCGTCCCCATGGATGGTCGCGACATCCCGGGACTGGCGGGAGGATTTTCGGCTCTTAGGTGGCAATGTTGTTAAGAACTGTGCTGTCATCTGCTTCCCAGTGCTCACGGCTGGGAATTCACTGAATGCCTCAGTATTGAGTAAAGTGCCAGGGCCTCATTGATGAGGCGTATTCCAAAATCTGCTGCAGCTTTCACAAACATTTGGTAAAGTGAGTGTCTCCTCATTGTGTGGGTGGCTGGGGAATCCAGGCTGCTTTTCACATTACTATCAACACCGGGTTTCATAGTCTGACACAGTGCTCCTGGGAGGGGGCTCCAAAACACGGACACACACAGAGGTGTGAGCTCGGCATCCTCGCCTGGATGCACCCGAGCTGCTTCCCAGGCTCCCGAAGTGAAGTGGTTAAACTTTGGTGACGCTCAGTGAGCTGGGGGTGCTCCCTGAAGCACACCTGCCTTGGGGCTGGGGATGCTGAGATGGTCTGGGATTAAATTCACAATTCCCTCCAGTCCGTGCTTTATAAAGTTTGGTGCACATGGAACATCCAAGGAAGAGTTTTGGTGCTGTGGGACACCATGGACATTGCCAGAACGCTGGGCTTCACTTTTGAGAGTCCAGCCTCAAATACTGGAGCAGTTTTCCCCCTCTTCTCCTTTGTCTTTCCAGAACCCAGGATTTCATCAAATAACTCCTCTGAGGAGAGGATGTACATCAGTTTTTGTTCTAGCACATTCCACAGTTTCCAAACTCTGCTGAAGAAGAACATCTTGGTGTTTTTCCTTCTCTGTGGTCCTCACACATCTCACTGAAGCCACAGGGCCTCCCATGTGAGATTTCAGCATTGTTCTGGGGCTTCAACTCTTGTGAAGGCCTCGAGTACTATCACAATACCAGTATCATCATTTATTACCCGTTTTTTCCTAATAGTTTATTTACAGCTGAGGAGAGAGGCTCATGAGCCAATTTGCTGGATGGGATCTGCTCCACGTAGCAGCCAACTGGGAGATGGCAAAGGTTCTTTGTTTGGAGCCTGAGGGGCAGTTTGTTGCTCTAGAAAACATTTAGAATTTTGCTATTTATCCCCATATCCCACTTTCCAGCTTTGGAATAACCCCTTTGTTCCACCACCTGCACTCTGGATGATAAATATTTCATATGATAAGTTTTATAACGGGTGTGAGGGCTGAGTTGCTGTCAGTAGACACTGACACCTTCACCTGATCCCCAGCAGGCACAGGGGGCTGGCAGGGACCCCTCCTGCTGCCCAAGGCTTTGCCTCCCACCCTGGGCTCGTGTTTGCTCCGTCCCCGTGGGATTCCTCGTGGGTGCTGTTGTCACTGTTTGTTGTCACTGCACTGGGGTCACTTCTGCCACGTTGACTGTTCTGTGGTGATGCTCTAAAATGGCAGCCTCAGACCTCAGAGTCTCCTTCAGCTCCCCATCCCCTGTTTTCTGATGTTTTCTCTCATCCTAGAGTTGTATTTACTTCAACTTCACTTTTCCAAGTATTTCCATATTCCAGAGGAACACCAGTTCATGGGACTCAGGCCTAACCCACACCACACCTGCCATTTTTACCAGACATCCACGTCCTAATCTCTAAGAATTTGGTGATTATAACCCAAATAACTCATCTTTTTGTCCCTCCATGCCCTGCTGCAGCCCCGCTCCATGTGAAGTTAAACGGGCAGGGTCAGACCCCGCTGGCACAGGCCAGGCTATGTCCAGGACAGAGCTCCAGGTTCACTGCTCTCCTCCCTGCTCCCGCTCTGCCAAGGCCTCGGGGATGGAGGAGGTGGAAATCTGGCTCTGAAAGGGTTGCAGAAGAGCATGGCCCAATTCCCAGTTCACCTCTTGACAGCCGGGGAGCTCCGGCACGGCGTTGGGCTCTGACTGCCAGCGCATCCTGTCCCATTGCCCAACGTGTTGTGTCTAGATGCGCTCAGGTGGTTTTGGATCTGGGAATCGCTGGTTCCGTGCCCACCGCCCTCGCCTTGGCAGGAGCGGGGAGCCGGACTTTTCTTGGATTGTCCGCGCGTGCAGTCACAGCCCTGGCGCGCCGCCAACGCCTTTTCCAGAGGGACACGGCCAAGCGGAGAGGAAATGACAACCGCTAACAGTTCGCAGAGGGCTTAATTCTAAATGGAATTTCTAGGGACAAAGAAGAGGCGCTTCGCTAACCCACGGGCACAAACCCCAGCGCCGGCGGCCGCCGAGCGGCCGGGAGGGCTCCGGCCGCGGGACATCGCCCGCTGCCCCCGGGGATCGCCCCGGGCGGCTCCGGCCGCGGCGGGGGAAGCGCTGCCCCCCGGCCCCCGGCTCCGCCGATCCGCCGCGGGTTTTGCGGGCGGCAGCTCCGCGCCGGCGGCGGCCGGGGCCGGCCCGCTCCTCCTTTGTGACGGGGGGGAGGCTCCGCTCCGGGCCGGGCTGCGCTCCGCTCCGGGTTTGGCAGGCGGCCGCGGCGCTGGGTAAAATGGCAGCGCTGAGCCTCGTGTCGGACTGAGCCCGCTCGGCCGAGCAGAGTCGGAGCTCGCCCAGCCCGGCCCCGCCGCCGCTCGGCCCCGCTCCGGGGACGGCGCCCGCCCGCCCGCCGTGTCCCCCCTCCCTCCCTCCCGCCTCTCCCGCACCGGGAGCCCCGTCCCGGGTCCCCCCCCCACCCCCCCTTTCCTCCTCCTTCCCCCCCACTCCCTCCTCCTCCCCTTTCTCCGCCGGCTGCAACCGAGGAGGTACAGCGGGGCCAGGCCCCGGGAAGCCCAGCCCAGCGGAGCCCTCCCCGCCTCGCCGAGCAGGCCGGGGGGGAATGAGCCCCCGCTGCCCTGAAGAGCCGCCCGCCGCCGCCTGAGCGGGGAGAGCAGAGCAGCGAGGCCTCACGCCGGCCGGCCAGGCAGGGAGCAGCTCGGGGGGACCGGTCCGGGGGGGTGGCCGGGTGGGGAGGGGGGGGATCATGGCTGCTCAGGTCGCCCCCGCCGCCGCCAGCAGCCTGGGCGCCCCGGCTCCATCCGAGCTGAAGAAAGCGGAGGCGCAGCAGCGGGATTGTCCCCCGGAGGAGGCGGGGGGTGAGGCGGCGGCGGCGGAGCGCGGCGAGAAGCAGGCGGAGAGCGAGGGCCCGTCGGGGAAGGAGCTGCAGGACGGGGCCGAGAGCAACGGAGGGGGCGCAGGGGCCGAGTCCGACCTGAAGAGCTCGAACGGGAACCCGGGCCCCAGGCCCGCCGCCGCCGCCACCCTGAACAATAACCTCCCGGAGCCGCCCGGTGGCGGCGGCGGCGGCGGCAGCGACGGGGTGGGGGCGCCGCAGCCGCCGCCGCCGCCGCAGCAGCAGCCGCCCCCTTCCCACCCGGCCGCCTTGCCCCCGCCAGCCTACGGCTTCGGGCAGCCCTACGGCCGGGGCGCCGCCGCTGCCTTCCACCAACATGGCGGACAACAAAGCCCTGGCATGGCAGCGCTGCAGAGCGGGGGCCTGGAGCAGAACTACCCGGGGCCGGCGGGAGCCCCCGCGGGGCCGCCCCCTCCGCAGAACTCGCACGGCGCCGGGGCCGAGCACGGCTTCCCCAACCACCAGTACAACTCCTACTACGCGGCCGGGCGCAGCGCCGGCTCCTACCCGCCTCCCCCTCAGGCCTACGCCCTGAGCTCCCCCCGGGGCTCCGCGCCGCCGGCCGCCAAGTCCCCCGCGGCCGCCGCCGCCGCCGCCTTCCAGCAGCAGCAGCGCTTCGGGGTCATGGGTCCCTCGGCCGCCGGCGGCGCGGGAGGAGGGGGCACCACCCCGCAGCCCACGGCCACCCCCACCCTCAACCAGCTCCTCACCTCCCCCAGCTCCGCCCGCGCCTACCAGGGGTACCCCGGGGGCGACTATAGCGCCGGGCCGCAGGACGGGGCGGCCGCCGCCAAGGGC
Organism: Catharus ustulatus; assembly: GCF_009819885.2. Classification (NCBI taxonomy): domain Eukaryota; kingdom Metazoa; phylum Chordata; class Aves; order Passeriformes; family Turdidae; genus Catharus; species Catharus ustulatus. The sequence goes on from NC_046246.1 coordinate 7,123,306, forward strand.
GCCGCCGACATGGTCTCGCAGTACGGCGGGGGCAGCGGCCAGGGCTGGGCAGCGGCCGGCGGGGCCCCGCCGAGGAGCCACCACGCGCCCATGAGCCCCGGGAGCAGCGGCGGCGGGGGACAGAGCCTCGGCAGGAGCCAGCAGGTACCGGCCGGGCCGCGCGGGCGGGCGGGCGGGGGGGGGTCCGGGCTCGGGGCCGGGCGGGGGGCGCGGGGCTCGGGGGGCTCGGGGTGGCGGTGGCCGCTCTCCCGCGGGTTCCCCCCGCCGGGCCGGCGCTGCCGGGCGCTGCCATTGTCTGTGCTGCTCGCTCGCTCTAAAATGGCTGCCTCGCCGCCTTCCCTTCCTCCTCCTCGCCGGCCTTTGTGCGGGGCTCCCGGGCCGCCGCCGCCGGGCTCCCCGCCGCCCCGGGGGGCTGTGCCGGGGGCCCGCGGGCCGGGCCGGGCGGCGAGGGCCCGGCGGGGCCGGGTGCGGGGGGCCGGGGCCGCCAAGGGCGCGCCCGGGACAACGCGTGGCCCCGGTGGCTCCGGCGGCTTCCCGCGGCCCCGCGACCCCCGGAGCCGGGCCGGGGGGGTCCCGCGGGCCCTGGCGGGGTCCGGCGGGCCGGGCAGGGCCGTGAGGGGCCGGAGGGGCCCGCGGGGCCGCGGGGCGGGCGGAGGGGCCGCGGGCCGGGGCGGGAGCGCTGGCGGGGAGCTGGGCGATGGGAGCAGCGAGTGCGGATCGCTTGGGTTTGGGATTTGAATTATGGAGGTAAAATCCTTCTGTCAAAGCCAGGAGACAGTTGGTCTTAGGTTGACATCCCATCTGTGATCTGATTGGCTCCCCATCCCCTGCTCTTGGCCATTTATAATTGCCTCTGATGTAATGGTACAACCATCCTGATGAGCTCATAAACTTCCACACTCGCCTCCTCCGCCGGCCCCGGGACGGGGCAGCCCCGCGCCCCTCTCCGCATCCCCCGGGCTGACCTTGAGCCCCGCATCCCCTGCCCCGGACGGAGCGGGAGGCGAGCCCACGCTGTTTGTACCTTGGCTTTATTTTCCTTGTGATGTTGGCTTCAGCCTGGAATAGAGTCTGTGTTGTCGGAACGGTGGCAGGGCTGCTCCGCACAATGGGCTTGCTGTTTATTTTGGTTATGTGACTTTCCCCTTGGTATAAATGATTTCTTTGATGGATCTGAGGATGCGTTTGTTCCTGACTGGTTTTGGCCCTTTTCAAAACTGGGGCTGTTTGGGTTCTTTATTAGATGGGAGCGTGTGGGGGGTTCTGGGGTGTGTTACAGCCTAAAGAAGGAAAAAAATCCCCAGACAACTGAACAATCAGAACCAAACTTGTGACCAAAATGCTGAAATTGGTCAGTTACCAAGAATTATCAATTTACATTCAGCAGAACTGTGACACAGGGCAGGAGTCCCTAGCTCTGTGTTTTAGGGCACATTTTGACTTATTTTGAGTGAGAACTGATGTGTCTCCTTCCCCCCCATGAATACAGGCACTTCCTAGAGACTTCAGGTGCTGGCTGTGGCCAGGCTCAGCAGTGTCACAACTCTCCTGAGGAGTGGGACCAGGGAAAGCAAGCCTGAGGATTGTCTTTATTGCACGTGTAACGTGCAGAGGAGAAGGCAGTGCAGCATCAGACATTTTAGATGCGGGGAAAAGAAGTGCTGGAATCTTCATCTGAGAGCCTTGGCTAAAGCCAGGTTCCTTTCTGTGCTCACCCTTGCATCTCCAAGGCCTGTGGTGGTGCAGGACTGAACTTCCCTTTTCATTCCGTGTGCTCTGCTCCAGCTCCAGGCTGGGGTCAGAGACATTTGATACCAGTCAGGGTGACCTGCAGCCTCCAGAGCTTCCCTTCTCGCTCAGGACTTCTCCTGCACTGAGAACTGCTCAGTTGTTTGTTCCTTGATTACCAGAGGCACCCTCTGCTGCAGCCTGGAGTGATTAGGCTGGTTTTTCTTTCAGGTTGGAGTTGTGCTGTCCCAGAGAGCAGATCTGCTCTGCTGGGGCTGCCAAAGCTCCCGTGGTGGCTGGTGGGGAGTGTTGGGGCATCCTCAGGGCAGGTTTCAGCTCCTCGGGAGTGTGGTCGTGGTTCCATGGGTGCAACTACCAAGTGCTTGCTTGATAAATCCTAAAAAAATCTCAATTTAGGTAAAATGTGTACTAAAATGTGGAGTCATGTTGAACTTCTCAGCTGTTTCCCTTCAGTTCACTTGTGTCAGTGTGCTGGTACAGATTTGTAAAAGGAACTTATTTCCACGAGCTGCTGACACAGTGAACCAGGAATACCTGAGCAGGTAGTCCCATAAACTGGAATTATTAATGAATAGTTGTTCTGAGAATTAGCTGGACTTGAGGAAGGACAAAGAGTGAATGTAAAAGGTAAACCAGCAACTACTTCATCTCAAAAACCAAATGACTTTCCCCCCCTAGTCCTTTTTGTGCCAAGGATTATTGGATTTAAACTGACAATTCCCTTTTTTCTGCCGGAAAAAGAAAAGAGCAGTATCTAATGAAGAAAGCTTCCACGTGTCATCCGTGCTGCCCACAAGGAAAGGTTGATTAATAATAATACTCCAGCCCTGAATTACAGCCTCCTGTGCTGTGTACTCCTAAATTCCCTGGATTAGGAGAATTTAAAGCTTTGTGTCTTTGTCTTGCACAGGGATGAGCAGAGCTCACCTGCAGGAACCTGCAGGAGCATCTCCTGGGGCAGGGGTGTGGGCAGAGCTCACCTGGGGGCCACAGACCCCGTTTGGGGGTGAGAAGCAGGGTGGTGCCTTCAGTCCCTCTCTAGGCACTCTTGAGGAATTCTCAGTGATGAGGTTTCGTCACTCTGCTCATCCAGAAAGGCTCGGTAATTTCTGGTGTGAAAGTTGTTTGGGTGGAACGTCCCTGCAGTGAGAGGAGTAACTCACACCAGAGTTACACAGGGGTGGCTCCTGTGTGTACCCTGGATGGGAGGAGGTGCTGAGAGGCAGCATGAGGATGCTTCATGTTTTTGGGGCTTGGTGTTTTTTCCAGCTGATCTTTCCAGAGCAGGATCTGGGGGTCAGGATGGCTGATCTGGGGTGTGTAGGATGAGAAATCCGTGGTTTGCCGTGGGAATGATTTGGAAGAGGCCAGGCCTTGGCTCCTGGTTTTCAATTTTTCCAGCTCTCCCATGGATTTCTTTCCACCTGCTTCCTGTCAGAGCATGTAGCAGCTCTTAGAAATACATCAGTTTTCCAGGGTGTTGGGATTTAAAGGAAACTGCTTGAGAGAAGGGACTTCCCTGCCTTTAATAGTTGGGCATTGCTCAGGCTTTGGCTACAACCAAGTGTCTCCTGTAATGGGAGAACTCTTTGGATCACATTAAACATTGACATCTTGGATAACCTCCCCAGAGGTGCCCCTGCATCTCAAGGCCTGTGCTATAAGTTCAGTGAAAGCAGTTAAAAAATCTTATGTTAATTAAAAAAAAGCTTTTGGGCCTGTTGCCATACAATAGCTATTTTTTGTTGACTTTGATTCCGACTTTAGTAGCAAGTGAGGCATGAAAAACGTTGTTGGAAATATGGTTTTTAAACTGAATTGGCACCAAAAGACACTGTGCTGCCAGTGAGCTGTGATGTCTTGGAATGGGAAATTGGGACCTGGCTCCTCTTGGCTCGTGGTTTTTCCTTGCTTTGCATTGTAATGTCAGGAGCCCTCGAGTTGTGTGTTGTGCACTGGAGCTTTCCAACAGAGAGGAGAGTGCTGCATCTCCTTTTCTCTGAATGAGTGATTTCAGGGCTTGGCTTTTTGAGGAAAAGCAGGAGAATTGTGCTACTTTGATTTTGTTGGTAAGATCTTGTTAATCCTGGTGTGGACACCGGAGCTTTTGCTGCTTTATCTTTTTTAAACAGCCTGAAGTGAACCAGGAGTTGTGTGATTCTCTTAAAATCTCTCATTTTCTGCAGCAGCACCTCCCTGATGCCCAGTGGTTCCAGGCAGGATGTGTGTGGGATACAGGACAGCAAAACTCAATCCTCACTCTCAGCTGCAGCTTTTATTTTTCCCTGCCCTTATCACCAGCAGTGTACTGGGAAACCCAGCACAAACCACTTGAGTGTTGTGGTGAAATGGGGTTAGCAAGGCTTGCCTGCTGCTTTTTATGGAGTTTAATTGAGTTGCCCTGTGAATCCTTGTTTGTTATCTGGGCTAGGAGAGGGTTTCTCCCTATGGTGTCTCTCTTGTAATGGTGGTGTTGGTTGCAAGACAGAAATTTGGTTTTATGTTTGACTTTTCAGGCCTTTTTTGAGGGGCTAGAATACTTAGTGGCTTCCTGAAACTGCCCAGTTTTATTCCTTTTACCTGCTACAACTTCTGTTTCCTGTTTCTGAAAACAGGAAAACTTCCTGTTTTCCCTCAAAAAGCAGGCAGAACTTCTTCCCTGCTCTTATATAATGTTAGAAGCTGGGCTGGAGGGAGGCAGGACAGTCAAATGTTGTGTTACAAAGCTGTGCCTGGCTCTTCTCACGAGCTTGGTGTGTTCATACTGCTTTGGGATTTTTCTGTTGTCTCATTTGAGAACTCTGGTCAGTGGTTCCTGTGGCACAGACGTATCACACGTTCCATGAGGGCTGTGCTAAAAATCCCAGCAGCTTTCCTTCAGAGAGAAAATAATGTCTAAAATTAGGCTTAATAGTGCAGCTGTTGGTTTTATCTGTTACCTCATACACGACTTTTCCACCACTTCTCTCCCTTACCCTTTTCAAAGGGACACCACCAATTGGAAATCCAGCTTCTGCCCTCTGCATCTGAGCTCTGGGTAATTAAAATATTAGAGGAGCAAATGCCCTTTCCAGTTCTTACTCTGTGTATTTAAAATTCTCTGGCCCGTGAGTCTTGATTTCTCCTTTGAATTGCAGCTCCTGAGTGGTGGATGGCTCTGGGGAGCTCATCAGCAATGCCATTGCCCAATTCCTGCCAGGAATGCTGGAAACTCTCAAGGAGCAGCAGCAGCAAAACAGAAACCAAAGGCAGCAAACGTGGTTGGGGGGATGGAAAAGATAAGCTTGTCAATATTTAGCCACTTGGTTTTTCCCTCTGGAATGGTCCTTAAACCATCAGCAAGGGTGGGAAACAACATTTCCCCTTTTGTTCTGCTGGGAGAGAAAGGAAGGATAACTTCCTGCTGGGAAAAAAATGTTCTTAAGAAGTCCTACTAAAGTTTTTTCTGTTGTGTGCTGGCTGCAAAAAGTTCAGTCTTTAATTTATGCACAGGAAAACTGGTGTCTGTTAGCCAGAGCCATAAATCTGCAGCTGGAAGTGAATGACAAGTGGAAGAAGAAAGGTTTTTGGCACTCTGGAGCAGAGCTGCTTGGGCTGTGTCGGTGGCACCAGAGCAGCTGCTGCCTTTTTGTGTCCCTGGAAAAGCAGGGCAGTTCCTCACTGGACACAACCCTGGGGTGTCCTTTTGGGGGGCTCAGGAGGACCCAGGAAAATCCCAGTCCCGAATTTCCCATCCCCTCTGCTGCTGTGGGTTCTGTAGGGCTGTGCAGGGTTGTGCTGTGCTGGGTTTCAGCAGCCTTTGGTTTCTCCCTGGTCAGCAGGGGTGGAACCTGGGCTCTGAATTCCCACTGGGGCTGATCCTCAGAGGCTGAGCTGCTGCTCTGGAGCTTTGGGAAGGGTGGGGAGGGGAGGATGAACCCTCTGGCTCTCACCCTGTGCTGATTGTGACCTCAGATTCCCTCCCTGGCTTTAGCTGAGCACACTGAGACACTTTCAGTGGAGCTGCTTCTCCCAGGACTCAGCTCCTGCCTGAATTTTACCAGTTCCATGTCCCAATCAGCCATGGATTAATCAGGTATTAACACAATGAGGGAGGAGTTCCCACTCTTCCCTGAACTCCCAGGGCTGTGACAGCAGCTCAGTCCTGCAGCTTGGGCATTCCTGGGGGCTCTGGCACTGCACCAGGAGTGCCACAGTGTCTTTCTGGAGGGGTTCTGAGTGACAGCTCAGTGAGTATTTACACAACGTGGGCACGAGTTCTCTGTGCTTGAAACGTCAAGGATGCTGCATAATGACAGGTAAACTTAATAAAAGCTGCTTCAGGGTTTCTCAGCAAATATTTCTTTTTGCTTTAGGTGTTAAGAGTAAAACGAAGCTGGAGTCTAATTTTTAATTTTATTTTTTCCTTGGAGAAAAAAGGGACAAAAGTGTGTAGGATCAAATAAGGGGATCAGTTAATTCTGTTAATAGGGTAAATAAATACCTTTATGAGAAAGTGAGAGAGTGGAGATAGTGTGTATGTCTTAATTCCTATGAAATTCCCGTGAAAAATCAGTTTGTGTAAATAACTCCAAAAAAACCTGCTGCTCCATTACAGTTATTGGCATTTCATGTGATAACCAGCATGTCATTATTTCCTTAAGCCAGCTCTGGTAATTGAAACTCTTTCAAGGACAAATTCAATTGCTATTAACTTTTTTTTTTTTTTTTTTTTAACTTGAGTAACTTTCTCTCCTGGATAATTAACATTAAGCCTGAATTGGTTAGATGTGGGCAGCAGTTTTTGGGACCCCAGTGCAGCTGGTGGAGCAGAGCCTGCTCCTTGGCCTGGTTTTGTGGGTGCTTGGCCTTGTGGGGAGCCAGGGGGGACCAGAGGTGACTTTGTTGGGGACATCTGGGATGAGGCTGAGGCCAAAGGTGGCCCCGATTTTTCTGCCACTTCTGACTTTCCACCCTTAGAGGTTCTGTGACTTTTCTCAAAGAGAAATTCTTGAAGCTGGGAGGGCTCTGGAGTTTCCCTCCCTGGGGAGGATGAATGGGTCAGAGAAGAGCTTTTCTCCCCTCCACTCACTTGTGAAATTTCATTCAGGTTTGACTAAGAGAAACCCTGAAAATCACCATTTCCCTGGTGATGTCAGCAGGTCCTGTGAGCAGCAGAGTTTGAGAACCTGGGCCCAGCCCAACCCCAGCTGCAGCTCCAGCTGTGCTGGGCTCTGGGGGTGGCTCTGCTGGGGCAGGACCCAGCGTGGGCACAGGGCAGGCAGGGAGGGCTCTGGAAATGCCATCCTGGTTTGGGTTCCAGGGCTGAGTTTGCTGTTTGGGGAGCAGGGTGTGCAGTGTGGGCTGTGCTGCCTGGGCTGTGTGCTCAGTGCTGATCTCGAGCAGAGCTCTGGAGGTGAATTGGGGAGCTCACCAAGCCCCCCTGTCCTGCTCAGGGCAGGATCAGCCCCACCTGAGCTCAGCAGAGCTGCCTCTGTGTCAGTGCTTTGTTGGACATAGGGAAAAGATTCCAACTCAACCTCATTAATTGTCTCTTGTCCTGCTCTCTCCTGGTGTGGGGAAGAGGCAGAAGTGCACAGTAACTGCTCTCAAACGTGTGGCTTTGTGCCTGCCCCTGTTCCCTTGAGAGAATCTCTCCAGAATCTCCCCTTGGCTGCTGTGGGAGTTGTGCTGGGGGCTGGACTGTCCTGCTGTGCCACCTGAACCCTGCCGGGCTCCTGGGCTCCCTCTGCTCCCTCTGGGATCCTTCCTGGAGGCTTGGCTGGAGTTTTGTACCTCAGAACAGTCCGAGGGTGGATTTAAAGTTCAAATGATTGCAGGACTATGCACCCTGTGCGAGTTTAGGAGGAGAGTCTGCTATTCATTAACTCTGGGTAAATAATTAAACCAGTGCCAGGCTAGAGGTGGTCTCCCCTCAGCCCTGCTCCCTGTGAAAGGCTTTCACAAAAGTTCTTACCTCGGTGCAGGAGATCTAGAGATATGGTGGAAGTGCTGGAATTAGTAAAAACTTGATTTTTCTCTTCTCTTTATCTTTGACTTTGGGGTTTGCATGGCTAATCAAGGAAAAGACTTCCCATTCAAGGCCGGTTTCCTGAGCGGGTTCACGTGCTCAGAGCCTCCTTTCTGTGCTGTGGCTGCACGTGTTGGCTCTGCTCTGCGTGGGTGGGGGTTATTATTTTATTGTAAAATAACCCAAACTCCTTCACTCATGGTCTGTGGGGCACTTGGGGTGGTTGCAGTGCTTTGGATCCCCCAGGAAGGACTTGGGGCAGCTGCTGCATATGGCCAAGTTGAACAGTAATTTTATTTTTTTCAAAATTCTGTGTGGATAATTGGACAGTGTTTTGATAGAAGGCATTTAAGTATCAAAGTATCTCAGAGTCTTTCAGGTTCTTGTGGCAGAGCAGGAGTTTTGCACGTTCTGGGAGCCTTTCCCTGGCTCTGCACCCTGCAGGTGGCAGAGAGGTGCTCTGAGCACAGCTCAGAATCCAGGTGAACGCCCTCTCTGCTGGAGCAGGATTTCTCTCAGGGCATGGGGTTACACCTGGAGCAGTTTCCACAGCTTGGAAGGGACCTCTGGAGATGTCCCAGTGCCTCCCCTTGCCCTGGCAGGGTTCCAGGTGACACAGGAGCAGCTCCAGGTGGCTTTGGGATGTCCCCACAGAGGGAGACTCAGCTGTTCCAGGGCTCTGCCACCCTCATGGAAAGAAGTTCTGCCTCTGTTGAGCTGGAACTTGAGGTTTATTTTATGGCCATGGCTCTTTGTCCTGTCACTGTCACCCCTGAACAGAGTCTGGCACCATCCTCTTAACAATTTTCTCTGGGTTAAGGAGAAAGTTTCTTGGTGGAAATGTGGTTTCCAGCAGCTTGTGGGGAGAATGTGGCTCCCCTGGAACAGGGGAAGGGACTTTGAGGAGGGAGTGAGAGCTGGCATAAAAGTCACTCAGGTCATGCACTGGGGGAGAAGCAAAAATCCTGCCTGGCTGCAGGGAGCACTGCCAGACCAGTCCTATCCCAAATTATCCATCTGTCTGTGCCTAAGGATGTTCCTGAGCCCCTTCCCTGTCCTTCCTGCTCGGCTCACAGGCCATGGTGGTGTTGCAAAAGCTGCTTTCCACGTTAATTGTGATTGATTACCTTGCAATCTGGGACAAGATTTCCTTTGAAAAGCTATATGCTGATTTGGTGTCAGGAATTAAAATCAGATGAAGTGATTAGTGTTGTATGAAACATCCCAGAGCAGAGGAGTGCTCCTTGGTTTTCAGCTGTGTTCTGGCCCTTAACCCTTCCCTGCCTTGTCCTAGGAGTGGGATGTTGAGTGTGAGTTACTCCCAGTGAATAACTCGGCCAGCTGGGAGCCCTGGAGCAGTGTTTAAATCCAGCAGAGCCAGGTGTGAGGTGCTGCTGAGCCTCAGAGCCTGGATTTCCTGATTCCCTGCCTTTGGTGATCCCTGTGAGCCTACTGGAAGTGCCCAGTGCAGGAGGGGCAGGAATTGAGAGCTCCGTGCCTGATCACCCTGTAAATGGCAATAAACTGCTCAGAGGTGTCACTGCTGTCAAGGCACACTCATGTCTCATCTCCCTTTGCTCATAGGAGTTGCCTTGCAGTTTCTTGTTCTACCTGTTCCTGGAACCAGTGCAGGCTGCAGCGTTGGCTGTTCCTCCTGCCCCCATGGCATTGGCACACCTGGGAATTCTGGGCTCCTCTCCCCAGCTCCTCTTAACTCGCTCAGCACCTCCCCACCTCGCTCATTCTGCCTGGAAAGAAACCTGGATTTATCTGGGTGGAGATGAAGTAAAATCCCAAGGACAGAACCGAGCGTGGGGCAACAGAATCAGGCTTCAAAAATTACTGTGAGCGAGGCGGGGTGGGCTTTTTGAAAATAAAAAATTATGATTATTTTTAATTAACAAGGACCCTGTGTCACTCAGTGAACCTGAATCACAGCAGCCTTGGCTTGGTGGAGGCTCCAGCAGTGTCTTCCCTGCTGTCTGGAGCTGCCTTGGCTGCAGCTCCAAGTTTCTTGCCCACGTAGACTCTGCATCTCCCCCAGCCTCCTCTTCCCCAGGCAGCCCTGCTCTGCTGGATGCAAATAGCTCCTTTGGGTGTAAATACTGCAGATTGGTTGTGGCTTTGCTGTAAAGTTACCGAGCCCATCCTCAGTAAATGCAGATGGTAACTTGTCATTACTGCAATTTTAAATATTTTTGGTTCCGTGGAAATGAAGTGGAGGCTTGAAGGTTGGATTTTAAGGCTAAAATAAGAGAAGGCTCAATAAAATCCACAAAAATAGCGCCCAAATTTGTCAGCTGCTGTAATGACAAGGGAAATAAAGTAACTTTTTCTGTTTCCTATTAGCAAAACAAAGCGTTGTTACCTTGTTTTGTGTTGGATACAGGACACGGAGGGGTCAGGAGTGCGGGAAGGGGGTTTGGGGTTTGCTGAGCTCTTTCCCAGTGAGGTGACACAGAGCTGGTGCCAGGCAGGGTGTGAGGTGACAGCTCCTGTACCCAGGCGTGTTTGGGGGGCTCTGGGGTAATCAGGGATGCTCATCCCGACCTCCTGGCTGGGCTGGGGCTGTGCCTGGGGCTGTTAGAGCTGCTGGCCCCTGTCCCCCCATCCCAGGGATGTCACTGAGCTGTTCCTGGGGCTGTTAGAGCTGCTGGCCCCTGTCCCCCCATGCCAGGGATGTCACTGAACTGTGCCTGGGGCTGCTGGCCCCTGTCCCCCCATGCCAGGGATGGTCACTGTGCTGTCCCTGGGGCTGTGCCTGGTTCTGCTGGCCCCTGTCCCCCCATCCCAGGGATGTCACTCTGGGCTGTGAGTGTCCAGCCAAGGGCTGGAGTGTGGGAGCACAGGGGCTGTGCTGGGATTGCCTGGCTTCCACAGATTCATCCCCAGCCTTCCTGGATGGTTTTGGCCTTCCACAAGGCACCCTTGTGGATGAATTCAGTCACTCTGCAGGAGCAGGGCAGAGGCTGAGCCATGGCTTGGGGCAGCTGCAGGTCCCAACACGCAGCTCCTGTGAGCTGGGGTGAGCTGCAGCTCTCCAGGGATCAGCGTGGCCGTGCCCTCCTCCCTCCAGGTGCTGTGTGTGGCAGGAGAGCTGGGGCTGTGCAGAGCCCTGAGCTGATCTCCAGGGCTCCCCAGGAATGCCCAGCCCCGCGTGGGAAGGGTCACGGGAGTCTGCCTGTCCAGTTGAGTCTGTTCAGCCTCTGTTTATTCTGGTGTGAAATGAGGTGGATTTGCAAAGTGATGAGATATTCAAATACAGATGGAGCTTTCAGACACACAAGTGGGTAGAAACCTGTGCTGCTGCATTTTACAGATGAAGATTTATCAGGAAAGTGTTCTTAGAAAGGAACCCAGGAGGCTCTGCTGGAGGTGTCTTATCAACTCCAGAGTGTGCACCAGCACCCTCAGATTTCTGTGCAGAAAAGGCTTTTTGTGAATTGATAAAACCACCTTCACTGTAGGAAGTGAACTCCAGTGAGTCCTTGCTTGTCTCTTCCCTCAGACCTCCAGTTTTGGAAAGCATCCCTCGTGTTCAGTAGCAAAAGACATCTGTCCATGAGCTTGTCAGCAGGGCTTGTTTTCAAGGAAACAGGGGTTACAGGGAATTAGCTGCATGACTGAAGTCTGCCACAGGTTGCAGTGCCTGAATGTATTTACAGGGCATCTGGAGCCCTTTCAGGTTTTCAGCACAGTTTGGAGCAAACATTTTGGGACTCGCTGGTGATGGGGAACAGCTGCTCTGTGCTCCTTGGAGTGAGATCACTTCAGCAGTGGTGACACTGAGTGTAATTCTGCTCTCCCACCCCAGCCCTTCCTCCCCCTGTGTGTTTTATGGCTTGCTGTTGGCCTGCTCCCATTCCTGTGGTACAGCACGAGCTGGGCTGCTCCTTCCAGCCTGGAAGTGCAGTAATGAGACATTTGAGTGTCTTTTTGTTGACTTGCCTCCAGTTCATTAGAGCAGAAGTAGGAGGTTGGCTGAACTGAAAGCCTGGTTTAATATTCAGGAAGGAAGTTTCTTTCCATCTTAAAAGGAACAGCACCTCATTACAAGGATCACATGTTCCTTGGGATCATCTCCCATGGAGCTCAGGCGCAGTTTTCTTTACATCTTGGTGTTGCTTGGATTTCTGGGTGGAGTCAGCAGTGGCACTTGGGGAATCCTGGGGAGAGTTGGTTGAATAATGTGCTTGTGAAGTGAATTGAAGCTGGACAGCAAGGGATAGATAGCTCATTACCTAGTTCTTTGGATAGAAGGAAGTTGTATTTTTAAATGTAAGTTCAAATTGTTGGAGAAATTGTATAGAAATTGTGTAGGGATCACAGAGTCTGGATAACAAACTGGTCATCAGCTCTTGTACAGTACTCATAATCCCTTGTTAATTTTGACTGCATTTAAATCAGTAGATGGTGTTTGTAGTGTCCTGCCATGGTGTGATGGGGGACAGGGAGTGAGTGCTCTGCTTGTTGCTGATTTTCAGGCAGTGGGGAAGCCTTGTGCTGTTCCACAGGGATGTGCTCTGAGCAGGCAGGAGAGGGCTCCATGAGGAACCTGGTGCTTGTTGCAGTTCCATTAAAATAAAATAAACAATAACACAACTCTGCTGGTGCCTGGGCATGAACCCTGTGCTGCTGCTGGGTTATTTCCAGTGAGGCTTTGAGGGGTGACTCTCATTTCGCTTCCCCACCACATCACCTTCTGCTGATTGACTTCTTTCAGGAACGAGATGTTCCATAATGATACATCCTGTAATCAAAACTCTGGTCAGTGTTAATCAATTAGAAGAATATTAGTAAGAGCTGTGCTTTGGAAAGTCCTCTGAGATGTGTGGACTGGGTTCTTGCTGAGAAACGTTAATGGGTAATTACTGGATTGTGTTTAGCAGGGAGATGCAGGTCACAGGATGGCTGCTGGGAGAAACTCACTCCTCTTGCTGCACTGGTAAACTCAGGGTCTGGATTTACAGATCTCCCCAAAGAAAATGCTGTAATAAACGATCAAGGAGGGGATAAAACACTGGGCAGGGCAGATTTTGGGTTTGCAGGAGCTCCAGATAGAAGCAGGTGGCTGAAATAATGCAGAAGGGGTCCTGTTCTCCTCTGTGCTGGTGTCTCGAGCTTGTTCTGAGGTCGGGGTGTTAGCGAGGTTTAGAGGAATAGAAAATGTCTTGGGTCAAACTCTGACCTACTGGGAAAAGTCAGAAGAAAAACCAGGCTCTTTCTGGTTACAGAACTGAAACTGTGGAGCAGAGGTCATTTGTTTTGACAGCCAAACTTCAATCTGCATTGGCCATTGATAGTGGGATGAGCATACATCACCTCCTGCTTGTGTGTCCAAATCCCAGTTAGATTCTGGGATTTGTGGGGGCGAGGGAGGAGTTTGATTTTTCTGTAGCTTATGTAAAAACGGGTTTGTCCTGCATGTTTCCAAGGGATGAGCATTTGTAACTCTGAACTGTATTCCAAAAGTCAGGTTTTGGCACTCCAGGCCTGTGGGTGTGAGCATCCTGCCTGCTCCCCGAGTGGAGTGGGGTTCCCAAAGTGAGGGGGGAGGTAAAGGGGGTCCTGGTGGGAGCTGAACAGGGCCAGCACTGCCCTGTGTGTGCTGAGGGACTGAGGGAAGTTGGTGGATTTCTCAAGTTCAAAAAGGGAGGGGAAAAGCAAAAAAGGAACTGTGCATATGTGACGATATTCTGAGAAACAGGCTCGTTGTTTACACCAGTGAGGTGCTGGATACCACCATTACCATGAGTTTTCTAGGTGTTGTCTTTTGGGGGCATCTTCAGGACCTGCTGGAGGATCTTTATTTGACCTTCAGCTTCCCCTGAGCCTGCTGTGTCCCTGTCTCAAAGCAGACCACCGTGGGGAGGGGGGATGGCAGCGTGACCCGGGCTATAAACGGCAGCGAGTTCAGGCCGGGCTGGTGATCTGAGAACCTGAAATAGAGCAGATGAAAGAGCTCCCAGAGCAGGGTGAGCCAAACGAGCATGGCTTTGGGTTGTATCAGTGCTCCAGCCGTGGGTTTGGAGGGCACAGATGGGTCTGAGAGTGTGTGATGTGCAGACACGAGTGAGCAGCCCAGGCTGGGCTTTGCTGGATTCTCCCTGGGCGCTGCTGTGTGCCCTGTCCTGAGCTCTGTGCTGGGGATGCTCTGGGTCAGCTGTGCCTGTGTTTCATCACCACAGCCTGGTTTTGGTGGATCCCGGGGCTCTGTGCCAGCTTTGGGCAGTGCCTGGCTGTGTTTGGCAGTGCTCATGATCCCTGAGCTTGGTGAGTGATCCCCTCACCCCAGATGAGGTTTGCCCTGCTCAGGGCTCTGGTGCCTCGGTGCTGCAGCATCTCAGTGTCCTTGGAGAAAGGGCAGGAGTCTGGGGGTGTAAGGGTGGGAATCCCTCATCCACAACACCGGCTGGTTTCAGCCCAGAGGTGTTCCCGGGGGTGAGCACTTTGTCCCCAAGCCCTGCGCTGTGTCCCCATCAGTGCTGCTGCTCTGCCCGTTCCAGCCTGGCTCCCTTTGGCCACTGCCAGCGCTGGGGACAGCTGGCAGCTCCCCCCGGGCTCTGCAGGCTCCCCTGTGCCCCAGCAGCAGGCACTGCCTGGCTCTCTGTGCCCCAGGCAGTGCTGGTGCTGCCCGGCTCCCTTTGGAGCAGCAGGCAGTGCTGGTGCTGCCCGGCTCCCTTTGGAGCACCAGGCAGTGCTGGTGCTGCCCGGCTCCCTTCACACCAGCAGTGCTGGTGCTGCCCGGCTCCCTGTGCCCCAGGCAGTGCTGGTGCTGCCCGGCTCCTTTTACACCCGGCAGTGCTGGTGCTGCCCGGCTCTCTGTGCACCAGGCAGTGCTGGTGCTGCCCGGCTCCCTTTGGAGCAGCAGGCACTGCCCGGCTCCTTTCACACCCGGCAGTGCTGGTGCTGCCCGGCTCCTTTTACACCAGCAGTGCTGGTGCTGCCCGGCTCCCTTCACACCAGCAGTGCTGGTGCTGCCCGGCTCCTTTTACACCAGCAGTGCTGGTGCTGCCCGGCTCCCTTCACACCAGGCAGTGCTGGTGCTGCCCGGCTCCCTCCATCTGTTCCTGCCCTGCCGGGATCCCCGGCTCGGCTCCAGGCGCTCTCTCCGTGGCCGGGGATTCCGAGGAGCAGAACCTCGCTGGCAGGAGCAGCGTGCCTTTGCTTTTATGCAGATGAGCCATGTGCTTTTCTCACTCGAAGGCGTTGCGCAGGAAAAGCCGTTTCCTGTGTTTGGTTCTGGGTGGGCGGCTCCGCTCGGGGCTGAGCCGGGCTTTGGGAGCGGGATTAGCGGAGCGGCCCCCCCGAGCCGAGCCCAGCCGTCCCTTCCACCTCCAGCTACGTCAGCACAACACAGGCACACGCGCTCGAGCTGCTGGTGTCATTCATTCAGTGCCAAGATTGCTTTAAAAAATTCCCTTGGCCCCAGTTCAAACAGGAGTACAGCTGGGATGTGTTAGATTTTAGGCAGTCTGCCCTCAATTTGAGATGAGTTATAAATAGCAGTGCCGACTTCCTTAACTACCACTCTCCGAGGTAAAATGCAGGTTAATGACTGTGGGAATCAATTAGGGCTTCTCTCGGTTAAACAGCCAGCAACGCTTTTTATTATTTTTTTATCACAAAAAACGGACAACAAAGCTGGTCAGGGAAAGATTTCAAAGCCGAGGTGAGAGCTTAGGGGTTTTCTCTTGTTTTTTTAGCCTTCTTATTTTTTTGGGGAGGGTCAGGGGGGCAGCTGAAGAAAACAGTTGTGGCCAACACCCACGTTTGCCAATAATTGAATGATTTGGAATGGGAGAGTTCAGTGAATGACTCTCCTTCCTTTTCTTCCTCTGGCCCAATAAAATACAAATTTTTACTAAGGTAATGGGGAAAGTCAGAATTCCATTTTTCTGTACAGCTGTGGAGGGTTTGGCTCTTGCTTCCAAAGTGGGATTTGCTCTTCCCTTTACTCATTTTCCTGACAGGACCAATAGCAAGTCCTCTCCAATTTAACCAAGCTATTCATTCAAGAGGCCAAATTTCTCTTCCACCGAACAGAACCTGAAAAGAATTGTTGATGGAATCCTCTTGTCTGCTTGGAGGTTTTTTTGTTTCTCACGGAAAGCCCCGGTGTTGTTGGGAAGAAGAGCTGGTTTCACTGCACTGCCTCATTACGGGGGCCTGACACCCTTCACATCACACAGAGTGATTTGAAGAGCTTTTGAACTCGGCAATTTGAACCCACTCTGGGCTTGCTGTTACAAACTCTTAGTCTAGAAATATCCGAAATTACCCCAAAAACTCCGCAGTTTCTCTGGGTTTATGGCCGCTCTCGTCACACACCAAACCACACAAGTTTGTTTTTGGGAGTTTGGCTCTGGCAGGACAGTGCTTTGTGGAGTTTGGGTCCTTGTGGTGTTACACAACAGCAGAGATAGTGGGAATGAGGGAGAATAAAGCAATTTCTGTGAATGCAGGGAGGTGGAAGCAGGGGGTCTGGACTTCAGTGATCAAGGAGCAACACTTTCTCTCAATTATGTCTCTCTGTGGCAGGGCCTTTGCTTTTGAAGTGCAATCACAGTAATCTACTCCTGTGGTTTCCTATTGAAAGGATTTCCCATGTATCTGCCCAGAGGAGAATTTCCAGCCCTTTGCAGTCAGGATTTGGTATTTCTGTGTTTATCCTGACGTGTTCTTGCTCCCACCTCGTGTGCCAGGGCTGTGCAGCCTCTGCTCCTCCTGCATCCTCACACCAGCCCTGCACCCATCCCTGCCTCTTTTCTTGAGACTTCAGCTCCCTAGAAGGGTTTTGGGGCAGCAGATTCCAGGAAATTTCCTGCTGGTGACTTTTGGAGCCAGAGCAGCAGCACCAAGTCCCTGTCAGCAACAGAGATGTGTGAGATATTCTGAATTAATGGGATATTTTGAAGGAAGAAACAACACATGGCAGCACTTGAGATGTACAGGGCAACCCCAGGGAGCAGGAATTAGCCTTGCTACGAGTCAGGAGTGTGTGTGTATGAAATAGTTCCTTCATTAGGGATTAATTGGCGTTTACATTCCTGCTGGAGATAGGATTTTATCCAGAAGGCTGCAGTGGAGATGCTCTCAGTGTTTGTTTTTAGCAGCCTCTCTGTGCTGGGGCCTGGTGGAAGGGTGGCAGCTTGAGGCACTCGTGTCCTCCTACGCTGAGCAGCCAAGGTGATGACTTGGTCACATCCTGGAAAGATGTTTGGGGTTTGTGTTCTGTTTTTTTTTTTTTTCTTTTCCTTTTTTCTCTCTCTCTGTCTCTTTATTTTTTTAATTTTTTTTTAATGGCTGCACAAACAGTTCCAAAAGTTTCTTGGAAGTTTTTTGGTAGTTGTCGTGCTTCCTGTAGGAGTCATGGAAAAGTGAATCTTCATCTTGTTTTCTCCTCCCTGAAGAGATGGTTGGTCTTGTGGGTGACCACAGACAAGAAAATCAGTGCAGGGGTGGCAGCACGTAGTGTGAGTGTATTTGGAAAAAAAAAATTAAAAAAAAAACCCGAAAAAGAATGTATTTGAGAAGCTGCCCTTGTGGAGGGCTGCAAAGGTGAGTTACAACCACAGGAGGAAGCAAGTAACACATGGAAAAGATGCTCAAGTATTTAGTCAGTAAGCCAGAGCTGCACTTTGTCAGGTGGAAGGGAGGATGTGAGTGCTTGGGGGTGGTGAGAGCAGGCTGCACTCAAAAGCCAGGGGCTGGGAAAGCTGCTGGTGGCCCCGATTTTACATACCAAAGGGGATAACGTGGGCAGGGAGGAGATGGCAGCAGTGCAGGGGGATACCCACGAGGCAGGGCTTGGGAAGCATCAGGGACAATTGCTGGGAAGATGTAAACACCATTTGCATCCTTTAGGGTGTGAGGGAGCTCCACATGGGTGCTCCATTCAGGGCTGAGGCCCTGCAGCTCTGAGGGCTCCACCAGAGCCTTCAAAGATCTCTTTTTTTCTGCCCCCATGAATGGAAACTCCTTCTCTGAGCTGGCACAGACCCTGTGTGGGTGCCTGGCATTCCCAGGGCAGGGATCTGGGGCTGCCTTGGGGTCTAAAACGTGGAATCCAACTTGTTCAGGATCGGTTTGGTGTCAGGATGGACGGGAATGGGAACATCCAGCACAGCTGGGCGTGGGAGGGCATCCAAAATCCAGCTGTGCAGGGAGAGCTGGGCTGGGAGCAGCTCCACAGGGTGGCAAACTCGGGGGGCTTGGCTTTCCAGGAGCAGCTGGGAAAGGCTCTCAGGCACAGCCTGGGGCTCTGGGGTGTCCTGGGGCAGATCTGGATCCTGGTGGATCCTTCAGTTGGGTGCCCTGAGCTGCTGGGTGCACCTGGGCTCTGTTCTCCATCCGTGTGTGCCACAAGGACACACATGGCTCTGAGAGAGCCCAGTGTTGTGAGCCAGCAGCCTCTCCCTTGCCAGCAGTGGGGCTTTTCCTGCCATCCCCACTCAGTCCCAGCCCCGTGGTGTCCCTGTGCTGGTGCTGGCTCGGGGCTGAGCCTCCCTGGCAGCCACCCTGCACAGCCAGCTGGCCACACAAATGTGTGCTGGGGCTCCAAGCTGTGCTGGCTGCTGGGGAAGGCTTTCCTCCAGTGCAGCATGCTGCAAGAACTCCTTTTTTCCCCCCTAAGAGGGTGGATTCTGCAAACATCAGTGAAATGCTGCTCTGGGGTTCAGTGGGGTTTCCAGCCTGGGCTGTGTGTGAGGTTTGCTTGTGCAGACCTGTAGGGCCACTCCTCAAGCTCCTGAGCTCAGCAAGAGAGGGTGGATCTGCACAAACAGCACCCCAGGGCTGGGGCAGGAAGGGATGGTGTAATAGAGATCCATTGTCATGGTGATCTGTGGAAAACATCTCCCTGGGATTAGTTAGGTCACCGGGAGCTCAGGGGAGGATTCCCATTCAGCCCCAGGAATGGAGGTTAAGGACTGGGCTGGGATTCATTGAGAGGTCACCACCCAGAGCAGCCCTTGCTTTAGTGGGGAATAACTGCCAGGGTGGAAAAGCCCTGGTTTGGGGTTTACAGTGTTTTCAGGAAATTCAATTGGCTGTTCCTAAATCTTGGCTCCAGGCAGGGGTAGCACAGATGAAGAAGTCCAAGGAAAGTTGCATTTCTCCACTCACTCATCTCATTGTCTCTGCTCTAATGCTCAGGGACCTGGCTTTCAAGGCCAACAAATTTTTTATGTGCATCTGAATAAATTTGATTTGGAAACTCTTTATTCTCCGAAAGGCAGCAGGCACAAAGCACATGTAAAAAAAACATTAAAAAATGAAACTAGTCTTGAAGACTGTGGATGTCAGCAGCAATGCCCAGTGTTACTTCATCAGTGTGCATTAATTGAAATGCAGAAGTGTAAATTAACAGCCTGTAGTGTTTTGGGAGACCTTGTTACACGTGAAAGAAGCAGTGTTTCTTGTGAATATTTAAATTTTCAGCCTAAATTTGCCTTGTTGTGGAATATCTGGACATTAAACTACTCCCTACAATGGGGAAAAGCCACTTACACTGATAATTGATTTTTCTTGGAAATCCTTCCCCCCTTCTCCCCTGCCTTGCCACGGGAGAGATGTCAGCATTAAATGACTTCACCCTGGGCTTGTTCTTGGTGGAGTGGTGGCCTTGGAAGGGCAGCAGGAATGCTGCAGTAATTCCAGGTGTAACTTTGGGACGAGCCAGGCGGCTTCCCCTCAGCGCCGTTCTCTGCGGGGTTTTGGGGAGCTGTGATGTTCAAATGAACAGAGCACCGTGTCCTGACGTGCCTCACGTGTCTCCTGTTGCCTTGCAGCCCTCGAGCCCGATGGATCAGATGGGGAAGATGAGGCCCCAGCCCTACGGAGGGAACAACCCCTACACGCAGCAGCCGGGGCCGCAGGCGGGGCCGCAGCAGGGCCACGGCTACCCCGGGCAGCCCTACGGCCCCCAGGGCCCCCAGAGATACCCCATGGGCATGCAGGGCCGGGCACAGAGCGCCATGGGCAGCATCTCCTATGCACAGCAGGTACAGCTATGAGCTGGGGAGGATATTTGGGTAAAAGGGCTTTTCTGCAGCCTGGGTTTTGTGCCACACCTGTGTCCAGGTGGGATTGATACCCCGGGGAATCCTTGTGTCCAAGAGGGGCAGTGAGTCCAGCAAGGGGAAAATAAACAGCAGGGGAGGGAGATCCTCTTTCTGCTGTGCTGTGGTAGAGACACAGCTGTTCTTTGCACAAGAAATGACTCCAGGTCAGTTTTGGCTCATTACATGATCCAAGTGGCGCCTGCTGGACTGTTTGCAGGATTCAAAAGGCAATTTTTCTTTTTTTTTTGCTGGAGCAAGCAATCTTTCCCTTCAGTGTTACTTTTGTTGAAGGGTGGTCAGACAGAGATCCCTAAAACCTTAGCTATGATGCCTGTGAAACCTTGGTCACTGCCAAGAGCAACGTCACACACCAGTGACTTGTGGCTGTTGTCTAGGTGGTGGCATTTCCAGTGCATTGCTGCACAGCTTTCTGAATTCTGAATTCCTGCTTCTCAAGCAGGATCTGTGTGTGTGTGTGTGTGTGTGAGAATCCCCTTTGTGACCGCTGTGCCTCCATCTCTCCCTGTGCAGATGCCTCCGTACGGGCAGCAGGGCCCCGGCGCCTACGGGCAGCAGAGCCAGACTCCCTACTACAACCAGCAGAGCCCTCACCCGCAGCAGCAGCAGCAGCAGCAGCCTCCCTACTCTCAGCAGCCTCCCTCGCAGAGCGCTCACCCCCAGCCCTCGTACCAGCAGCAGCAGCAGCAGCAGCAGGCTCAGCCCGCGGCGCCCGCGGCGGCGTACCCGCAGCAGCAGCAGCAGCAGCCCCCCAGCCCGTACCCGCAGCAGCCGGGCCCCCAGCACGCCCAGGGCCAGCCCTACTCGCAGCAGCAGCAGTCCCAGTCCCCCTACCAGCAGCAGCAGCAGCAGCAGCAGCCCCCGGCCCCCTCCTCGTCGTACGCGCCCGCGCAGCCGCAGCCGCCCTCAGCCTACTCCCAGCAACGCTTCCCCCCGCCTCAGGTAGGCTGCTCCTGCTCTGCTGCCTCTCCTGGGGCATTCCCCCAGCTCCTGGAAAAGCATGGGGGCAATCCTGCTGCTCTCTGAGTTCAAATTGGTTAATTAATTAAAGTGTGCACTGCAGACTGGGTGGGACAATGGTCAGAGCGTCTCCTGTGGCTCGCAGGTGGGGCAGCCAGCAAAAGTAAAACTTGGCTGTGGGGAGGAGAAATAAAGCTGGCTGGGACCCTTCAGCAGACACTGCAGCACAGCCAGGGCTCCTGTGAGAGGGGGGAGGTTTGGTTGAGTTGCCCTGATGAGGGGTTTGGAGCAAGGCTGGGGTGGTGGAGGTGAGAGCAGAGGGGCAGAGCCAGGACAGGATCCCCAGGGTCAGGGGTGAGGGAGGGCTGGGCAGTGGCTGCCATGGCCCTGGAGCTGTGCTCCCAGCTCTGAGCAGCACCCTGGCAGTGTTGGTGGGTGCTGCCTTCCAGTCCTGGCTCTCACCTCCTGTTTTGGGCACATAAATCTGCCACAAAGTGAAACATCCCAGAGCAGTTCCAACAGAGCCTTCATTGTAGTCCCATCCATGACCTTTCCTTTGGTGTTGCTTGATGTTTCAGGAGTTATCTCAAGACTCATTTGGGTCCCAGGCATCCTCTGCTCCCTCAATGGCTTCCAGTAAAGGGCAAGAAGACATGAACTTGAATCTTCAGTCCAGACCTTCCAGCCTGCCGGTGAGTGGGGCTGGGCCCGGGGCAATCAGGGGCACAGCGGGAGAAATGAGCACTGGTAGAATTCCAGGTGGAAATGGGAGCCATGGAGGCTGCCTGTGCTTTTTACTAAGTCATTAGCTTCTGGCTTCCCACTGGAGATTGAATGTAATTTACAAAAGTAATGGAT
Organism: Catharus ustulatus; assembly: GCF_009819885.2. Classification (NCBI taxonomy): domain Eukaryota; kingdom Metazoa; phylum Chordata; class Aves; order Passeriformes; family Turdidae; genus Catharus; species Catharus ustulatus. The sequence continues at coordinate 7,144,966 of NC_046246.1, forward strand.
TTGAGAGGGAAGTTTAACCCTGAGTGCTCTGCTCTGCAGGTCCAACCTAAAGCGCTTCATTCTGGGTTCTCTGTGCAGGTCTGCAGTGCCTGGCTGCTGGCAGAGCAGCCCTGGCCTCCAGGGAGAATCCTTCCCACCTTGTTTTCCTGTTCTGTGCCCACTGTGGCGCTGGTGGTTGGCACTGGAGCACCCCTGCCTTCCGTGGGATCCTTGGGCTGCTGATCTCAGCTGCTCTGGTCCAGTGTGTGTGAACATTGGTGAAAAAGATAAATCAGATGGTGTCTGGAGTGAGGAGGATCAGTCCCAAGGAGCTCCTGCCTTGGCAGATGGAGAATTATATTTTCTTTGGTGTCCTAAATCTGAATGTGCAGTGACCAGTTGGGGGTGAGGTCGGTGCCCAGTGTTCCAGCAGAGTAATTTAATTTCGTGTTAAAACATCAAGAAAACAGAGAAGGGTTGAAAGTTTAGGTTAGCTTGCAGAAGTTGGTCTGTGCCTCTGGCTTGGAAGAAAAGTTTGGAGCTGCTGAGTTCCAGTTTTGCTGGTAACTTTTGTTCTAACCAGTAGGAAGTGAGTGAGTTTTTATTTTTTTTCTGTAGCCACTGGCTAAGTCAGTGCTGGGAGCTGCAGCTGGATTGGCCAGAGGAGTGAGCTGTGTGTAGAACTGAGTTATTTTTGCTCCCAGCAATGGGAACAGCTTTGTTATGAACCCCTTGAAATAATGCCTTCGGATCGTGGGTACAAATTGTCACCCAAAACACAAAATGATTCCAGTTCTGACCACCTAATGGGAGTAGTTGTGGGTTGTTGCTTTTTCTTTCCTCTTCCCTTTTTTTTTTCTTTTTTCTTTTTTTTTCTTTTTGCCTTTTGGACCCTGATTACAAAGATTTAATTTGTTCTGAGGCCTGGGGGGGAAAAAAAAATCTTTTTAAATAGCATGTTTCTTTCCACTCTGGCTCTCCACAAGTTCTTCATGTGACCCATCTCTGGCGAGGAGCGCGGGAGAAGTGAAGGCTCTGAAGTAATTGAAGAAATTGCTGTAGCTCAGAAGTCCTTTCAGAGGCCCTGCTGCTGGAGCCTGCCTGAGTCCTACTGATCCCTCTGACTTGGATTATAGGAATTAGTAAGGAGGCTCTGCAGAAGTGGCTCCTTCTCAGCACCAAGTGGGAGTTGGTGTTGTACCTTGTGGTTAAATATATTTGGCCCTTTTCAAGTTGTCCCTTTCTCCTGAGTAGTCTAAGAAAAGAAATCCATCTCAGCTGCAGGAGTGGAGGAAGCTAGAAACAAGGGAATATCTGATTTTCCTGGCTTTGCCACCAAATAATTTGCATTTAAGAAACCAGGCAGTCTTTAGCTTACTCAACCCTGGTGTGGTTTTGGCCTTTCTCTTCCTTAGTAGGCAAAAAATTCAAAAAAGGAGACTCACTTGTGCATCTTCCATAATTCCTTGTTTCTTTGGGATCCTGCAGAGCAGCAGCAGCTGAGAAAGGCTTCAGCCAGGGCTGCTGTGGGGTGATGATCTCTGGGATGCTGGCAGCCAAATCCTTGTTTCAGTTTGCAGTGATCAATCAAACTCAGGGTTTGGCCTGGGGATGCTCAGGAGCACAAGAGCTCCTTGGAAGGGCACTATCAATTTCTTTTTATTTTCCTGATATTGCTCAGTCTGTCTAGTTGAGAAAGTTTTATCCTGCTCAGGAGGATTCCCAGATCCCTGTTTTGCCATTATGGATGACTTAGAGGAGCAGAGTTTGTTTGTGGGCTTTTAATTTTATTGCAGAGTCCTGAGCCCCCTGCCAGGCCTGGGGGTGCTGAGGAAAAACTCACTGGGTATCCTGGAATTGGGGAAATCGTTCCCTGCATCACCTTGGATTAAACACAGATCAGCCCCAGCAGGGAAGGGAGATTCCTGCTTTTTAGGTTCTTGGGAAATGTTAAATTTGTGTGGCCAGGGCCTTTACAAATGCTTGGCCTTTGCACATTGACACTGGGCATTGATGCTCATGTTGGAATTGTCAGCAGTGAAGGAGGAATATTCCTGTGGCTGGTCCATCCCCCTGTGGCTGGTCCCTCACCCTGTCAGGAGGTGCTGATCTCCTGGCAGGGACATTATCAGCTTGTTCAGCTCCTGTGACTTTTTTGGGATCTTGTGAGGAATGTCCTGTGGATTGTTCTGGGTGGAGCCTTCAGGATTGGGGTGTCATTATCTAAACTTTCTCCTGATTAACTGAACTTTCTCCTGAGCTTTGGGGCTCCCTGGTGCCTTTTGGAGAGCCCTGTGAGTGTCCTGGCTGCTCTCCCTTCCTGCAGCAGGCAAGGTGAGGAATTTCTCTGTAAAATTCACTGCTTCCCTAGGGAGTCTCCATCAGGATTGCAGCCAAACTAAACTTAGATTGCAATTGCACAGGAGAAGTGAGGTATAGTCTTTTGTGTCTGGGTGTAATGGGGGAATAGTAATCCTTGGGATAGATCTGTTTCTCCCAGGAGATTCCCCAGTTTCTTCTCCTCAGCAAAAAATTCTTCCTGGAGAGTTGTATCCACTTTATTCAGTGCTAACTTTAACTTTTGAGTCTTGGATTTTGAGGCTGAAGGAGTCAAACATTTCCAGGCAGTAACTTCTGTGCAGCCATGGGAGGAATCAGGTTGGGTCTGGGGCATCTGGCAGGGTTTGGAGTCCTGGCACAGCAAGGTTATGTTGGAATTTTTGTGGCAGCAAACTGGGAAACTGGGGCAAAAGTTTTGGAATTCCCACCCCAGAATGTCCTTAGCTTTGTCAGTGTGCTGGTGAGCCTGAGGGAGAAACCCCCTCCTGTCCTGGGCAGTTTATTTTCCTCTTGTTGTAGAGTGGGAATCGTTTTAACCTGAGTATTTTGCTATTTTGCACTGTTGGGAAACTATTTTATTTATTTAGTGGTGTTTCACTCTGGTTCATCTATGAATTTTGGTCTGAGAAGTGTCCTATCAATGGCAGAAAGGATTTTAACCAGCTGAAAATATTCCTGATCCATGTTTAATTTCTGAATGTGGGTTCTGGCCTTGGGTCTTTGCAGTGTGGATTTAAGAAAATGAGGTTTTGTTGGGTGGGGAGAGGAATGAGGCTGCAGAGCTTTGGCAGAACAATCCTGTCAGTGAATGTCCCCAGCAGTGGTGGGGTGGTTTTGGTTGGATTATCTCTCCCTCAGTCAGGCAGTTCCCGAGTTTGGACACTGGAGGTTGTCAGGAAGCACCACTTGGATTTTCCATCCTTTCCAACCGGTCACTTCAGCTGCTCTGGGAGTGCTTGAAGTGGAATAAAGTTGAGCTCTGTCAGCTGCGTCCCCTGACCTGGAAATAATCAATGCAACAGGCAGAAATGCAGCAAAAGCTGCCAGAGCTGCCAGGGAGGGAGGCAGCCAGCGTGTTTCCTTAAAATTTCAGTTTAAAATGAATCATTTTGGCAACTTTTTCAGGAGGCAGGGAGAAAGAACCTTTTATACTTCAATCTGCTGGTCACTTCAAGCCTTTTTTTTTTCTTTTTTTCCCCTCTCCTTTTTTTCTCTTTCCATATGGGACTTCCTGCTTCTGTTTGGTTTGTGTTTGGCCTTTTGAGCTTGTCTTATTGCTTGCCTTAGGAGAGGGATTAGCAGTGTGTGCATTTCAAAGCAGGGCAGCACAGTGGGTATGCAGATAGAGCCAGCAGCACCTGAGGCACTGCCAGTGCACATCCCTGCATTCCTTCAGGGGCTTCAGCAGAAGGTAAAAATGGATTTCCCCTTGTTCGGTGCTCCTCTTCCCAAGGTTTTCTTGTTGTGTGGCCGTGCCCACCATTTCTGCATGGCTCCTTTTCCCCAGGTTTTTACATTTTGTTCACTGTGGAGAGCATCTCCAGACCTTCAGCTGCTCGGTGTCGCCTTTCCCACTCAGCCCTGTGGCAATTCTCTCTGCTCCCACCTTCCTGGGGGTTTGTGGGGAGCAATCCTGGGGGTTTGTGGGGAGCAATCCCCCTGTGCTGGGCTGGGCTCCCCGCTCTGGAGCTGCTGCTCTCTCCTCAGCATCCCCCGGGAGCGCCGGGGCCGCGTGCGCTGCTGGGCTCGTTTCCTGTTTCTATTCTGGTCGAGAGCAGCTCAGCTCAGCTTCCTGCCTGAGCCTGGCTCACATTCCCCAAAGCCAGCCCCAGAGCCCAGCCCTGCCCTCTCCTCACAGCACTCTGGGAGCTGCCCTGGCCCAGGATGGGCCCTGCTGTGCTCAGCCCCAGCCAGGCTGGGAGCAGGGGGCTGCTGCTCTGGGGTCTGGGGTGTCACACGTGTCCTGGTCAGGGCTGCAGTGACAGTTCTGGTCTGGGATGTCACACGTGTCCCTGGTCAGTGCTGCAGTGACAGTCCTGGTCTGGGATGTCACACGTGTCCTGGTCAGGGCTGCAGTGATAGTCCTGGTCTGGGGTCCAGGATGTGCTTCATGCTCTGTCACACGTGTCCTGCTCAGGGCTGCAGTGACAGTTCTGGTCTGGGATGTCACACGTGTCCCTGAGCTCCTGCAGGGTCCCTGTTCTGATCTGGGGTCTGGGATGTCACACGTGTCCTGGTCAGGGCTGCAGTGACAGTTCTGGTCTGGGGTCTGGGATGTCACACATCTTCTGGTCACTGCTGCAGTGACAGTTCTGGTCTGGGATGTCACATGTGTCCCTGGTCAGTGCTGCAATGACACTTCTGGTTTGGGATCCAGGATGTGCTCCATGCTCTGTCACACGTGTCCTGTGTTGCTGTAGGGTGACAGTTTTAGTTTGGGGTCCCCGACATGCTCCATGCTCTGTCACACGTGTCCCTGCACTCCTGCAGGGTCCCAGTTCTGGTCTGGGGTCTGGGATGTTCTCTGAGCTCTCTCACACGTGTCCCTGAGCTCCTGCAGGGTCACAGTTCTGGTCTGGGGTCTGGGATGTTCTCTGTGCTCTGTCACACGTGTCCCTGAGCTGCTGCAGGGTCCAGAGGTGAGCCAGGCTCTGCTCCCCCAGCAGCTCGTGCTGCAGCCAGGAGATCAGCTCAGGCTTTCCCCTCCCTTGTGCTGCTGGCTTGGTTGGTGTCTCTGCAGACCCAAAAGGTGCAGGAGCCTCTCGTGAGTCTGAGTCTGACCTTGGGTGTTTGAGCCTTGTCCTCTTCCCTTTCCATCCAAACTGAGCCCAGCCAGAGGGAGAGCCCACCGTGCTGATCCCAGATCACTCCTGGGGATTGGAGCTGTATGTTTTTTTATAAATTGATCCTGTCATTGTTAGTTGTTTCAGAGGCTGATGAGAATACTAAAAGTTGATTTATCTTAAAATCCAAAGTACTGCCTGAACAGGGGCCTTTTGAATTTTGTAATAATTTCAGCCTCTTGCCTTTGCCCACTGGGCTGGGGTGGTTGGCCTGGTGGCACAGTCACAAACTGGGATGACTAAATAAATGCTTGGGAGTGTCAGTGTGTGGAACATGAGCCTGGAGAGCACCTTCCAGAGAAGCTGGGGAATGGGAATGTCCTGGCACAGCAAGGGGAATTTCCTGCCTCCTCCATGATTCTGAGTTCTGTGTCAGCTGGGATTTGTCTTCAGCTTGGATGAGGAGACCTAAAAACCTGTGGAAGGAAAACAAAAGTCTTGTCTGTCAGCTGAGGCTGCACTCATTTCCCTCTGCCACCTCCTTTCCCAGTGATGACCTGGAGATCCCTGCATCCCCCACTCACAGAAATCCAGAGAGCATCCTCTGGTGCTGCTGCCACATTGCTTCTCCTGTGCCTGGACCCTCCTGCCTCTTCCCTTCTTGTTTTGGGGTCAGTGTTGCTGCAGGAGCTGGAGGTATCCTTTGTGCTGGGACAGCTCAAGTGACGCTGCCTGTCTGGAAAAATTGGGCATTTTGGTGCTGCCTGGGATGCTGGATGTGGTACCAGCCTTCCTGCAAAGCTGGCAGCACCTCTGGCAGCTGAGCAGCCTCCAAGGGGTTAAATGGAACTCTTGTCTGGGGTTGTGCTCTCCCAGCCCTGTGGAGGAGCCTGCACTTTGGGGTGGGAATGCTGCCCTTCCACATGGCAGCTTCTCCCTCCAGCGACATCTTGTTCTGTGGTGAATCATGTTACTCCTTCCCTACTTTGTGCTGCAGCCACAGCTCTGAATCTCTGCTCTCCAAAGACAGACGAGATGAGATTTGCTCGTCTGCTCCACGCTCAGGAGGGGGAGGAAAGCCCCCTCGCCCTCCCTTTTTTTTTAAAAATATATTTTATTTTATTTTATTTGGAGGGGGAAGAGAAGGAGGGGTGGCCCAGGGTAGGAGCAGGAGATGTGATTAAAGCTCCTGCCGAGGAGATCTGTGGGAGTGGAGTATCGACCTCTGAAAAATCAATGGCTGCTGCGGCTGTTCCACAAGGCTCCGGTGCAGGAATGTGGCACAGCCAGCAGCACTTCCCTCTGTCCTCCTGCTCCATCCTGTGCCTGCTCCCTGCCAGCCAGCCACACTCACCTACATTTACTGAGCTGGATTAGAGCAGCAGCTTATTTTTGCAATCAGAGTGAAATTTCTGGTGTGGCACCGAGCCCCTCCTCCTGCCAGCCTTCCCTTCCCTTCCCTGCAGTGCAGCTCGAGCCAGCAGCTTCTCCCAGTTTGTCTGAAGCCAGCCTGCAAGAAGGAGCTTTGCAGCTTCTTTTTTGAGCAAGGAAACTGCACCAAATCTCCCTGGCATGTTCCAGTCCCCATCTTAGGTTTGTGATTGTCAGTGCTGCTGGAGCTCCCTGCGAGGGGAGGGAGGGAACGTGGACTCTGGAGCAGGAGCTGAAGCCTTGCTGCTGTTACCTCACTGCTGTTTGTTTTAGTGGGCAGGTGTTTTCCCCTTGAAGGAGTAAAGTCTGGCACTTCCTTCCTCTCTCTGAGGGCTGTGGGGGTGGGTGAGTGGCACATGAGGACTCCAGGTCCTTGTGGCACGCTCGGTTTGGTACCAGGATCTCCGCGGATTTTTCTCCTGCTGAACTCAGTTCCAGGTGCTCTCATGTCATCCCTGCTCAGATCAGAGGTCAGAAGCTTCCAGGGACATGTCCAAGGGGTCAATCCCAGTGATTCCACTGCAAATAAACCCCTTTGTTCCTTCTGACTGCTGGTCTTGTCCCAGTTTGAAGGAGGACATCCCCTCTGTGCCCTGTCCAGCCCATACCCACAGCAGAACGTTCCTGGAGGTGCTTTTGGTGCTGGAGGATGCTCTCCTGTTCCTGTCCACAGTCACTGCTGGCAGAAGAGCAGAGGAAGGGGAATGAGGGACATCCCCTGGCACAAATTGTGCGTTTTTGGGATAGGACAGGACTTGGAAAATCTCTGTTCTGACTCTTGATTTGTCAGCTTTGGAGACACTGGATGATAAATCTCTCTGGGTTTGCACTGGAGCTGAACTTGTTCCCATGCTCCAGCTTCTGATTTCTGCTGGGGACCAAGGTGGGAGAGGCACAGCAGGAAGGCACTGGGGCTGCAGGGCCCCTTCTGTCCCACCTGGGGAACCTCAGGCTCCTTTGTGGGTGTGCAGCACGGGGAGGGCTCCAGGAGACAGTGTGCTGTGGAGCAGGGGAGGCAGGATTTGTCTGTGCTGCCAAAGGAGGAACAAGTCTATCCATGTCCCCAAAATAGCAGGGAGATCCTGCCAGTCAGCTGTGTGATTGTTGTGATAGAGAGGATTGAGGTATTTTGGGTGTGGAAATAAAGGGGAAGGAAAGGACAAGCTTGTGATTTTTAAATGGTGGCAGTTCTTGAGTAAGTGGAAAAGCAACTGCACAGAAAAAGAGCTTGTAATAGAAAGTGAGTGTTTCAATTAGAAGGAAGGAAGAGGCTTTTTCCCTTTCAGAAAGAATTGGGGAATGAATAAATTTAGCCATTGTTCTCTGCTCTTGCTTGTGAGCATCTTCTGGAAACCACTGGCCTTACAGAGTTTATAAACTGCACCACATGCTGCTCTCAGCCATCCTTTCCTTGAGTGTGCCTGGAGCTCTGATCATTCCCTGTGCCCCCAACTTCCCACGTGGAAGGGCAGGGCAGGGGAAGCTGCAGTCCCTGCTCAGGAATCCCATTTGCTTCCTGGTCAGTGTTCCTGCTCTTCCTGATCCTGGCACGGGCCAGAGCAGAGCCTTGGGTCTCTCTGCTCCTCTGGGGTTTTGTTACCTTGATCTTAAGCGTTTCTGGCTGTTTCATCTCTCTATTTGTTTAACAAATGAGCTGTAGCAGATAGAGGGGTGGTGGTTCCTGCTGCCAGATAAAAGAATTTCCAGCACAAACCACCTTGTGCTGGTGCTGCCAGGACTGGCAGCCCCTCTCCCTGCGAGGGCAGAGGGTGAGATCTGCAGCTTGTGTGACTGCAGGATGGTTCTGCTGGGCTGTGGGAGGGGGTGCTGGTGCCCAGTGCTGTTTGTCAGCAGCTCTGGCAGCCCTGCCCTGGCACCAGCCTGGCCTGGGCATGCACAGCAGCTGGAACCGCTCTGCTCCAGGGTCCCCGTGGGCTTCCGCTATCAGGTCACAGCCCAAAATAACACTGGGCAGCCTTTCAAGGGAAGAAACTCAGGCTTTGGGGCTGCAGCCAGCCTGGAGTGTGAGATTCTGTGTGAAATAGTTGGAATCCCTCCAGCGTTTTTGATCTGCATGGCAGATGAGCAATAAAATGCATAAAAAACACATTGGAAACACGTGAGGAAATTCTCCAGCCCCTGACGTTTCCTTGAGTTGGCAGAGCTGCTGCTGCTGAGCCTCCCCTCCTGTCTGGGCTCCCTGCAAGGGAAGGGGAGAGCCCTTCTCCTGCTCCTGATGCTCCATGGGAGGCAAATAAAACCTCCCAGCCTCTGCTCCTGGGCTCCATCCAGAGCCCCCTGACAGCAGCAGCTCTCCATTATTTCCACCAGCTTTTATTGTTTTTAAAGGCTGCTCTGCTCTGTCTGCCCTGGAAACAGGCTGTGGGGAGATGCAGGGATTTCCTTTAGCCCTGGTTTGGGGGGATCAGAGCTGGGGGTGTTCCTTAGGTTGAGTTAACCCTTGGTGCCCTGGTGCTTGGCAGTTTGGTGGGAGGAAAGCAGCTCCCCACGGATGGGCTGCTGGGGCTCAGCCATTCCAGTCCATGTTTTCTCCTTCCCCTTGCAGGAGTTTCCCTTCTGAGCAGCTCAGTCCTGCTGAATAACACACTCAGAAAATGCTGCTGTGCTGGCAGAACCCTTCTTTGCTGGGAAATGACTTTATTGTTGGAATTCATAAAACTTACATGTCTTTGGAGGTGAAGCTCACTTCAGGAGTTACTGGATTTTCACAGTCCTGTTTCAGCTGCTGTCCCTGCAGCCAGGAAAGGGGGATGTGTAATTCACTATAAACTCATTTGAGTGGGAGCCTGGTGCTCAGCTGGAGCTCTGCTGCTCCTCTGGGGTCCCTCATGGGGTGTCAGCAATGCAGAGGGGCCACAGGGTGCAGCCCTCAGGATCCCCCTGCACTGAAAATGGGATGTTTTTAAATCCTGAAAGAGCTACAGCATGGATACCCAGGCAAGGCTGAAGACATGAGCTCTGCAGATTGTTATCTGCTCCTTAGGAGTTCATTTTCAAACCATTTCTAACGTTCCTTCATTTCATGTCTGGCAGATATTTTCATGTCTGGCATTACCAAGCCTTGTAGAATATTGCCCAGGCCATGGAGCAGTGACCTCCACGCGTTTTTTTTTTTCCCTTTGAGCCTAAAAGCCCCTCATCTCTGCAGCCCAGGCACTGCCCCTCTGCTCTCAGGTTTAACTGCTCTGAAATCCCCAGCACCAGGAGCTTATGTGGTGCACAATCCCAGAGCTGGAAATGGGTTTGGCCTCCAGCTTCATTTCAGTGATGAGGAAAAGTGTTTGGATGCACTTGGTGATTCAAATAAAGCCACCTTCATGTCCTGAAGGGACAAGGCAGCATTTCCCTCCAGTTCTGGGCTGGGCTGAACTGGTTTCTGGGCTCTGGGATCCCTCCTGGGCTCTGGGGGGATCTTTGTGTGTCTTGTATCGTTGGGTGCAGTAAATCTCAGCGAGAGGAGCGTTTTGCTCTTGGTTGTTTGTGTTGGTTGACGCTTTTTAATGCAAAATGTTGGAAATAATGTCTCTGTACTCCCACTTCAGATGGTTTCCGCAGTAGGAATGTGGGATTTGTCAAAGTTGTCCAGGGAAAAACACCCAAATAGCTGCATAAAGGAGCAATGCTTTTGATGTTACAGTAGGAAAGTAGTGAAAATTGCAAGAGATCTCAGACACTATTTTTAGGCTTTTTCTGCAGTTTTTTAGCTTTCATTGAAATAAAACAAAGCCTTTTTTTTTTTTTCTCTCAGGAAGATAATACTTGAGCAGTAAGCAAATACACCTCAGAGACTGTGGTGCAGGAAATGAGCTCTCCAACAGGAGCAGTAATGGGAGGGGAGGGAGGACAAGCTCTGCACTAAATCATCCCACCAAGTGTCTGGGCTCTGCAGCTCCACTCTAACACTTGCCAGCATTTGTTAGAAGCATTTTTGTTCAAATTCCATTAAAACAGAGGAAATTGCCACCCTGAAGGTGATGCTGAGGGCAGCTCTGCCCTCTGAGTGTCCCTGTCACACAGGGGATGTTACTCCTCCACAATTCCCCTTTCCATGGCTTCAGAGCCCTTCCACATCCCCTGGCAGCTAGCTCTGGCTGGGAGGGCTCCTGCTCCCCAGTGATGAGTTGCAGTTCTGGTGTTCCAGCTCCATCTGCACTGCCAGAGCTGGGAAAACATTCCCTGAACTGCTGCTGAACCAGGAGTTGTGCTGTCAGGGTAAATGAAACCAGGGTGTCCAGGTGATTTATCAGCTGGCTCAGCCTTTCTCTGTGGGGTTTAAATGAGGTTGGCTCTGCTTGTGCTGCTCAGCTGAATTCTGTGCAGGGAGAATGACCTGGGATTCCCTCAGGGCTCACCCAGAACCCTTCTGATCCAGAGCTGATTGCTCTGCAAGACTTAGGAAGGGTAAGTGAAGTCCTGGTAAGCTTTGGCCTCCGCTTCTTCACCTGCTGTGATCCTTTGAACCTCTGGCAGAGATTTTATCTAATCCCTGGAATAGTTACAACTTCCCAGCTTTCTGTTCAAGTGCTGCCACTTGCTCCTGGCTCATTCAGAGCAGGCCAAGCCCGAGCAGCTGGTGGCCCTTGTCACCAGCACACAGGGACTCTGCTCTGCACCCAGCTCCTGCCCTGGTCCCTGTTTGCACACTTGTTTTGACGCTGTCACTTTGCTGCTGTGGCAATTGGAGCTCTCAGCTCTCCCAGGCTTTTTGTGCTTTTCTTCTCCAAGGTGAATACATGCAGGAGGAAGGGTGTTTTCTAGCCTTGCCTTCGAGAAAAGCTCAACTGTACAGGTTGATGCAGTAACTGCTAATTTTTGCTGTCTTTGAAGAAAGGGAAGTGGGAACCCTGAAGAGTATTTTATGGTTTTCTTTTAAATCTCTGTTTAGTTTGTTTTTATCCATCTCAAGTGAGTAGTTTCCCAGCTCATAGGAGGTTTATGAATTAATTATGGTGAGGCAGGAGTTTTCTGTCTTTCAGAGGCTGAGCCACGTTTCCCTTCCAAGCCATGATCACATGGACTGTCTCCTGTGTTTGCAGTTTTACGTGTGCTGTTGGTGCATTCCTTAACTTCCCATTCTAAACTGAATTAAAAGCAGCAAGGAGGAGAATTATCCAGTTGTTTGGGCCAGCAGCAAACCATCTCAGGAGCTCCTGGGTCCAGACTTGAGGATGAGACACGCCTGGCAGCTGCCTCAGTCTGCAGCAGCCTTTGGTACCAGCAGCAGGCAGAGCTCAGTGGCTCCTGTGTGCAGCATGCCCAGGGACAGGCGGTGTGTGACAGCAGCCCCGTGCCTCTGGGCTTTCTGACGTGTTTCTGTGCCCTGCAGGACCTGTCTGGTTCCATAGATGACCTGCCCATGGGGACAGAAGGAGCCCTGAGCCCTGGAGTAAGCACATCAGGGATTTCCAGCAGCCAAGGAGAGCAGAGTAACCCAGCTCAGTCTCCTTTCTCGCCACATACCTCTCCTCACCTGCCAGGCATCAGAGGACCCTCCCCCTCCCCAGTTGGATCTCCAGCCAGCGTTGCTCAGTCCCGCTCCGGTCCCCTCTCCCCTGCTGCAGTCCCAGGTAACCTCTCACCTCTCACCTGTCACCCCTCTCACCTGTCACCCCTCTCACCTGTCACCCCTCTCACCTGTCACTCCTCTCTTCTCTCATCTCACCTGTCACCTGTCACCCCTCTTTACTCACCTCTCACCTGTCACTCTCTTCTCTTCTCTTCTCTTCTCTTCTCTTCTCTTCTCTTCTCTTCTCTTCTCTTCTCTTCTCTTCTCTTCTCTTCTCTTCTCTTCTCTTCTCTTCTCTTCTCTTCTCACCTGTCACCTTCCATCTCTCAGCTCTCACCTTTCTGTCACCTCTCACCTCTGGCTCTGCTGGGGCTGGATCTGGTGCCCAGTGAAGAGGTGCCCCTTGTCAGCACTGTGTGCTCTCCTGAGCTGGTTTGCTGGGAGCTCTGGGTGGGTGCTGCAGACCCAGCAGGGTCCCTGCCCTGCCCTGATGTCACCACTGGCTGTTGTTCTGCTCACCGTGGCCACCATCCTTTGTGCTGGGGGGCTGTGGGGCTGTGGGGTGCTGGGGTGTGGCTCTGCAGCCTGCTGGGGCTGTGCAGAGCAGCTGCTGATGCTGTCTGTCCCTTCTGTGGCCCAGGCAATCAGATGCCTCCCCGCCCTCCCAGCGGGCAGTCGGACACGATCCTGCACCCCTCCATGAACCAGTCGAGCATCGCGCAGGACCGAGGTGGGTCCCTGCCCCAGCCCTGGGGCTGTTCAATCCCCTGGCCTGGGGACAAGGTGGGGACACAGCACTGGAGAGCTGCCCCAGGGTTACAGGCCAAAGTGTTGAGCACCTTGCAGTAAATTCAGCTCTTGGTGGCTGTTTGGCCTCGAAATGTTCCATCCAAACTTTGGCTTCTAAGATGTTTTCTCTGGCTTCTTAATGTGCTTTCTTTAAGGGATGCTCACAGTATTGTGTGCCTTTCCTCTTTGAAAAAGGAAGATTTGGGGGGGAAAAATGCATGTAAAATTTCAGCTTTCCTGGCTGAAGATACAGAGTTTTCACCCTGAGAAAACAAAACAAGTGAACAAAACCCAAAAACAAGAAGCCCCAAGGATTTGCAGAGCTGTACTGGCTTCTGCTGTGACACTGAGGGTTTTTTTTTTCTGGCTAAAACAGGAAATTGAATCTGTTATCTGCTCAGATAACACTGGCTCCTTAATGCAACCACCACAATGTGTCCAGGCTGTGGCTGGAAGGATTTTGTCAGTGCTGGGGACTGGAACACGTGTGTGCTGTGGCAGCTCTGGATGCTTTGCACTAACCATTTGTCCCATTTCTGGCAGGATACATGCAGAGGAACCCCCAGATGCCCCAGTACAGCTCCCCCCAGCCCGGCTCAGCCCTGTCCCCCCGGCAGTCCTCGGGAGCGCAGATGCACGCGGGCATGGGGCCCTACCAGCAGAACTCCATGGGCAGCTACGGGCCCCAGGGCGGCCAGTACGGACCTCAAGGTGGGCACAGAGCAGCAAGGGCCTCTCTCTGTCCTCCTGTCTTGTTGGGGCTGCCCAGAGAAGCTGTGGCTGCCCCATCCCTGGAGGTGGATGGAGGAAGATCCCTGCCCGTGGGATGATCTTCAAGGTCCCTTCCAAACCACTCCATGATTCCATGATAAATGCTTTGATTTGTCCCCTCTTAATCTGTGGGCGACACCAGAGCTTTGCTCCTGTTGGGATTGATGGAATATGTTGCTTTCAGGCATAGCTGTACTTCTAAAAGTGGGATTGTTCCTCCTCTTTAGGAATGAGCAGGTTGTGCCTCCCGTGTAACTGTGACAAGGGGATGGCTCTCTTTGGAGAGGGAGGTGCCTTGGGAAGGGTTAATGTGGGATTTTCCATCCTGTCCTGGACCATTTAGCTCTCTGTGCTGGGTTGAGGTTTGGGAGAGTTTCAGGCAGCTTCTGAATCGATGTTGATGCTTGGCTGTGTCAAAACACATTTTATGTGGCTTATATGCAAGTTCTTTGACTTTGTGTTGAGGTGTGAGCACTCCCCCTCATCTCCGGTAGCAATCTTTAGATATTTGCTGATAGAAGATTCTTGTGGTGATTCACGAGCTGGTTGGGTGATGCTGTGCTCCCTCTGTTCCTCTCCCCAGGAGGTTACCCCAGGCAGCCAAACTACAACGCCATGTCCAACGCCAACTACCCCAGCCCGGGCATGGGGGGCAGCATGAACCCCATGGGGGCTGGCAGCCAGATGCACGGGCAGAGCGGGGTGCCGCCCTACAGCGGGCTGCCCCCGGGCAGGATGGGCCACGGGGCCATGGGCAGCCGGCCCTACGGGCCCAACATGGCCAACATGCCCCCCCAGGTGGCCAGCGGGATGTGCCCCCCGCCCGCCATGAACCGCAAGGCGCAGGAGGCCGCGGCCGCAGCCATGCACGCGGCTGCCAACTCCATCCAGAACAGGTATGGGGACATGGGGACATGGGGACATGGGGACATGGGGCTGGGGCTGCCAACTCCATCCAGAACAGGTATGGGGACACGGGGACATGGGGACATGGGGCTGGGCTGCCAACTCCATCCAGAACAGGTACGGGGACATGGGGACATGGGGACACAGGGACATGGGGACATGGGGACATGGGGCTGGGGCTGCCAACTCCATCCAGAACAGGTACGGGGATGTGGGGACACAGGGATATGGGGACATGGGGCTGCCAACTCCATCCAGAACAGGTACGGGGATGTGGGGACACAGGGATATGGGGACATGGGGCTGCCAGCTCCATCCAGAACGGGTACAGGGACATGGGGTTGGGGCTGCCAGCTCCATCCAGAACATGTACAGGGACATGGGGACACAGGGACCTAGGGCTGGGGCTGGGGCAGCTCCACCCAGAACAGGTACAGGGACACGGGGACATGGGGATATGGGGCTGGGGCTGCCAACTCCATCCAGAACAGGTATGGGAATGTGGGGACATGGGGCTGGGCTGCCAACTCCATCCAGAACAGGTACAGGAACATGGGGACACGGGGCTGGGGCTGCCAACTCCATCCAGAACAGGTATGGGGACATGGGGACATGGGGCAGCCAGCTCCATCCAGAGCAGGTACAGGGACACGAGGACATGGGGATGTGGGGCTGGGGCTGCCAACTCCATCCAGAACAGGTATGGGAATGTGGGGACATGGGGACATGGGGCTGGGGCTGCCAGCTCCATCCAGAACAGGTACAGGGACATGGGGACACAGGGACATGGGGACACAGGGACATGGGGACACAGGGACGTGGGGACACAGAAACATGGGGACATGGGGGTGGGGCAGCTCCATCCAGAACAGGTACAGGGACATGGAAACATGGGGACACGGGGCTGGAGCTGCCAGCTCCATCCAGAACAGGTACAGGGACTTGGGGACATGGGGCTGCTCCATCCAGAGCAGGTACAGGGACACAGGGCTGCCAGGGGGCCTGGCCTGGGCACAGCTCGCTGCCAAGGGGCTGGGGCAGTGCTTGGATGGGTGCCGGCGGTCAGTCCCCCCTTGGAGGTCAGTCCCTCCTGGAGGTTTGGTTCTCAAGGGAATGTTAAAAGGAGGATAAAACCTGCAGGAGCTGTGTTGGAATGCCCAGAGCAGCTGTGGCTGCCCCTGCATCCCTAGGCAGTGCCCAAGGCCAGGCTGGACAACCTGGAGCAGCTGGGACAGGGGGAGGTGACCCTGCCCATACAGGGGTAGAACAGGGGATGATCTTTAGAGTCTGTCCAACCCAAACCATTCCAGCACTCTGTGCATCATTTATGACATACTTAGAGAATTTTCAATGTTCATAGGTGAAATTATTTTTAACTCTGAGATCCCTTCAGTTGTTTTTGCATTTTTGCCTCTTCTCTGCTCCCTGGGTTTGGAGATGCTGCCCCTAAATCCAGCTGTGTGTGATCCAAGGCACTGCTTGTGCACTGTCAGGAACTTCTCCTTTTAGGGCCTTGATGAGCAGCTGTGGGAAAGGAGCTGGAATTCAGCTCTGAACTGTGCACTATTTTCTGTGGTTGTTTTTTCCTTTATTGCCCATTTCAGAGTAGGTGTGTGTGGCCATGGGAGCCATGAACATGCTCCTAAGTTGAGTTCCCCCAGAACTGGTGGATGTGTTTGTTGTGTGACTGGACACTGCTCCTTATCCTCACCTGAGGGCTGCTCCTGCAACCTCCTGCTTTTACCTGGGGCTGCCAAGGCTCGAGTTCCCAAACCCAATCAGGGCACCCAGGCCTTTCCCTTTGGGGAAGGAGTTTGAGCCACAGTTGTGGGAGGTTTGCAATACATGGAAAACAACTCTTCCAACCCAGGCCATTCCACAGTTCTAAATCCTGTACTCAGTTCACTGCCCAGGGCTGCAGAGTCTGCAGGTTAAAGGTGTTTTAACAACTGAAATGAGGCTCAGTTTGTGGGTGTAGAACAGAGATGAAGGGTGTAATGTTCAGAGCTCAAGTCCCCCTTTCCAAAGGGTTTGCATTCCCTTTTCTCTTGATGTGACTTGAGCTCTGCTGAGCTTTACTTTACAAGAGCACCTGATCTTTGTTCTTCTCTTGGAAAATGGTTTGGGGCAGGTCATTTCTCCAGGTCCTTTTTGGGTTTCCTTTAGCAAAGCTGCTTCCTCAGAAGGCAGTACCCTGGTGCTGGATGTGTGGAGTAAATGTCTGTCTGTTCTTGCCTCCTCAGGCCTCCTGGTTACCCCAACATGAACCAGGGGGGGATGATGGGCACTGGGCCTCCCTATGGGCAGGGAATCAACAGCATGGCTGGCATGATAAACCCCCAGGGCCCCCCCTACCCCATGGGGGGCAACATGGCCAACAACTCTGCAGGTAAGCCAGAGCTCCAGGGTTTCACTGCTGCGTTGCACTGGAAGGAGAATCCGTGCTAAAGATTCCTTTTAACTTCCCAGGGATGGCAGCAAGCCCTGAGATGATGGGACTGGGGGATGTCAAATTAACACCTGCAACTAAAATGAACAACAAGGCAGATGGGACGCCCAAAGCAGAATCCAAGTCAAAGGTAAAATGTTCTGGGCTTTGTTGTTACTGACTCCCATCCTCTTCAGCATCCAGGGGAATAAAAGCCATGTGTTGCATGTTCTCTTGGATTGAGCAGTGTGAGAGATGGAGGGGAGCATTTCCCAGTCCTAGGGGAGTCATGGATTTCACTTGGAAAACAAACTGGGTGTTAGGAGTTACTGCCTGCCCCAGTGAAACTGCCAAAAGCAGCGTAAACAAACCTGAGTTTGTTGGTGGAGTGGGCCTGGAGCGAGCAGCTCTCAGCTGGGACGTGGTAACCAAAGTGTTGCAGTTGTTTCACAAACAAAACTCTTACTAATCCTGTGTTAAAGCCAGAAGAGGGAGGCAAACAAGTTCTTCAGGGAGTGTTTTTCTTTGCATTGCTGCTACCACTTTCAAAAGAACCACCAGAAAAGAGTTTCTGAGCCCCTGGTCTCCTCCTTTGCTACCTGGAGGAAAACAAACACTCAGCAGTTTGATCCCTGTGCCAGCACCAGGGAGATCCAGGAGTTCTCTCACTGCTGCTCTGTGTTCTGGCATCTGCCTCTTATTTATGGCAGAAGAGAACCTGAATGCTCTTGGCACAAATGAATGCTGGTGTTTGCTGTGGAAGGATCATCTCATGTGCCATGAACACACTCACTTTTGGGTCTGGGGTTCACCAGAACATCAGCAGCTTTGAGGAGCACCTCTGGTTCAGGAGCTCATCTCCAAGGAAGGGTTTGGACCAGCTGGACCTGCAGGAGCTGCAGTTGTGCTGCTCAGTCCTGATCTGTCTTTCCTTCTCCTAGAAGTCCAGTTCCTCTACAACCACCAACGAGAAGATCACCAAGCTGTACGAGCTGGGCGGGGAGCCCGAGAGGAAGCTGTGGGTGGATCGGTACCTGGCCTTCACCGAGGAGAAGGCCATGGGCATGACCAACCTGCCAGCCGTGGGCAGGAAGCCCCTGGACCTGTACAGGCTCTACATCTCCGTCAAGGAGATCGGGGGATTGACTCAGGTCAGTGAGCTTGGGCACAGAGCTGCCACAGAAATCACCTCTGTGGCCACATCTGAGCCATGGCTTCCCATTTAGCCACATTTTATCTCTGTAAGTAAAGCCCAGCACCCTTTCAGTGACCAGATGCCTGCTCTGCCTTTGTCTGGTGAGAGCAGTCCTTGGCCAGATCCAGTTCAAGCCCTTTGGCCCTGCTTTAGTGCACATATTGGTGACACTGGCTTTGTTTTTGCATCTGGCTGTCAGCTGACCTCGTGACTGATTTGATTTGCAATCTGTCCTTGTAAATCTGAAAAGTTTTCTGTAGGTGAAAAGGGAGTTCAGCAGTTTTGGGGTTGCTCAGCCCTCACTGCATCCCTTGTGTGAGCTGGAAGGGTCGGTGCCCCCTCCTGGGATTTGGAGTTCAGAGCCTCCTGTTGGGTTGTGCAGGTCAACAAAAACAAGAAGTGGCGTGAGCTGGCCACCAACCTGAACGTGGGCACGTCGAGCAGTGCAGCCAGCTCCCTGAAGAAGCAGTACATCCAGTGCCTGTACGCCTTCGAGTGCAAGATCGAGCGCGGCGAGGACCCCCCGCCTGACATCTTCGCTGCTGCTGACTCCAAGAAATCCCAGACCAAGATCCAGCCTCCGTCTCCAGGTGAGGCCAGAGCCTGGATGAGTGTGCAGAGCGTGTGTGAGCAGGTCCTCTGGCACTGTGGCTGCTCCAAACTGCCACAAAAGGCCCAGCTGTTCTCTGGTGTAGGACAGAAATGCTGTGGGAGTGTGGGACTGACACTGGCACTGTTGGACCTCTTGGGATAGTTCAGATTTGTGTGTCCAGGCTCTGGGCTAAGCTTGAGAAAAAGGAAAACCTAAAAATACACACACACACCTCTCTGCTTGCTGGAGAGAGAGCTGTGGAGTTTCCCTGCAGGGAGATTCCCTTGTTCCTGCTCCTTTTGGGATCCCCCTGCAGAGGCTGTGCTGGTTGGGACCCTGTGATACCTGCTGGGAGCAAAGGCTGCCTGTGGCTGTGCACTCACCTTCCTCAGAGTTCTGCTCTGAGCACTGGAGGTCTGTGACCAGCTGGGTGCTTTGGGAACCAAGCCCTTTCAAATGAACCTTTGCTGCTGTTCCAGATTTGATGGGGTGCTCCTGTTTCTGAATATTTAAGCATAATGCTCAATTCAGATTTGTTAAACAAAAAAAAGAAAAGACATCCAGGCCAGCCATGCATGTTGTACTCTTTGGAAAGTCTGATCCCTTCTGTCTCATTTGCATTGAGTTCATTGCTTGAATTGCTGCTGAATTTGCCAACTCTTTAAGCTTGAGTTTTTCAGTTTGTCTTATAACTAAAAAACTTCAGATGCTTTTTCTGGTCAGGAGCCTGCTCATGTAGGTGAAATAAAAACTTGGTCTGCTTTGAAGTTCCTATAGTGTTTGCAAAGAAAATATGCTTTTTTGGTTGTGAAACCTGGCACCATCTTTGTCTGGCTCCTGAGGAGTGGAATAATGAAGCTCTTTGAGTGCAGTGCAGTTGTGTCCCAGCCCTGCTGAACCCTTCAGTGGCAGTGGGCTTGTCCCAGGGCTCTGCTGGGCACCACATTTCTCTCTCCTTTCAGCTGCAGGGGGGATTTTATAGAGAATTAACCATGCCTTGTCACTGGTCAGGAAACCTGCCCCAGTGGGGCTTCAGCCTCGGTGTGTTCTGCAAGATAAAATCACTTTTGTGCCACTAGAGAAACCTCTGTCCAAAGTGGTGTCTGAGATCTGCTCAAACTAGACCACAAATCCAACCCCACTTTCTTTCCAAAACCTCCTTCTTGCCCCCTGAGGCAGTGGAGCAAAGATGTTGAGAGCGTTTGGAGTTTATTTGGAGAGAGCTGAGACTCTGAGGAAGCCCCTTCAGGCTTGCTGTGGCTGTAGGTGTGTGTCAGGGTGGATTAGGTGCTGATCAGTTTTTGTTTTGTGCTGTTTGTGAAGGGCTCTGCCTCTGGGCTGAGCTGCTGCTCGAAGGGATTTGCAGGGCTCCTACCCCAGGCTCTGCTGCATTTCCAGCTCCAGCTCCAGCCCTGCCCCAGCCTCCCCCAGCTGGGAATGTGCAGAGGCAGCGCTGCAGCCTGGCTGGTGGCTCTGCTCCTTTCTGCTGAATCACCCAGCCTGTCCCTCTCCTCTTTCACTTTCCTTTTCTCCTCTCGGGCTGGGGGCAGCTCGCAGGGCTGTGCCAGCCCAGCTCCAGGCTGGGAGCCCTGGGCACGCTGCAGCCCCACTCTCCTGACCCAGGGAATCCCTGGATCAGAACAAATCCCTGCTGGCAAACCTGGGGACAGCAGGGGACACTTTGAAGCCATTTCATCGTTTGAAGTCTGTGCTGTCCCACAGACCTCAGGACCTGTTGGCTTTGGCTTGCTCCTCATTCCAGCCAAAGTAACTCCTGCAGAACTTGGGGAGTGGTGAGGGTGGCACTGTGCCATTCTCCATTAACCCTTTCTGGGGCTGCAAAGGTGGAACCAGCGCTCTCCAGTGCAGTGTCCATCCCCCCTCAACACCCAGGAGTGTTCCAGAGGGAACTGGGAATTCCCTCGTGGGCACTGGGAGTTTCCTGGAAGCTCTGCAGGTTCCCTCTGGCAGAGTCCCCGGGGAGGCTCCTTGGGTTTGAATTGCCAGAGCTGGAGCTGGCCCCGCTCCAGCTCCGTGTGGGTTTGTGAGTGGGAGGGAGGGCGGGAGCTGGGGACAGACACCAAATGGCAGCGACACAGGGAATGTCTGGGGGAATGTCTGGGGCCAATTCCTGCCCTGCCACGGCCAATTCCTGGGGGGAGCAGCGGGGCTGGGCTGCGGGAGCGGCTGTGAATGGAACTGCCCAGGATCTCCGGCTGCCCCTGCTCCTGCCAGGCCTCCCTGGGCTGGAGGGAGTCACAGAGCAGAGCTCAGGGTGCCAGGAAGGTGGGGTGTAAACAAACATGCCCTGGACGTGACCTCGGAGGATTTTAATGAATAGCTGAAATGACTCATCAGCCAGCAGGGCTGGAGCTGAGGGATATCGGGTGCTGGGGACGGAACTAATGGAAACATTAATTAAGAGTTCAGCTCCTGCCAGCTGCAGGGAGCGGCTGAACCTGAGCTGGTGCTGCCACAGCGATGCCGGGCCAGGGGAGAGCTGCTGGAGCTGCAGCACAGCTGGATTGCACACAAGGCTTTGCTCAGAGCTCACTGGAGCAGAAAGCTCAGGGGCTGGGACTCTGGGAACCTGCTGGACGGGTTTTGTGCTCCAGTGAAAGATCCGGCGTCTCCTGCATTCCCTGCCCCAGGAATCCTTGGGAGGGGTCTGCACTGGGGAATTCACTGCTCTGCAAGGGCAGAGGGGCCTCATCCAGAGCTCCTTGGTGCCTTCAGCTGAGGTTTCCATCGCTGGGGAGATCCTGAGACTCCCAGGAGAGGGCTCAGGCCCCCTTGGCTGGGGGATGTGGAGGTGACAGGCACAGCAGTGATTGTCCCTTGGCACCAAGCCCCACGTTCCTGACACGTGGCACACTCCAGAGTATCTCCAGAGCTTGATGGATAACGTGGGAAGCACCACACAGGGCCAGGGTGTGGGAAAGGGAACGGGGTCAACATGAGCAGAGACACAACTTCTCAGCTTCAGGTTCTTCTGGGGAGCCTGGCCTTGAACTGTTGAGCTCCTTGTGCTTTTTTGGCCATATTTCACCTGTCCCTTTCTCAGAGTGCTCTCTGTTCTTGAGGCTGATGTTCTGGGAGGTTCAGGGTTGCCTGACCCCATGTTTCCTCCTCCTGCAGCGGGTTCAGGCTCCATGCAGGGCCCCCAGACACCTCAGTCCACCAGCAGCTCCATGGCAGAAGGAGGAGACTTGAAGCCACCGACTCCAGCATCAACGCCACACAGTCAGATGCCCCCTTTGCCAGGCATCAGGTATGGAACCTGCTGGGGCTGGGGTCCCTCTGGGTCACTGCTGCACACGTTGGGCCCTTGGGTGCCTCTTTAGGTGGGACTCCATTGCTTTGCTCCTTCCTTCGTGGCTGGCAGCAGCACTGTGTGTGAATGTTTTTAATTTTGGGTTGGATCTGAGGGCAGGTGTGGAGGGGCAGCTCCCCTTGGGTCTGTGGGCCTTGGAGGGGATGGCACACCTGAGAGGGAGCCCTGTGGAGCTGTGTAATGTGGTGCTGGTGGTTTTTTGGAGCAGGAGTAACTCGGTGGGGCTGCAGGACGCCTTTGCAGACGGCAGTGACCCCGCGTTCCAGAAGCGGAACTCCATGACTCCAAACCCAGGGTACCAGCCCAGCATGAATACCTCTGACATGATGGGTCGCATGTCGTACGAGCCAAATAAAGATCCTTACAGCAGCATGAGGAAAGGTGAGGCTGCTCCTGTGCTCAGCCCTGCTGCCTTGCCTGGCTCTGGGCTGGGGACACCCCGAGCTCAGCCCTGTTTGCCCAGGGCACAGCTGGCTGTGCTCAGCGCTTCCTTCTCTCCTGCAGCTCCTGGAAGCGATCCCTTCATGTCCTCAGGGCAGGGCCCCAACAGTGGCATGGGTGACCCTTACAACCGCGCCGCCGGCCCGGGCATGGGCAACATGGCCATGGGGCAGCGGCAGCACTACCCCTACGGAGCCCCCTACGACAGAGTCAGGTGGGTGCTGCCCTGGGAGCCGCCCTGGGGCACAGCAGGGCCGTGCTGAGCCCCCCCTGCCCCGAGGGATCCCCACGGACCTGGTGTGTTGTGTGTTCCCAGCAGGACGGAGCCCGGGCTGGGGGCCGAGGGCAGCCTGGGCAGCGGGACCCCCCAGCCCAGCATCCTGCCCTCCACGCCCGACTCGGGCATGTACTCGCCCAGCCGCTACCCCCAGCAGCAGCAGCAGCAGCAGAGGTCAGTGCCAGGGGCTGCTGTCCCCAGCAGGGCTCCCGGCCTGCCACGGTGACACTCACACACCTCTCTCTCTTCTCCAGACATGATTCCTATGGCAATCAATTCTCCACTCAAGGCACAACCTCGGGCAGCCCCTTCCCCAGCCAGCAAACCACCATGTATCAGCAGCAGCAGCAGGTGGGTGACACCAGACACACTGAGAGTTACCTGTGCTGAGGGGAAGATGAAAACTCTCTGGGTTGTGCATTTCCTTTATGATTGTGGAGAATTGGGCACCTCATCACAGAATCACACAATGGCTTGGGTGGAGGGACCTTAAAGCCCAGCCAGTGCCACCCATCCCCTGCCATGGCAGGGACACCTTCCCAGGGTGCTCCAAGCCCTGTCCAACCTCATTTTATACAGGAGGCCTTCTTCCCATTTGAAAACAATTTTTAAAGTTTTAATTTATGTTCCCAGTGTTAACAAAACAGTGTTCTGAGAATGGAGGTTGTGTGGTTTGCACGCTCTGGTCAGGCAGCAGAAGATCAGGAAGCTTTATTGGGCTTCTCTGCCCCTCTGGAACTCTCTGAATCCCATCCTGTTTCTGTAATGCTTTGGTCCAGGTGATGAGTTTCTCTGGAGTAAGTTCAGGTAGATTGTTCTGCACAAACCAGGGGAATTTTTTTGGTTTTTCTCATCCTGCAGCCAGAGGCTTCAGCCCCCATTGCCCTGCTGCCCCCTCCTCCTTGCTGCTCCCAAACCCACCAGGTTTGTTCCAGGGCAGTCTGAATGAACTTGTATCCCTTTCCCTAATCCTCACACAGGACTTGCTCTTTGTACCCATGCCAGGACCCATAATGTTTTCCTGATAATTTTAAGTCCTATGGTTTAGGAGAGTATAGAGAGGGCACTCACTGAGCTGTGCTAAGAATAATTCCAACTGCTCTGCAGTTTGGCTCTGCAACCAGAGCCACGGGGCTGGGAGCCAAGAGTTCGAGTTACTCTGGAACTTGTCATCTTTGAAGCCCTGGAGCTCCATCTGAAGCCAGTTATGACCGTGGAGTGTCTGAACAGCCTCCACAGCAGCTACAGCTCAGACCCTGGAGGCAGGAGAGATCCTGGATTTCAGTTTGGTGTCAGCAATTGGCTGTTTTCTCTGCACTCAAAAGGGGTGAGAAGCCTCCTTGCTCCTTTCAGCAACGTGTTTGGAAATCAACAGGAGAGGAAGAAGCAGGAAGTACAACAGTTTTTAATGTGTTTTGTCTGATACTTCAGCAGAAACCTGGGAAGTGTGAGAAGTAGGGTCTGATAAAATTCCTGGATGTGGAAGGAAGCAAGTGCCAGGGTCTGGTCTGGTTTGTGGTGAATGCAGAGTAGAGCTGAGCCTTTTCTGCAGGAAAGTCCTTTCTGTGGGCAGACTCCTGCCCCCGAGGCATCCTTGTGGAATCCACAGGGAAACTCCCCAGGCAGCCACAAGGAATTGGCCTTGGCTTGTGAAATGGAACAACTGATCCAGCTTTCACATGGGGTACGGCCAGCGCGGAGACACAGCCTGTGCCAGGCCGTGCCGTGGGGCACATCCTCTGGGCACTGCCTGGAGCTTTGGTTTGCTTCTCTCACGGAATCCCTGAGGCTGGGAAAGAGCTCTGGGATCAATGAGTCCAACGTGTGACGGATCCCAAGCAGAGCAAAGCAAACCCCTGACAGCTCCAGGGGACAGCGATTCCAGCGCTTCCACAGCTCCCTTCCCATGCAGCCATCCCAAACTCCACTCACAAAGCTCTCTGTGCCCAACTTTTCCCATGCAGCCATCCCAAACTCCGCTCACAGAGCTCTCTGTACCCAACCCTTCCCATGCAGCCATCCCAAACTCCGCTCACAAAGCTCTCTGTGCCCAACCCTTCCCATGCAGCCATCCCAAACTCCGCTCACAGAGCTCTCTGTACCCAACCCTTCCCATGCAGCCATCCCAAACTCCGCTCACAAAGCTCTCCCTTCCCAACCCTTCCCATGCAGCCATCCCAAACTCCGCTCACAGAGCTCTCTGTGCCCAACCCTTCCCATGCAGCCATCCCAAACTCCGCTCACAAAGCTCTCTGTGCCCAACCCTTCCCATGCAGCCATCCCAAACTCCGCTCACAGAGCTCTCTGTGCCCAACCCTTCCCATGCAGCCATCCCAAACTCCGCTCACAGAGCTCTCTGTGCCCAACCCTTCCCATGCAGCCATCCCAAACTCCGCTCACAAAGCTCTCTGTGCCCAACTTTTCCCATGCAGCCATCCCAAACTCCGCTCACCCTGTGCCCTTCTCTCCCCACAGAACTACAAGCGGCCGATGGACGGCAGCTACGGGCTCCCGGCCAAGCGGCACGAGGGCGAGCTCTACAGCGTTCCCTACAGCTCGGGGCAGGGCCAGCCCCAGCAGCAGCTGCCCCCGGCGCAGCCGCAGCAGCCGAGCCAGCAGCCGCCGGCGCAGCCGTCGCCGCAGCAGGACCTGTACAACCAGTACGGCAGCACGTACCCCGCCGAGCGCCGCGCCGGCCAGAGCCAGTTCCCCTTCCAGTTCGGCCGGGAGCGCGTGTCGGGCGCGCCCGGCTCGGCGCAGCAGCAGAGCCTCCCCCCGCAGATGATGGGGGGCATGCAGCCCGCGCCCGAGGGCCCCCAGCAAGGGGCTCTGTGGCAGGGCAGGAACGAGCTGGGCTACGGCAGTTACCCCAACCGGCAGAGCTCGGGCGCGGCGCCCCAGGGCCCTGCCTACCACGGGGTCACTCGAACAGATGAGATCCTGCATTCAGACCAGAGGGTCAACCACGAGGGACCATGGCCTTCCCACGGGAACCGGCAACCTCCCTACGGCCCCTCCGCCCCCGTGCCCCCCATGACCAGGCCCCCCCAGTCCAACTACCAGACTCCCCCCAGCATGCAGAATCACATTCCTCAGGTATCCAGCCCAGCACCTCTGCCCAGACCTCTGGAGAACCGCACTTCTCCCAGTAAATCCCCGTTCCTGCACTCGGGGATGAAGATGCAGAAGGCAGGGCCGCCCGTGCCCGCCTCGCACATCACACCAGCAGCCGTGCAGCCCCCCATGATCCGCCGGGACATCACCTTCCCGCCCGGCTCCGTGGAGGCCACGCAACCTGTGCTGAAGCAGAGGAGGCGGCTGACGGCAAAAGATATCGGTGAGAGCAAACTCCTCCCTGCTGCTGGAGCCTTCTGGGGATTGCTGCTGCCTTGGCCCTTTGGTGCCATCCTGCCCAGCAGAGGGGCTCTGCTGGCTTTGAGAAAAAATGGAATTTTTGCAGGTTAATTGTGTAGTGAGCTCTCGCTCTGGCATTGCCTGCGGGCAGGTTGGTGGTAGGCACAGCCTGTGCATCATCTTAAGCAGGCTCTGCTCTTCACAGCTCCAAAAAGCAGTATCAAGTGTCTCCTTTTTGTTTTGAAACTGCAGGAGCTGGAAGTATCATGTGTTTATGTTACAGGAACTCCTGAAGCCTGGAGAGTGATGATGTCTCTGAAGTCGGGGCTGCTGGCTGAAAGTACGTGGGCCTTAGATACCATAAACATCCTGCTCTATGATGACAACAGCATCATGACCTTCAACCTCAGCCAGGTGGGTGCAGATGCTCTCGGGGCAGCTCTTTGAAGTGCTGGTGCTGCAGGGGTTTCTGGCAGCTCCTGCAGCCTCTGTACCTGCAGCAGGGGTGTGGGCAGCTGGGAGTGGTCACTCCCTGGCCTGAGGGGTCTGTGGGTGTGCACAGGTCCTCCCTGGGGGTTAACCAGGGGGAGACACAGCCCAGAGCACAGGTGTGGGCAGGGGGGCAGTTTGGACACTGACAGCCAGTGTCTGCTTTTGTCCCTTTTCTCTGAGGACAAAAACCTCACTTCTGCACCAGTTATTGCCTGCCAGCACTGCTTAAACTCTCTGCCCTGTGTGCTTTGGCCTGAGCTGTTTTCTGATGGCTGTTCCTTCCTCCCCTCCTGTTTTTCTCTCCCCCTGCAGCTGCCAGGCTTGCTGGAACTCTTGGTGGAATATTTCCGGCGCTGCCTGATCGAGATCTTTGGAATCCTGAAGGAATACGAGGTAGGAGACCCAGGGCAAAGAACACTATTAGACCCAGAAAGGTTCTGCAAATCCTCAGCTTCCTCCCCTGAAGAAGGGGAGGAGGACGACGAGCCACGGAGCCTGAACTGTGAGGAGGAAGAGGAGGATGAGGAAGAGGAGGAGGCAGCGTTTTCCAGCAAGGACAAAGTACCTCTAGAGAGCAGCGAGGAGAAGCTAGTGAGTAAATTTGACAAGCTTCCAGTGAAGGTGGTGCAGAAGAACGACCCCTTCGTGGTGGATTACTCGGACAAGCTGGGGCGGGTGCAGGAGTTCGACAGCGGGCTCCTGCACTGGCGCATCGGCGGCGGGGACACCACCGAGCACATCCAGACACACTTCGAGAGCAAGACCGAGCTGCCCTTGCCTCACAAACGAGCTTCCTGCTCCTCTGCCTTGAGGAAACGCTCAGCAGCCGAGAGCACCCCGAGCCCCCGGGAAGGGGAGGCCCCCGCTCCCGACGGCGCCGCGGAGAAGAGGATCACGGCCACCATGGACGACATGCTCTCGGCGCGCCCCGGCTCCCTGCCGGGCGACGAGGAAGAGGTCAAAGCTTCGGAAACCGCCAAGGAGAGCAGCAAGTTTCCCTTTGTCATCAGCCCAGCTCAGAGCCACAGAAATATAAAAATCCTGGAGGATGAACCCCACAGTAAGGACGAGACGCCGCTCTGCACCCTCCTGGACTGGCAGGACTCTCTGGCCAAGCGCTGCATCTGCGTCTCCAACATCATCAGGAGTTTATCGTTTGTGCCAGGCAATGACTTTGAAATGTCCAAACACCCCGGGCTGCTGCTGATTCTAGGGAAACTGATCCTCCTACACCACAAGCATCCAGAACGCAAACAGGCCCCCCTGACCTACGAGAAAGAGGAGGAGCAGGACCAAGGGGTGAGCTGCAACAAGGTGGAGTGGTGGTGGGACTGTTTGGAGATGCTGCGTGAAAACACACTGGTCACGTTGGCCAACATTTCTGGGCAGCTGGACCTCTCCCCTTACCCGGAAAGCATCTGTTTGCCTATCCTGGATGGACTCCTCCACTGGGCAGTGTGTCCCTCAGCAGAGGCCCAGGATCCCTTCCCGACACTGGGGCCCAACGCTGTCCTCTCCCCTCAGAGACTGGTTTTGGAAACACTCAGCAAACTCAGCATCCAGGACAACAACGTGGATTTGATCCTGGCCACGCCGCCCTTCAGCCGCTTGGAGAAGCTGTACAGCACCATGGTGCGGTTCCTCAGTGACAGAAAGAACCCGGTGTGCCGGGAGATGGCCGTGGTGCTGCTGGCCAACCTGGCCCAGGGGGACAGCCTGGCCGCCAGAGCCATTGCCGTGCAGAAGGGCAGCATCGGCAACCTGCTGGGCTTCCTGGAGGACAGCCTGGCCGCCACGCAGTTCCAGCAGAGCCAGGCGGGGCTGATGCACATGCAGAGCCCTCCCTTCGAGGCCACCAGCGTGGACATGATGCGCCGCGCCGCCCGCGCGCTGCTGGCCCTGGCCAAGGTGGACGAGAACCACTCGGAGTTCACCTTGTACGAGTCGCGGCTCTTGGACATCTCCGTGTCGCCTTTGATGAACTCTTTGGTTTCACAAGTTATTTGTGATGTACTGTTTTTAATTGGCCAGTCATGACAGCTGTGGGATCCGAGCCCCCGTGTGCGTGTGCGTGAGTGGAGAACTTAGAAACTGACTGTTGCCCTTTATTTATGCAAAACCACCTCAGAATCCACTGTCTGCCCTGCGCTGTCCTGCTTCTCCCCTGGGGAAAGATGTCCCCGGCCCCTCTCCCCCTCCCCTGCCCTTCAGATTTGTCCTGAATCCCTTATTAAAGGAGACAAAGTTCTGTCTACATAGAAGACTTTTTTTATTTTAACCAAAGTTACTGTCGTTTACAGTGAGTTTGGGGAAAGACGACTTGCCGTGTTATCCCATTGACAGGCACCACTTTCATAACTGTTTTTAATGGTAAACTCTGAAGGACAAAAAGTGACTGCTGAACTCTGTGTGGTTTATCGTTGTACATTCACAATCTTGCAGGAACCAAGAAGTTACCAGTTGTGAACAGACCTTGTCCAAGGGAGGCCTGTGC